>NC_054371.1:206304490-206904490 GCF_017654675.1 Xenopus laevis | reverse complement strand
GCCGGGCACTGCCAGCGACGCTGCTGCTCTTGTCGCCACAAATGTTTTGGAGCCTTGAGGTTCCCAGTGTTGCTGCCGCCGCCGCCGCCGTTGCTGCAGTTGTTGCTGCTGTTGAGCAGAGCTGACAGTTTGCTGCTGCCCTCTGTATCCATCGCTTCCCTCGCTCACTGACAGTCACACACACAAAGATGCCCTGACACTAGCGGCGTATTGGGAGCAGCACAAGTTCACAGGGGCACAACCCGCATAGCAAATCGTTATCCCCAAAACTGTCCCGTCGGCCCCTGCATAGGCTGCGACACGGTGCGACTGCTGCTGAAAAGTTGGACAGTTCCGTGGCTTCCAGCTCTGCGGTACATTCACACACGGGGCAGCCCGAGCCGAGGATTATTCCTTCTCCCCCCCGGCTTCTCTTTGTTACAGGGGAACCGCTCAGCTGGAAGGATTGGCCCCTGCGGGAAATCAATACACAATAGGGGTTCAATAAGTGGATACAATAGGGGTTCGCCCCGGAGACAGAGATCCGTTCCAGCCAGAGAGTAACTGCAGCTTCTCAGCCGCCGGCTCCGGGCAAAGTGTTGCTGTCCAGGGTGCTGAATTCTCCGCCGCCGCATCCCTATTCCCTGCGCCTCTCGCCCTCACTGCAGCAGCTCAAGCTTCATATTAATCGCACACACTAATCCTTGGCGGGCGGGGGATCTACTCATTTATCCTTCTTACTTTTTGCCTTCATCATGACTCTGCTTTCCCCATCCACTTCCCAAAATTTGAAACTTTACTAGATCACATTAACTGAAGGAAGGGGAGGGCTAAAAAGATCAAGGACTGCCTGCTGCACCCCCTCCTCCCCAGCCCCACACTCAACACAATCTCACACATGAGGACATTAGGACAGTGCTTATCTCTCTCACCCTCAATGAATTCTAATCAGGGAGTATTATGCTCAAAATTAACTTTATTACATGTACAAGGGACCCTTTCCCTGTTAGTGAATGAGCAGTAAAATAGCTCAAGGAGGATTAAGCAAGTAAAAACCCACAATGCAGAGCTGCTCATTGATACAATCTTATCATGGAATAAGGCGCTCTTTAAGGGCAGAGACAAACGGACGCTGGCGGGATGGCACTCGGAGCGATTCGTTTTCTGAAGTCGCCCGAAGTTCCCTGGTAAGGCAACTTCGGATGGCTTCAGAAAATGAAGTGCTCCGAGTGCCATCCCGCTGGCAATTTCTATCCGGCGGGAGGGGAGTTCCGGAGATGAGTCGCCCCCTAAGAAGAGGAGATTTGTCGCTGGATAAGTAATCTCCCCAAATCTGAGCGTGTGTCTAGCGGCTAATAGCATCTGTGAACAATTTGTGGGCTACAAGTTAGACATCCCGAATGCGTTTTCTGAAATCTCTAACAAATGTTAAAGCGATCCTGTCATCATTTTTATGATGTCTTTTTTATTTCTAAATTAAACTGCAAATAATTCACTCTACCATATAAAATGTAATTCCTGAACCAACAAGTGTATTTTAGTTGTAATATTGGTGTGTAGGCGCCATCTCAGGTCATTTTGCCTGGTCTTGTGCTTTCAGAAAGAGCCAGCACTTTAGGATGGAACTGCTTTCTGACAGGCTGTTGTTTCTCCCACTCAAAGTGTCACAGTGGAACCTGGCTTTTACTATTGAGTGCTGTTCTTATATCTACCAGTCAGCTGTTATCTTGTGTTAGGGAGCTGTTATCTGGTTACCTTCCCATTGTTCTGTTGTTAGGCTGTGGATGGGGGTGATATCACTCTAACTTGCAGTACAGCAGTAAAGAGTGATTGAAGTTTATCAGAGCACAAGTCACATGACTGGGTGCAGCTGAAAAACTGACAATATGTCTAGCCTCATGATCTCAAAATTAAATATAAAAACATCTGTTTGCTCTTTTGAGAAGTAGATTTCAGTGCAGAATTCTGCTGGAGCAGCACTATTAACTGATGCATTTTTTTTTTTTAAAGGTAATGCTTTATTCATTTAAACACTTAAAACATTCACAACATTAAACAGTGTTAAACATTTCTGTGTCAACACAATTACAATATCGTGCTAGGTACATGCTAGTTCTCTCTATGCATAACAACTTACTATGCAGTCCATATGAATCATCTGAGGGGCATCCTAATCCGTAGTCCAGTTACTCCTTGACTGCAGACCCGGGCCCGACTCCCACCAGGGGCTCCATATTTTATCAAATGTACTTGCTGTACCTCTAGTTTCATGCGTAAGCTTAATCAAGGGAATGGCCTCGTCCACTAATTTGATCCAGGAGCCCGTGGTGGGAGGGTTGGGTCCCATCCAATGCATAATAACACATTTCTTAGCATAGTATAGCAAGGCTCGAAACCTAGCTCTTACATGAGCAATGGGTACTAATTGTTCCACTATCCCCAGTAGACACACTTGGGGTGAGTTCACCCGAGGAAAATCTAGGGTATTTGCTAGGACAGCCATTACCTGGGACCAATATGCGTTTATCATGGGGCACGCCCAGATCATGTGGAGAAAGTTCGCAGCCATCTCACCACATCTAGGGCAGCTGTCATCGTTTCTTTTACCCATGGCCTTGAGTTTTAACGGGGTGGTATATATTTGATGGAATGTTTTGTATTGAATCAGTTTATCTCTCACGGATATCAAGTTGGTATACATTGACTCGGTGGCTTCCTCCCAGTCGTCCTGAGTTAGCTCAGGTACAAGTAGTTGCCATTTAGTTTGTGCTGTGTGGAATGGAGGGGGGACACTCGCTAATAAGTTGTGGTATAATTTAGATATTACCTTTTGGGGCTGCTCCATTGCCAGGGACTCTTCCATCGCCAGTGTAGTCAACTCTGGTGAGAGAGTGCCAAATTGTGCCCTGAATAGTTGACGAATTTGAAAATATCTAAACATGGGTACGCTAAGCGGAGCACACTTGGTTTGGAGCTCCTGGAACGAGAGGAATGTGTTATTTATTAGTAGGTCTCCAAGAAATTTGATTCCCCTTCGTGGCCAGTAAAGAAAGTCATCTAGGTTACGAAAATGTGGAAGATTGGCATTGCCCCATAGCGGGAGGGAGGAGATTAGTCTCAGGGGTTTTTTTTTAAGCCGTTTCAACCCTTGACACCACGCTCTATGGGGAGTGACGATGGTGGAAGGTAAGGTCCCCATATCTGTAAGTGTGCGATACGGTAGATTCTTGAGACTTTCTAATGACCCTGCTATGTTGGCTTGCAGAGCCATATTGGGGTTGTATGGGTCCGGGTGAAGCCACCAGTGTAGGTAGTAGATCTGGGATGCTAGATAGTATAAATGGAAATTGGGCAGGGCTAGACCTCCCTCTCCTGTATCAGCTGTCAACTTTTCCCAGGCCAGTCGTGGTACTCTTTGGTTCCATATGAAGGGGAGAATAAGCTGATTAATTTTTTTAAACACCGAGCTAGGGATATGTGTAGGAGCGTTGTGTAGGTGGTATAGGATTTTAGGGAGGTAAATCATCTTGATAAGGTTGATTCTCCCCCACAGCGTAAGAGGGAGGTTAGCCCAGTGTCGGAGGTCTGCCTCGAGTTTAGTAAGTATTGGAGTGAGATTGATCTGTATGAAGGTGGACAAGTCCACTTGTATATTTAGACCCAAGTACTTAAATTCCTGTGCCCACATAAGCTGTGCATCGGGGGGGAGAGGGGGAGTAGGTTGTTGGTCGATGGGAAAAAGGATGGATTTGTTCCAATTAACCTTAAGACCTGAGAATACACCAAATTGTCCTACCACCGTGAGAAGGGCAGTGAGGGAGTCCTGAGTGTCGGCAAGATATATGAGCATGTCGTCTGCATATAGGGAAATTTTTTCCGTGAGTGGGCCAAGAGTTAAGCCAGCGATTTGAGGAGACTCCCGGATGGCTATAGCCAGGGGTTCAATGGCTAAAGCAAATAAAAATGGCGACAAGGGGCAGCCCTGCCTAGTACCTCGATGTAATTGAAATGGGGCAGATATGAGACCATTGACCCTCACCCTAGCCGTCGGTCGTTGGTATAGTAATTGAATCCATCTAATGAATTGGTCACCCAAATTAAATCTGCGTAAAGTTTCCCAAAGATAGGACCACTCAATGGAATCAAATGCTTTGGCCGAATCAAGGGAGGCTACAGCTCTTGTACCCGTCTTGTCGTGCATTACCTCGACATTGGTATAGAGACGTCTCAAGTTGATGTTAGTGGATCTACCTGGCATAAACCCTGATTGGTCTGGATGAATGAGGTCTATGATGTACCGTTGAAGTCTCTTAGCAAGGATTTTTGCAAGGATTTTAGCATCCGTATTTATAAGGGAAATGGGTCGGTACGAGCTGCATTGCGAGGGGTCTTTGCCGGGTTTGGGGATCACTACAATGAGGGCTTCACTGAATGAGGGGGGTAGTGAGCCTGTTACGAAGGAGGCCTGCAGGGTGTCGAGTAAGTGGGGAGCTAATTGCTCCTGTAGAGACTTGTACCAAGACGAGGGGAGGCCGTCAGTGCCTGGGGTTAACTGATGCATTTTTAAAGGATTTTTTTTCCCATGACAGTATTCCTTTAAACAATATAATATCACTTTTATGATGGGAGCCAAGATTTGTGCCTCATCCAAAAACTGGCTTGTCTATGGTTTTAAGTGTAGGTTTATCAACTAAAAGGTGGCTGCTTGGGGCTGCCTTGGCATTTAGTAAGACTTGTAATCTGATATAGGGACTAGAACAGCCATTGACCTTTCAGATGAATCTGCCATTGGGATTTTGCTGTTGGTGGACTTCTGGGAGATGTAGTCGCAGACTGACCAGCCTTGACCTGGAACATGACCCTAGTAACTAAATGTCATTTTACACTGCAGGAGGAGAACAGTACATAGAGGCAAGAACCCATGGCATTTGCATTACAATGAATAGTGTTTAATAATTGCACTGGAAAAGGATGAGCAATTGTGGCAGTCTGGTAACATTTGTAATTCCTCCTTCTCCATCAGTACAAAAAGAATCCAGGCATCAATAATCTATTATGCATGAGATTACCCTATGCTCTTATAACAGTGAGTGATCTCACCTCTCAGCTTTATATGAACATGCATTTAGATGCATTTAGCCTTGCAACGGACAGATATTTGGTTAAATGCTCCTAATGTGTTTTCCCTTTGCTCAAAATAAATATTCTTTTAAATATGTATGGCTATTAGTGCAGATGAAGCTGCAAGGTGGATTTAGCATAACAATGAGCATTACAGATTCTCCTTCTCCTGTGACACACTGTTATTCCTTAAAGGACAATATACACATACTATTTCATGCCTTATTATGCAACAAATATCTACATTGCTATAGTTTTATGATATCTCTTTCTCTGCATGCTATTAGAAAGTTTACATAGTGGTAATTGCAATACAGCAAACCCCTTGGATGTTGCTCTCAGTGGCCTAAAACCAGCTGCTTATTTTTAAATTCCAGGCTTGAAGGCAAACTTTGTTTGCTTACAAACCAGGTGTAAGGGTCTAACCAAACAAAGCCTTCTGTAAGCTAACATCCAGGAATATTTTTAATGCTTGTATTGCTCCCCAACTTTTTTTTACATCTGAATGTGGCTCACTGGTAAAAAAAGTTTGGGGACCCCAGCTATAGAGAGTTTTAAATATGGCCCTATTTGGCAAGCTATACCCCTAATAATCTTAAACCAAACCAACAGAGCTACTAGACTATATAACTATCTGGCTTTTTGTTAGGAAGCCAACAGGAGGTCTATGTTAGATCACAAAGATGGTTGTGACCAGACTGAGATTGAATAACAACAATTCTCACACTTAAACCTATGTTTTTTTCTTTTTAACATGGACCCCTTTAATGTACTTCACCCAAGTCCATTAATACCTTCTTGTGCAAGATCCTAACCCTGCCTTTTGTCCCATCCCTGAGCCATACATGCATCTTTTTAACACCGGGCTATAGGAGGACATAAATTCTTTCAAAATCCCCTAATAAATTGATAAATATTGCACTCAGTCCACTATTGTTTTTCTATAATTATGTTTTTTTAAACATTTGTCAAGGTTGTCTGTCTACAGATAGTTTTCAGAATAAAATATAACATTTTTCTTCCTTAGGTCTGTAAATAAAGTTGTCTACTTAAATAGTGAGAATCACCATAAGCTTAGCTATCCAGTTCCATGGATTCCATATTTATATGCAATTTGCATGTATTTTGCCTACTAACTGGTTAAATTGAATGCATATCTGCGAACAGTGTTATTACTGGTTTATTGACCCTTGTTCTTGATACTCAACCCTGACAAGATGACATTCAGTGCTTGTTGTGTATTATTGTCTGTTTACAACATTACCAGCCTCGGGAGATCTCCCTGAGCGTATTCTCTATGCTACTACATCACGGCACCATCCATTCTTTATTGGAATCTAATACTCCTTTAGAAGGACTCTCTGTTCAAGTTCTAGGAAAATGAATCAATGTGGCTAATGACTGTATCAGCATTTCAAGCAGAGCAATATTGTACATGCTGGACATACGCTGAAGAACTCAGCAACATTGCTTTATTAGTATTGTATTATTTATGATTTATGTGATAATAGCACAAAGACACTTGCCTTGGAGTCTAAATTTCTTTCAAGGACTTACAATTTAATCAAGCGTAGCGATGAACAAAATTTTTTTCGCCCAAAAAAATATACTGTCCATAGACTCAAATGAGTGAAAAAAAATTGTTGCATGTGAAAAAAAAATTGTCGCCCATTGAATTCATTGCATTTGGTGAATTTTTCTCTGTTTCACAAATTTTTGTGGAACGGTTCAGATTCACCCATCGATCAGTCAGTTTTCCCATCACCAGTCTGAGAGTCAGCATGTAAAACCGTTTGCAGACTATGAAGTATTACATTCGTTTCAATGACTGGAGCTTCTTCAATAACTGGAAAAGCTTCTGAGATGCCATTGGCCAGTGCTCCCTGTGTGAGAAACAGGGAAAAGAGAGCCCCTAGGTCTACAGATGACCAGATTTTACAAGAAGCCTTACAGAGCATTTGTTTTTTAGATGACCCCCATTTGAAAGCTCAAAAGAGTCTGACGAAGAAGGCAAAAAATTCAGAAACTATAGAAAATAAATAATGAAGATCAATTGAAAAATTGCTTTGGCCATTGTATAACTTACTAAATGTAAATGTAAACGTAAATGTGAACCACCTCTTTAAGGACCAATGATCAAACAATCTTATGGAAATCTGCGAAAGGAAATCTGTACTAAAGGGACTATAGGAATGGTGGTTTGTACAAAATAATGATTCCTTAAAGGGGAAGGAAACCTCGTCGGCGCTAACCCCCCTCCCCCCTCCCATGTGTTGCCCCCCCTCCCTCCTCCCCCCTGGCCTACCCCTCCCGCTGGGCAAATGCCCCTAACTTGTTACTTACCCTTCTGCGCAGGTCCAGTCCAGGGAGTTCACAGCCGACATCTTCTTCCACGCGATCTTCTTCCTCCTTTGACCGGCGTTTTGGCGCATGCGCAGTAGGAGCATTTCGCCGGTACGGATCTACTGCGCATGCGCCAAAAGTCACGCGCATGCGCAGTAGATCGTACTGGCGAAATGATCCTACTGCGCATGCGCCGGTCAAAGGAGGAAGAAGATCGCGTGGAAGAAGATGTCGGCTGTGAACTCCCTGGACTGGACCTGCGCAGAAGGGTAAGTAACAAGTTAGGGGCATTTGCCCAGAGGGAGGGGTAGGCCAGGGGGGAGGAGGGAAATACACGGGAGGGGGGGTGGGGGGTTAGCGCCGAGGCGGTTTCCTTCCCCTTTAAACTTATAGTCTTTACCTTGGTCATTGCCAACCAGGGATCAGAACTCAGAGTAACAATATGGGGCTTTACAGTTTCAAGTAACACCTGATAATCCATATTTGAAACCAAGTTGTTAAAGGGATACTGTCATGGGAAAAAAAAAATTTTCAAAACGCATCAGTTAATAGTGCTGCTCCAGTAGAATTCTGCACTGAAATCCATTTCTCAAAAGAGCAAACAGATTTTTTAATATTCAATTTTGAAATCTGACATGGGGCTAGACATTTTGTCAATTTCCCAGCTGCCTCAGTCATGTGACTTGTGCCTGCACTTTAGGAGAGAAATGCTTTCTGGCAGGCTGTTGTTTTTCCTTCTCAATGTAACTGAATGTGTCTCAGTGGGACATGGGTTTTTACTATTGAGTGTTGTTCTTAGATCTACCAGGCAGCTGTTATCTTGTGTTAGGGAGCTGCTATCTGGTTACCTTCCCATTGTTCTTTTGTTTGGCTGCTAGGGGGAAAAAGGGAGGGGGTGATATCACTCCAACTTGCAGTACAGCAGTAAAGTGTGATTGAAGTTTATCAGAGCACAAGTCACATGACTTGGGGCAGCTGGGAAATTGACAAAATGTCTAGCCCCATGTCAGATTTCAAAATTGAATATAAAAAAATCTGTTTGCTCTTTTGAGAAATGGATTCAGTGCAGAATTCTGCTGGAGCAGCACTATTAACTGATTCATTTTGAAAAAAATTTTTTCACACAACTAGTGCTATTTTCCGAACCTGTTTGCAACATATGCAACCACAAAAATTAAATTACACATTTCAGTAGTTTCCTCCATCCTCAACACTGAGAACATCAGAGGATCCTGAACCAGAATACGCTCTGTTTCATTTTTCTGCTCACTGGGGACTTCACACCACAGAGGTCACTTTCTAAAGCTTGATTTGACAATAGTATGGTAGACAAGAAGCAAGAAGACAAGAAGCATTCAGGCCTCATATGCTTGGAGCATTGGTCATATCTCTTTTGCCTTAACATTACATTGGCGGCAACGGCATGAAACAATTCCGCTGCTTTAATGTTGCATGTCTTTTGGAACAAATGCTTTGTTAACCACATGATCTCATTAAAAATTTAAAAGTCTTCCTTAATTCTTTGGACATATTGGACAAATTAGAAGTGTTAATCATAAAACAATTCATAGAATTCATCACAGCACAAGGTGGTTTTGTAAATCTCCACAACTTAATTCTATTTGATAAAGAAAGAAAGATCGTACCCCAAAAATTAATTTAATTAGGATCTTAAGAACTAGGTTAACTACATCACTGATGGGCTAAATATAGCAGCCCTTTTGTTGCAGCATTTTCTTAGAAACACAGAATCTGACAGTAGAAGAAAACCAGTTTCACAGGCTGGATAAGCCAAAGCACAATCATATAAGTTGACAAATGTTTACATTAGCTCATTTTGATGTCTGGTAGAACATATGATAGAAGCATGATTTGAGGGCAACTATGGGTCCAAATCTTTTTCAGCTGTTTTTTTATTTTGGCGGGGGGCTCGGGGGGTGGTTGCGGATGGAGTGACGTCCTGGGGGGCTTGTGGCTGGGGCAGTGCGGGCCTAAATGCAGCTGCAAAATTAGGAAGGTGCTGTCCCAGGGCTGGAGGTGGGTTGCGGAGAAGGACTGGGAGGGGGGTGGTTGTTGTTCGATGATGTGTATTTGTACTATCCAGAATTACATAAATATGAATATTTTACTAAATGAAGAGGTGCAGTTCTTAATAACTGTGTCACCTTTCAGTTTGAAAGAAATAAATCTGCATAAAATATGAAGAAAGATGAAACATAGTAATATAGTAACATAGTAAGTTTTGTTGAAAAAAAAAACACTCGCCCATCAAGTTCAACCTCTTATATAAACTGCCTAACTGCTAGTTAAACGACAGCAAAAACCCCATTTGAAGTCTCTCCAATTTGCCTCAGAGGGGGTAAAATTCCTTCCTGACTCCAAGATGGCAATTGGACCAGTCCCTGGATCAACTTGTACTATGAGCTATCTCCCATAATCCTGTATTTCCTCATTGCTTGAAAGTCATCCAACCCCCTCCTTAAAGCTATCTAATGTATCAGCCTGTACGACCACATCTTCACAGCTCTCAATGTAAAAACCCCTTCCAAATATTTAGGCGGGACCTCTTTTCTTCTAATCGGAATGGGTGCCCTCTTGTCAGCTGGAAGGACCTACTGGTAAATAAAACATTAGAGAGATTATTATATGATCCCCTTATATATTTATACATAGTTATCATATCACCCCTTAAGCGCCTCTTGTTCAGTGTGAACAACCTCAACTTGTCCAGTCTTTCCTCATAACTGAGATTTTTTCATACCTTTTACCAGCTTAGTTGCCCTTCTCTGGACCCTTTCTAATTCAATAATGTTTGAAAACCAAAGCTTCAAGGCACATTCTAGATGGGGCCTCACCAGCGCTCTACACAGTGGAAGAATAAACCACTCCTCTGGCGAATCTATGCCCATTTAAATACAGCTCAAGACCTTATTTGCCCTTGTTGCCGCTGACTGGCATTGCTTACTACAGCCAAGTTTATCATCTACAAGGACTCCAAGGTCCTTTACCATTATGGATTTGCCTAGTGCAGTCCCATTAAGGGTATAAGTGGATATTTTTACATCCCAGGTGCATGACTTTACATTTATCAACATTGAATCTCATTTGCCACTTAGTTGCCCAGATTGCCAGTTTGTCAAGATCCTGTTGCAAGGATGCCACATCCTGGATGGAATTAATTGGGCTGGATAGTTTTGTGTCATCTGCAAACACTGATACATTACTTAGAATACCCTCCCCTATGTCATCAATGAACAAGTTAAATAAAAGTGGACCCAATACAGAGCCCTGAGGGACCCCGCTAAGTACCTTACTCTAAGCAGACAATGTCCCATTAACAACCTTCCTCTCCTGTAGCCAATTTCCTATCCATGTGCAAATGACCTTATTAAGCCCAAGAGACCTTAGTTTAGAAGGCAGTAATTTGTGGGGCATTGTATCAAATGATATGGCAAAATCCAAATAGATCACATCCACTGCCCCCCCACTGTCCAGCATCTTAATACCTCATCATAAAAAGCAATCAAATTAGTCTGACATGACCTATCCTTCATAAAGGCTGCAAAACACTTCCTATTTCCCCTCGATTCTCTCCTGTGTATAATTGCCTAGTGTTGGCTGGAGGGGTCGGCACCTCTCCCAATTGTATCAAAGCAGAACTTTGCAAAACACAAAAGGCTAGTGTAGCGGGGAAATCCCCTGCATGTTTATTTAGTCATATGATGTAACGTTTCGGGGGCGTGCCCCTTCCTCAGACATAAAGCCATGCTCATTGCTGCTCATAATGCCATTCACTAGGACAACATTTTGAATGTGATCACTTAACAAGCCTTCAAATAATTTGCCCACCACAGATGTCAAGTCAGGCTGAGATAGTAATCCCTTTTTAAGTACAGGAATTACATCAGCTTTCCTCCAATCCATAGGTACCATACCAAATTAAAGCGAGTCGGAGAAAATCAGAAATAGAGGCTGGTCTACAACTGAACTAAGCTCTTTTAGAACCCGAGGGTGTATTCTATCTGGCCCTGGCGCCTTGTTCACATTAATTTTTAATAAAGCTTTATGAACCATATCCTGAGTCAGCCAATGACTAGATTGAGCTGAACCAACAGTGCAGCTTTGAGATGGGTCTGGCAACTCTGACTCCTCTATACACTGAAGAAAAGAACTGATTTAGCACATTTGCCCTTTCTGTATCTGTTACAAAGACACTGGTACCTTTATTTAAAGAAGCCACACTCTCAATCTGCATTTTTTTGTAATCATTTATTTATATAGCGCCGACAAGATACGCAGTGCTTTACCTTAGTTATAACAAACAGGGAATAAATGGTGGATAACAAACAAGGGTTACAGATTTCAATAGGGTTAGAGGGCCCTACAAATTAGAGTTTACAAACTAAAGGTTAGGGTACAATTGAGACATTAGGATTTTAGAAACAATTTTGTGATTTATGATAAAACAATGATTAATTAATTAAGGTACATTGAATAAGCTTGTTTAAACAGGTGGGTCTTTAAGGAGTGCTTGAAAGTTTGGAAAGAAGGAGAAAGTCTGACAGCTTGAGGCAGAGAGTTCCAGAGAAAAGCAGAAGCCCGAGAGAAGTCTTGTAGACGAGAATAGGCAGAAGTGATGAGAGGAGAAGCGAGGCAAAGATCAGAAGCAGAGCAAATGTTTTGTGAAGGAGTGAATTTGGCGATCAGAAATGAAATATAGGGAGGGGCTTCATTATTAAGGGCCTTGAATGTGTGTGTTAGTAATTTAAATTTGATTCTAGAAGAGATTGGGAGCCAGTGAAGGGACATGCAAATGGGAGCAGCTGATGTTGAGCGGTGAGATAGCAGCCCCATTTAGAACAGATTGGAGTTGTGAAAGATTACTTGTTGGAATACCTGCAAGGAGTAAGTTGCAGTAATCAAGGCGGGAGATGATGAGGGACTCAATGAGTGTTTCAGTTGATTCTGAACTGAGATATGGTCGTATTCGGGCAATGTTGCACAGTTGAATATGACAAGATTTTGCAAGTCTTTGAATGTGTGGTGAAAAATACAGAGTCTAGGATAACTCCTAGGCAGCATGCTTGTGTGGTGGAATGAAAGGTGGTGGGGTTTACTGTGAGTGATAACTGAGGGACAGGAGAAGATCTTGGAGGAAAAATAATGAGTTCTGTATTTTCAGTTTCAGGTGGCGCTGTGACATCCAGGAGGAGACAGCTGAGAGACAATCTGTAACTTGGGAAAGGACAAAATTAGAAAGATCAGGAGTAGACAAGTAGAGTTGGGTGTCATCAGCATAAAGGTGATACTAGTTTTCCTAGCGAAGGTGTATAGAGTGAGAACAGCAGGGGGCCTAGAACAGAGCCTTGAGGAACTCCAACAGAGAGAGGGAACGTAGTAGAAGTAGAGTTAGAGAAGGCAACTTTAAAGGAACGATCAGACATATAAGATGAAAACCATGAAAGAGCAGTGTCACAAATGCCAGCCGAGTATAGAATATCCAGGAGGAGTGTGTGGTCAACTGTGTCAAAGGCTGCAGAGAGATCTAGAAGGAGTATGGAATAGTGACCTTTAGACTTTGCCAGTAGAAGATCAATGGTTACTTTGGTGAGTGCAGTTTCAGTTGAGATGGGCGAAAGACAGATTGCAGGGGGTCGAGAAGGGAGTTGTGAGTCAGATGCTGGATCAGGCATTTGTAAACAAGCCTTTCTAGTAATTTGGATGCGAATGCAAGAAGGCAAACTGGACGATAGTTAGCGGGAGAGCTGCAATCAAGGGAAGGTTTTTTGAGGATAGGAGTGATTAGTGCTTGTTGATCTTTGCTTTCTGGATTGCTGTTTTACAACATTTATTATAGTGTTTATATTCATTAAATGCAGCTTCTGTCTCCACAGACTTATAGTTTTTAAATGCCTTTCTCTTCTTTCCAATTAACATCTTTACTTCTATATTATGCCATATAGGGTGATTCTTGGTGCTTCTAAGTTTATTTCTTAAGGGAATAAGTTGAGAACAGTAAAAATTTATTATCATTTTAAATGCCAACCATTGCTGTTCTGTGTTTTTATTAGAAAACATAATGCCCCAATCTATACTCTGTAGGGCAGCCCTTAAGACGCTAAAATTAGCTTTTCTGAAATACAGCAGTTTTGTTGTCCCAGTGTATATTTGTTTTTTGCACCAGACATTAAATTAAATGAGATCACATTATGGTCACTAATGCCCAGGGGTTTCATTACTTGCACATTTGCTATATGTTTTGGGTCATTACAGATCACTAAATCCAGTATAGCATTTTTCTGGTTGGCTCCTTAACAGCCTGTGCCATAAAATTGTCATGCAACAAGTTAATACACGTGTTCCCATTAACTGCCCGGCAGTACTGTTGCTCCAGTTAATATCTGGGTAATTAAAATCCCTCATTATGATTACTTTCCCCAAGCTAGCAGCCTTTTCTATATGCATCAGTAACTTAGCCTCCTAGTCTTCACTTACATTAGGGGGTCCATAGCATACTACTACAATTCATTTGCTGGACTCTACCATTTTACCAGTCAGACTCCTTGCATTTGCAAACATACATTTTATACTGGAACCAGCATGAGAATTTTGTAAATACAGCACGTGGTTCTCCTTGTCCTTAACATTACCCCAACCAATCTCCTCCCCTATTTTCTCTTCCTATGCCCACTACATCATCTAACCTATCTTCCACTGAGTCCTCTACTAAACCCTCTTCCCCCACATCTAGTTAAAGATCTCCTCCAACCCTCTAGCCATCTTCTCCTCCAAAGCAGCTGTACCATCATCATTGAGATGCAGCCCATCCCTAGCAAAGAGCCTGTAGCCGTCGGCCCAGTTCTCCAAAATCTAAAAGCCTTCCTCCCTACACAAATCTCTCAGCCATGCATACATCTCTCTAAGCTCTAAGCTCCCACTGTCTTCTTAATGTTGCTTGTGGCACAAGTAATATCTCTGAGAAAATTACATTGGAAGTCCTTCACATTGTTTTTTTTAAATCATTCTTTTTTGAAAGATTATTTTTAATATGTTTATAGACATAACATAAAATACGAGAGAAAAGTGAGAAAATTATAAGGGAAAAATAAAAGGGGTGGGCTTTCCCTTTATGCAATACAATTGTAACTTTCGGTAAAGATCCTGAGTAGGAGCTTCCTCAAGCTCTAAGTCATATGCCTGCGGTACCAGTTTGTGGATCCATAATCTGTCCCAGATTTTCTTGAACTTGTCTGGGCATCCCTTCGTTGTATATATGTCAATTTGTGGCTCGGAAGAATGTCATTAATAGTTTTTATCCAGAATGCTAACGTTGGAGGTTCCAATGCTTTCCATGTGAGCAAAATAGCTTTTTTTGCATAGTGTACAAGTTGCTGTAGACACAGCCTGTCACAGGATAAAGGGTAAGTTTAAAATCATTCTTGACGATTTCCTACCCTACTCTAACTTTGGCATTAGAACCTGTGTGTACCAAGACTGCAGGGTCTTCCCCAGCCCCTCCCAATAATCTGTCCACTCTTTCCACCACATGCCAAAGCCTAGCACAAGACAAGCAGCAGAGCGTTTGGTATGAAGGGTCCTTACGGCAGATTACCCTATTCACTTTTCTAATAATTGAATCTCCTATAGCTGAAACCTTCCTTGCACTCCTCCCCCCCCCCACTGCCTGTATTAGAGACACTGCCTCCCAGGGTGCCCTAAGAGTTAGACTGCTCCATAAATGCCAGAGCTGCTCTCTCTAGCATCTTCACCCGTAATGCTGAATCTATTGCTTTGGACCAGCCCCCCTACCCTTCCATCCCCTACTTCCCTGCCAGTGGTTGCTCTGTGAGCCTCCTTTCCTCCCCCTTGTTTGCTACAACCTTCAGTGCTGCAAGTTTCCCCCTTAGAGTCTGCAGTTCACATTCCAAAATGAAAACCCAACTGCATCTCTCACATGTAAATACTGCATGAAACTGCTGCTCCAACACAACATACATGTGACGAGACACACACTGAATGATTCTGGCTAACCTACTTGCACTCATATTAACACTGGGTACTTACAGTCTCCCAAGTGCAATTCCACAAAAACACCTTTTTTAGTTTTCAACGCCTTTAGGTTTTTAACGCTGCTAAACACTAAATTCACATGCAACACTCTCTGTGCAGACAGAAACTTATTGAGGTATCAAATCAAAGAACACCCAAGCCTGGTGAAAATTTACCTGATTATCTCCTCCCTCTTAATTAGCGGTCAGAAGGAAAGAGGAAAGAAGGAAAGAAAAAAATGCAGCTTGCTAATAGCAGTAAAAAAAGATGCATAATTTAGAAAATGTTATATTTTTAATAAGCACTGTATTTTCTGGGGACTCCACAAATAGTAAAGAACAGTGTAGGTTAAATGCCTTTACTGCATAATTAAGAATGTGAAAATGTCATTTAGGAAAAAAATGAAAACTGTTGGGATTTAATTGAAATACGGTCAGGAGCGCATATTGTCAGTTTCCTACAGTGGGTCTTTCTTTAAAGAATGATTGCAGGAAAAATGACTTATTCCACATACATTATTAGATTATTATAATACTTATGATTCACACGTTCTATAAATAAACCTTTATATGAAGCGTAAGACAGGGCTGGCATGAATTCAGCCATCAGGAGACAAGGCGAAAATAAATACATTTAATGGGCAGGTAGCCTCAAGAACAATTACTGAGCTGCGTTCAGTTTGCAGAAGTCTTTAGGAAAATATAGAATATCATCTTTGGTCTTTTTCAAATGATTATCCAAACAATCTATTTATTTATTATATAGGATTATCATGCTCTAATATTTATATGTTGAGTATGATTCTTTGTTGCTTGTTTTTCAGATTTAACAGTTATGTGAACACTTTCCTTCATACAGTACAGTAGGGAAGAAAAAGCTGGAGAGGTTTGCTTTACTAACATATATAATTTGTTGTTTCCGATTTGGCTGTAGTCTTTGCATTGTGGGCTGTCTGCGCTGATTACACAAAGTATGGTTATACCTCTGATCAGATTGAATTTGGTTACAAAGTTGTAAGGATTAGAGGATACTGACCCATTAGTAAATTAAGGGTTACCCAATAGGGATGCACCGAATACAGGATTCGGTTCGGGATTCTGCCTTTTTTAGCAGGATTCGGACTTGGCCGAATTCTTCCGACCGGCCGGACCGAATCCGAATCCTAATTAGGGAAAGGGAGGGAAATCGCGTGACTTTTTTGTCATAAAAAAAGGTAGTAAAAAATGTTTTCCCCTTCCCACCCCTAATTTGGATATGCAAATTAGGATTCGGTTCTGTATTCGCCTGAATCTTTTGTGAAGGATTCAGGTGGTCGGCCGAATCCAAAATAGTGGTTTCGGTGCATCCCTATTACCCAATGACCTGCCAATAACAGTAAAGCCTTCTGGCACAACAATAGTGATATACAGTACCAGAGGCATATATTCTATCATACTGCCAACTTGATGCCAGTATTTCCATCATTCAGCTCATAGGTGGGTCCTGTTCATGCCACTGGCTAGCTGATATTGCCAACCATGACCTTTAAATAGTTTGTCACATTTAAATTAACTTTTAAGATGATGTAGAGAGTTAGAAAATGTGCATTTGGTTTTAATTTTTTTTTATTATTTTTGGTTTTTGCATTATTTAGCTTTTTATTCAGCAGCTCTCCTGTTTGCAGTTTCAGCAATCTGGTAGCCAGAGTTCAAACTAGAGTCCAAACTACCCCAGCAACCATGCCTTGATTTGAATAAGAGACTGGAATATGACTAGGAGAGGCCTGAATAGAAGAATGAGTAGTAAAAAGGAGCAAAAACAATAAATGTGTAGCCTTACAGAACATTTGCTTTTAGATGGAGTCAGTGGCTCCCCATTTGAAAGCTTTTAAAAAGTCAGAAGAAGAAGGCAACTAAATCAAAAACTCTAAAAATATATTATAAAGAAAAGCTGAAGGCCAGTTGAAAAGCTGCTTAGAATTGACCATTCAATAACATACTAAAAGTTAACTTAAAGATGAACCACCTCTAAAAGAATTTAAGGAATATTTTGACTTTCAGTGCTCTCTTGGTGTGATCTACAGCCTACAAGAGTATCTTTGCCTTCAGGTTGATTCCTCTACTATTAGAATGCCACCTGGTCTTAATGCATGTGGTAAAATGACAGTTCCATCAAGAAGTCTTAGCATTTGGTAAAGAGCAGGGGCCAAGAGAAGTAGAGTTTATTGTTCAACAAGCTACAGTGGGAGTTGTTTAAATTTAAGCAAAGAAGCTAAACACGTTTTAACTCAAGGGGGATGATAGCCCAACCAAGAACTTGGAAAGAGGTCAAGGTAGGATAATAAGGCAAATACTATTAGCATATGTCTTTTATTAAATAAAAGTGAATAAAATAAAATAAGTGAATGTAAAATTGATGAAATTGCTATTCTAAATACTTTTGCAATGTACATTCGTTATTTATTTATTTTAATTCCAAGATATTAATGGATACAGCTACTGTTAACATGAATGAATTTTGTTACAACCAGAAGCGTCACTAGAGGGGAGTGGGCCCTGGTGCGTGACACGCAGCCGGGCCCCGCCCCCCTCCATATGGCCGCATTTGTCAGTGTCGCGCGTGAGCTGCCAGGGGCCCTGAGGGGGTGCGGGCCCTGGCCCGCTCGCACCCCCTGCTCCCCCGGTAGTTCCGCCACTGGTTACAACAGTGCCACCTGCAGGTCAGTTACCAACCATTCTGACCACTAAGTAGTCAAAGGAAGGAAGGAGAGAGAAAGAGGATGGTCTGATGTTCTTCTGGTTAGGAAAAAAAATAGAAACCTTTCTCAAATCTTTCCTAACCAGAAGAACATCAGAGCAGTCTCTTTCTTTCTCCTGGCAACTTCCTTGACTACATGGTGGTCAGAAAGGTCTGAAATGACCAACAGTTGGTGCTGTTTTAACAAAATTCATTCATATTAAAAGTACATGTATCCTTCAATATTTTGGAATTCAAAAAATAAGTAATGAATGAAAGTACATTGCAAAAGTGCTTTGAATAGAACTCTCATTAATTTTACATTTACTTATTGTAAAGGTTTGTTTATCCTTTAAGTTTGTTTTGGGATTTTTACCAAAACATCTCCATCAGGTTTAAGTCTACTATCTGCATGCCAATAAATTGCAGCTGAGAAAATGTCTGAATGGCATCAGTGCAATTACGTAGACTTTTTACAAAAGGGGAAAAGCAAATGTATTCAGTCCTTTCTTCTCACTCTCTTTACACCTACTCTCACTTTTATATCTACTGTAGATTCAGCCCACAGGATCTAGTAAAAATCAAGCCTGTTCAATTCCATTCTAGCTGATTGATTCACTGAAGCATTTTCTTCCGGAAATAGATAAATAAGGAGATAAAGGTGTTGAAGACAAACAAAGCTCTTCATTTTGTCTGTTCATATTTCTAATCCAAAGATTGAGAGTGAAAAAAGGTCTGGGAGGGAGAACGTGCTGGCAGAACACATGGTAGTGAAATGTGTCAGGTGCTTTGGAGGCAAAGGCTCTCTTGTTTGGAATGAGAGTGGATAATAAAGGTCACTGGCTGCATTGATTTCTGTATCTACAGCAGATTTAATGACATGCTGCATATTAGAATAAATAATTTTGTGATATCTCAAATCAAATGTTCTGAAAGTTCAGCGGATCCCATACAATAAATGAAATATAGAAACTGGGAGTTTGATTTGAAAACTGGGCTATGCAACGGAAACATATTCTTCTAGGAATAAGTGGTTCTTGAGAGAAAATATATTCTATTTAGGAGCATGCTGTGGCTTCCATTAATTTTCACTAAAGGGAATGTATCACCCTCTCTCCTTTATGGCAGCCTCTGACTAATAGCAGCATCACATCCCGGAGCAGATGGTGCAGACATCTGATTAGCAGGACAGGGGCACTTAATTCCCATTAATTACAAAATCCCTGAAAAAACATCTTATATCAATGAGACCGATCTCCATTGGGAAGATCATCATTAAAATCACTTTTTGTCATGGGTTTTCAAGTAACTGGAGACATAACAATTTTTGTGTTTTTGAGTGAGGGGTAAGGGGAGAGCAACAGAGGGGAGCAAACACAGACTAGGGGTAGGTAGAAAACAGTTTAATAAGGAACCTGGACAGCCACCCCCTATTGTTGCGCCCAAGGCAGGTGCCTCTTCTGCCTACCCCTAGTTCCAGGCCCTGTGTTTTGGCATCTTGGTAGATCAGAGATGGAGAGATGAAACATTTAGTTGGTTGGTTTAGAAATCACAAATTTACCAGGGCTCAATTACGTCCCCAAGAACAGCGAGCAAAGTGAAATTTTGAGAGCATTCCCATGAGTGATATCCCTGCAATGAGCACCAACCATTTGTCTTTTTGGTGTGCTAAAAATATATAATATGGGTGTGGTTGAAGAACAGGGAGTGGTCAACTCTGGCTTCCATTATCGACAGTGGCGGAATTACTGAGAGAGCAGGGGGTGCAATTGGGCCAGGGCCTGCACCCCCTCAGGGCCCCCCCTGCAGCTCACGCATTGTCGATTTCCAGCCTCATTTCGAGCCAGATAATCTGGTACAGAGGGGGGACAGGGGCCCGGCTGCACGTCCCACACCAGGGCCCGCAGTCAAGGTCCTATAGAAATTATTTAAGTGAATGTTCTTACGCTCTGCCTGTGATTTCCAGTGTAGAGTGCATCAATCCTCATTCAGGGCATTGCTTCCCCTTAGGCAAAATCTTTAAACAATTGGTTCAAGGAGAGCACTTCACATCAAAATGCTCTGAAAAAGTATTTATTCACTGACCATACCATACACGACATGTTTCGGGCCATTCGTGTCCTTTCTCAAGTGTCACTTGAGAAAGGGCACAAATGGTCCTATAGAAATCAATGGGAGCTGCACTGATCCTAGTGGACCTTTTTTTTTCAGCATTTTAGATTTTTTTTTGGTTGTTTTCTGCTAATAATTATTTTTCGAGGTTTTTGTATTTTTAGCACATCATTCAGAGTTTTCATGCTTTTGCATTCAGATAGATCTTTTAATAAATTCCAAGGCATTTTAGAGAAAAAGAGTTTAATGGTAGTTTCAAAATACCATTAAAATGGGCCTCTCTGTTAGTGATCGTCAAATTTGGGGCATTTCGCTTTGCAGAAAAATTTGCGAATTTCCCGTGAAACGGCAAAAAATTTGTGAAACTGCGCCTCGTTTTTGACACCGACCTCCATTTTTTGGAAGCCAGGGTCCGTTCTTTGGACACCGTCGCACATTCGCCAGCGTCCAAATAAACTGACGCCGGCGAATTTTCACGGCGAGAATTGACTGTAATGTACATGTCCACTGAAACCCCTTTTTGTGCATTTACTGCAAAACATTCATATATATTTAAATGAGATCCAGCTGTAGGATCACAATTCCTTTGTGATAAATACCATGTAATACCCTTTGTACACACAATAGTGTGAAGTCTTGACAAAATCTCCTACCACTATAAGAAACACCCAGTGTTCTATTTGTGTCAGTACAAATAAGTGGAGAACAATTGTTCTAAGCACACAATAGACAATGTCCTCCTATGTAATGTTTAATGGAAATGAAATGCACATTAATAAACACTCTTTATAAATGTAAGACTTTTTAGTCCTTGAATGCATTTATGTATCTAAGATCTACAGGAAATCTATTGTTTCTGACGGCCTTTTACAAAATGTTCTCCTTTATTCCTGATTTATGCAAATGCTGTCTAATTTCAGTGGCATTACAGATTTCTGTACACATTAGAATGACATGTGCCATTTGGTGATTTCTCATATGTTATGCAGGAAAAACTGTCCTGATATTAATAGCAATGTGATAAGCCAGATACCAGACAAGCAGGCCATGAGTAAGACAAAGAAGATTTATCCTATTACCTCTATTTACCTCTATTTTGAAATGGTGTAGCCATTGGAAGCGTAACTATATGACTGTCCCCCCTTCCTGACATATTGGGCTTCTACTTATTGCAGAACACTTATCTGTCCCTTGATATTACCTGCATTATTATTCTGACTATATTATCTATTGAAGCAACGTAGCAGTAGTTTTTTAGTTGTCAAGACTCCAGTTCCCAAAATTCTTTGCAGGTTCCGTGATTACAAGAATTTTAAAAAAAGGGAAGACACTGGTCAACAGAGCAATGTGGGAAATGGAGTCTTGCTAATCACAACTGGAGTCCCTTGCTTTGCTTTCTGGGTAAAATCAAATACTGTAAGGGATGCAATCAGGTTAAAGGAGAAGGAAAGCTACAGAGGCATTTTATTGCCAATAGATTAGCTGCAATAGTGCAAGCTAGAATACTATATTTATTCTGTAGAATGTTTTACCATACCTGAGTAAACAGCTCTAGAAACTCTCTGTTTGTTTCGGATAGGAGCTGCAGTATTAACATGGTGTGACATCACTTCCTGCCTGAGTCTCTCCCTGCTCTGGGCTCAGATTACAGTAGAGAAGGGAGGGGGTGGGGGAAGAGGAGCAAACTGAGCATGCTCTTGCCCAGGGCAATGAGGTTTAAGCTGAAGGCAGGAAGTCTGATACAGAAGCCCATGTGTACACAATAGAAGGAAAGAAATGCAGTGTTTCTTTTGACAGGGGACTCAGAGCAGCACTACTTTGGGGTTTTACTGGTATATTTAGATGGACCTTTCTGATACGGCTTACTTAGTTTTAACCTTTCCTTCTCCTTTAAACTGAGGTTCCAAATAGGCCCTCACATTTTAAGTACACAGAGACCCCTAACAGCCCCCCACAGGCTCAAGAATAATTACTATCTATGGCATTTTATAACAGACCCGGAGTCTGAAGCTGGCCATAGACGCAAAGATCCGATCATACGAATCATGGAATGATTGGACTTCCCCATCTCCTGACCTGCCACTAACCATTCCTATCAAATAAAGTAGAAAAGATCGACCAAACGACCGATCTTCGCCGGACGAAAAATGTCGGGACTCTCCACAAAGTTTGTCAACTTTAGGTTCTTTTTCAGGGTTGAACTGGGCCCACTCCTCTCACCCTGATAACAAACTCTCCCATGCATGTCTGCTCACCTACACAATACAGTGGACCCAATGCACCGCTTGCATCCTGCCTCTTGCTTCCCCCTACTCGTCCTGAAAACTTGCAGCAGCTAGTACTTGCAGGGGGCAGGCCTAGGTCAGTGGGACCCACCAGGTTTTTTCCCGGTGTCCTGTTGGCCCAGTTCGACCTTGCCATTTATTCATTATAGTCTATGATGCAATTTGTTAAGTTATCTCTTGCCTTTATTCAAAATAGTATAATTTTATAATAGTTGTCTTCCCTTTAAGATTTGTCTTGTTTGTATTGTATCTCAAGGAGTGCACAAGACACTGTTAAATATGCAGGAGAATATCTATAGTACAGCTCCTTTAAAGTGGACCCGTCACCCAGACATAAAAATCTGTATAATAAAAGTCCTTTTTAAATTAAATATGTAATCCAATTTCTTTTTTTTCTATTAAACCATTCATAGCTGTTGTAAACTCATTTAAAAATATCACCTGTCAATCAAATATTGCCTACCCCGCCTCTTTGCCTAGGCAGAGAGGCGGAGCAGACAATTACTTTCACTTTCCATTCAGCACCGCTCATGTCACCGCTCTCCCTACATTCCCCCGTTCTCTTTACCATTTAATTGTGTAACCAGGACATGCGGATGGACATTGGGTCCCTGTCCCCTGGTGCACAAACAAGATTCTGAGATGATACAAGGCTTGTCTTAATAACAGTGTCCACAAAATGGCACCTTCCTGGTTGCTATAATTATGAGTTCCCAGACTGATGGAAACAATATTGAAATAATTTATACAGAGTAATTAAAGTTAATTTTGCTTGACTAACATGATAAAATAGGATTTGGAATAATTTTGTTTGGGTGACGGGTCCCCTTTAAAACACTTACCTGTATCAAGCTTTGCATAATATATAAACTTTCTAAAATTTTTATTCTAACAGTTTTTCTGAACCTAAAATGACCTAGGTGTTTCTCTCCTGCCTGAAGGACAAGTAAAAACTGAAGGACAAAAGAAGAGCCAAATGATTCTTCACTGGCGTCTCATTCTGCTGAAGTCAATTCGGGGACATTTATCTTTTAGTTTCTTAGCTCTGGATTTTCAGAGCTGAAAGTTAAAGAAAAATTGTTGTTGGTGCAGAAGGTCATCATTGTTCTACCAGTAATCCTGCAGGGAGGCTACAAAACAGATGTCAGCTCTTGTAGCTGGAATATCTCTATACAAAATGCTTTCAAGGTGGCCTGTGCACGTCCTTTGGAGACAGGGTGCTGTTGTGTAAGCTAACAACCTGTTTGTGAAAGCCTACTTGGGACTGGGAGAGTCATTTGCACAACTTCCTGATCGGTTCTAGGTGCTAGCAATACACCAAATAATGATAGAAAAATAGAATAAGAAAATTGTTTAATGTAAATAACAACGGAATAACAATAGAGATAGCAGACTCAGTGGCTCCTGCAAGGCCAGAATGATATACAGTAGGGCACATAATTAAATAAAAGAGATCAACTTTCCCTAGGTTTGGAGGCCATAAAAAGCTCTTGCTGTGGGGGTCAGTAAGTGTTAGTTACACCACTGCAGAGACACTCCATACATAACAAATTAGAATGAGCAATCAAAAACAAAATTGAATTATTTGACATTCTTCCCCAGTAACATTATTTCATTAAGAGGTCTTTTTGCACATTACTCAACTGAGGATGAAATACCATTACCTCTGATAAAGGATTTCCTTCAGTAAAACTGCCATTGTGTTTTACTAGAACCTGGAAAGAAAAATGCTCATAAACAAGACTTAATTCTTATGCTGATTTGTATATCAAGTTATTTATTAGCCATTCTCGAGCTGACAGAAGAAATGGTCACATTCATTGAAAGGGAAGGAAAATGGATCTATAGTATTGACTTTTTAATGGAGTGTAAGACATAATCCGTCCCTTAGAAAATCACCGGCAATATTGTATTGTTCCCTCTTCGCATTCAAAATGTCAACGTGGCATTACCTTCAGCATAAGTATGTCAGTACAGATTGTACATATACAGTAAAGCTCGCTTCCATACAAATCACATTGTTTTATTATAGTTCTCTGAAGGAACACCTAAGCTAGAATACTGATTTATATAAGAGCATCTAGTAGTATACACACACCATTGAGCCTTCTGACCAACATTGCAATGACCCTTTCTAAGGGGTGGTTCACCTTAATGTTAACTTTTAATATGTTATAGAATGGCCAATTCTAAGCAACTTTTTCTTTTTTATAGTTTTTTTTTAAATTATTTGCCTTCTTTTCAGCTTTCAAATGGGGGTCACTGACCCCCATCTAAAAACAAATGCTCTGAACGACTTCAGATGTATTGTTATTGCTACTTTGTATTCCTCATCTTTCTATTCCAGTCTCTTCTTCAGAGACCCCAGCAACCAGATTGCAGAAATTGGAGAGTTGCTGAATAAAAAGCTAAATAACTCAAAAACCACAAATAAGAAAAAATGAAAACCAATTGCAAATTGTCTCAGAATATCACTCTCTACATCATGTTAAAAGGTCATTTAAAAGCAAACGATCCCTTTAAAATGGCCAGCAATAGACCACAGGTCAACGGTCGAAAGCTTGCAATGGATACACTGTGGAAACACTTTAGGGGTCATGTAGAAGTGCTGTGTACAAAGTGCAATTTTAGATGCAAATTGCTATGTTTTTTTGCTGCTAGACTGCTGTGTCTATTTAAGCAACCAGTAGTAGGAACTATGAATTTACTGTTAGTTCCAGCTCTAGTATTCCATATAACTAATAAGTGCACTTGGATGCGATTCAGCTTTGGATGCAGGACGGACACAATGATGCCTGGGACAACTATATGGAAGTACAAGGAGCTTGTTTTGAAGCAAAAACCTTTAATGAATGGCGTCAATAAGCACAACATTTGTATCCATTTTAGTGTGACCTTTGGTCTTATATTTGCTTTTTTGTATGAATTTCAGGATTTTCAGGCTAATTCCAGTGCAGACCACAGAAACGTCAAAATAGGATAATAGGACCTCTGCCGTTGACTTATACACAACCTTGGCAGGTCTGAGATAGTGGATTTTCGGATTTGCTGCATTGGACTTTAATGAATCTTGAAAAATTTGAGTTTAAAAAAAATATATATTTTTAAAAAGTTTAGTAAATAACCCCCTAAATGTAGAATGGTATAATGACATATATAATGCTGTGGATTACTCTCTCCTTTCCAACCCTCCTCTTTTTTCTCTCTTTTCACAACTGTTGTTAATTAAATGCAGAAATAATAACATATATATATATATATATATATATATATATATATATATATATATATATATATACTTTAATCCTACGGTGTACAATGACCATATTGAGAATTCTGTATCTCCTACTTTGAGGCAACAGTTCTGTGGAAGGCCTTTTTCTATTTCAGCATAACACCCCCACGAACAAAGTAAAGCTCATACAGAATAGGTTTTGTGAGATGAGAGTGGAAGAACATGACCAGCCTGAATAAAGCCTCAGCCCAACTGAACATCTGTGGGATGAACTGGAACACTTGACAGAGAACCAAACCTGATCTCAAAATCAGAGCCCAATTTCACTAATGCTCTTGTCGCTGAATGGAAGCAAATTCCACAAACAATCTTCCAACATCTTAAGTAAAGTCTTCCAAGAAGAGAAGGGTAAAGTTATGCAATAAAGGGAGGAATTACTTCATATTAATACCCTTGGTTTGGGAAAGAGATGTTGGACAGGCACGTGTCAGATACTGTATTTGTATGTAAAGTAATTTTTGGTGGTTGATTGCTTTATTTTGGCAGTATAAATATACTCCATGTTTTAGTTTCCATTATTAAATGTCATCTTTACCCATATGCAGTACATGTATGGTATCTGTTATCCAGAATGCATTCGACCTGAGGTTTTCTGGATAACAGGTCTTTCCATCAGTTAGTTAGTCTACTAAAAAAATTATTGAAACAATAATTAAACCAAATATTATTGTTTTCTTTCCAATAAGGATTAATGATATCTTCGGATCTAGTACAAGGTACTGTTTAATCATTATAGTGAAAAAAAGGATTTTGTTTTTGTTTTATATTTGATTATAATGAAGTTATGGGAGATGGCCTGACTTTAATTCTGAGCTTTCTGGATAATGGGTTACCAGAAAATGGATCTCATACCTATACATTCAATTGTTTTACCTAATAAAATAACAGCATTTAGCAGTAGCAATCACACTGAATGTGCCATGATTAGAGATGTCGCGAACTGTTCGCCGGCGAACTTGTTCGCGCGAACATCGGGTGTTCGCGCTCGCCGGAAGTTCGCGAACGTCGCGCGACGTTCGCCATTTTGGGTTCGCCATTGTTGGCGCTTTTTTTTGCCCTCTCACCCCAGACCAGCAGGTACATGGCAGCCAATCAGGAAGCTCTCCCCTGGACCACTCCCCTTCCCTATAAAAACCGAAGCCCTGCAGCGTTTTTTCACTCTGCCTGTGTGTGCTGAAGAGATAGTGTAGGGAGAGAGCTGCTGCCTGTTAGTGATTTCAGGGACAGTTGAAAGTTTGCTGGCTAGTAATCGTTTTGATACTGCTCTGTTATTGGAGGGACAGAAGTCTGCAGGGGTTTGAGGGACATTTAAGCTTAGGTAGCTTTGCTGGCTAGTAATCTACCTTCTACTGCAGTGCTCTGTATGTAGCTGCAGTGGGCAGCTGTCCTGCTTCTGATCTCATCTGCTGACTGCTGCAATAACAGTAGTCCTTGTAAGGACTGCTTTTATTTATTTTTTTGTTGTTTTACTACTACTACTACTACTACTATAAGAGCCCAGTGCTATTAGTCTAGCAGTGTTGGGGAGTGGGACTGGTGTGCTAATCTGCTGCTCCTAGTAGTTCAGCAGCACCAACTTTAATTTTTTTTTTTTAATATTCATTTTTTTTTATTTTACTTTTTTTTATTTTACTACCGCTGTAGTAGTGTATAAGTTGACCTTTTAGGCATTATTTGCCCTGTAGGCATTATTTGCACACTGTTTTCTTCAACCCGCCATCTAGCTGTGTGACCTTGTTCACATTCTGTCTAAATATCCATAATATTACCGTCTCCAGAAAAAACACCGGAGTGACTTTTTTCAAGCAGCATTCATATATTTTACGTAATCCGTATCCACCGCTGTAGTAGTGTATACGTTGACCTTGTAGGCATTATTTGCACAGTGTTTTCTTCAACCCGCCATCTAGCTGTGTGAGCTTGTTCACATTTTGTCTAAATATTGATAATATTATCGTCTCTAGAAAAACCACTTGAGTTACTTTTTTTCAAGCAGCATTCATATATTTTACGTAATCCGTATCCACCGCTGTAGTAGTGTATACGTTGACCTTGTAGGCATTATTTGCACACTGTTTTCTTCAACCCGCCATCTAGCTGTGTGACCTTGTTCACATTCTGTCTAAATATCCATAATATTACCGTCTCCAGAAAAAACACCAGAGTGACTTTTTTCAAGCAGCCATAATATATTTTACGTAATCCGTATCCACCGCTGTAGTAGTGTATACGTTGACCTTGTAGGCATTATTTGCACACTGTTTTCTTCAACCCGCCATCTAGCTGTGTGACCTTGTTCACATTCTGTCTAAATATCCATAATATTACCGTCTCCAGAAAAAACACCGGAGTGACCTTTTTTCAAGCAGCCATAATATATTTTACGTAATCCGTATCCACCGCTGTAGTAGTGTATACGTTGACCTTGTAGGCATTATTTGCACACTGTTTTCTTCAACCCGCCATCTAGCTGTGTGACCTTGTTCACATTCTGTCTAAATATCCATAATATTACCGTCTCCAGAAAAAACACCGGAGTGACTTTTTTCAAGCAGCCATAATATATTTTACGTAATCCGTATCCACCGCTGTAGTAGTGTATACGTTGACCTTGTAGGCATTATTTGCACACTGTTTTCTTCAACCCGCCATCTAGCTGTGTGACCTTGTTCACATTCTGTCTAAATATCCATAATATTACCGTCTCCAGAAAAAACACCGGAGTGACTTTTTTCAAGCAGCATTCATATATTTTACGTAATCCGTATCCACCGCTGTAGTAGTGTATACGTTGACCTTGTAGGCATTATTTGCACAGTGTTTTCTTCAACCCGCCATCTAGCTGTGTGAGCTTGTTCACATTTTGTCTAAATATTGATAATATTATCGTCTCTAGAAAAACCACTTGAGTTACTTTTTTTCAAGCAGCATTCATATATTTTACGTAATCCGTATCCACCGCTGTAGTAGTGTATACGTTGACCTTGTAGGCATTATTTGCACACTGTTTTCTTCAACCCGCCATCTAGCTGTGTGACCTTGTTCACATTCTGTCTAAATATCCATAATATTACCGTCTCCAGAAAAAACACCGGAGTGACTTTTTTCAAGCAGCCATAATATATTTTACGTAATCTGTATCCACCGCTGTAGTAGTGTATACGTTGACCTTGTAGGCATTATTTGCACACTGTTTTCTTCAACCCGCCATCTAGCTGTGTGACCTTGTTCACATTCTGTCTAAATATCCATAATATTACCGTCTCCAGAAAAAACACCGGAGTGACTTTTTTCAAGCAGCCATAATATATTTTACGTAATCCGTATCCACCGCTGTAGTAGTGTATACGTTGACCTTGTAGGCATTATTTGCACACTGTTTTCTTCAACCCGCCATCTAGCTGTGTGACCTTGTTCACATTCTGTCTAAATATCCATAATATTACCGTCTCCAGAAAAAACACCGGAGTGACTTTTTTCAAGCAGCATTCATATATTTTACGTAATCCGTATCCACCGCTGTAGTAGTGTATACGTTGACCTTGTAGGCATTATTTGCACACTGTTTTCTTCAACCCGCCATCTAGCTGTGTGAGCTTGTTCACATTTTGTCTAAATATTGATAATATTATCGTCTCTAGAAAAACCACTTGAGTTACTTTTTTTCAAGCAGCATTCATATATTTTACGTAATCCGTATCCACCGCTGTAGTAGTGTATACGTTGACCTTGTAGGCATTATTTGCACACTGTTTTCTTCAACCCGCCATCTAGCTGTGTGTATTATCGTTTCCAGAAAAACCAACTGAGTTTTTGTTGTTGTTGTTGTTTTTTTAAAAATAATGCCAGGCAAAGGCAGGCCGCCACGCAGAGGCCGTGCTAGGGGCCGTGCTGCTATGCAATCCTGTGGCCCTAGCAAATTGCCCAGTTTTAAAAAGCCAATGACCCTGAACTCCCAAAATGCTGAAGAGGTAGTTGACTGGCTTACACAGCACACCCCATCCTCTACCGTTTCTAACTTTACCACAACATCCTCCTCATCCTCCACTGCTATGGCCACCCCACGTAACACTTCCTCCACCACCGGTGCCCCTTCTTCACTGGGGTCAGAGGAGTTATTTTCCCATGAGTTTCTTGAACTGAGTAATGCGCAACCATTATTGCCAGAAGAAGATGAAGGAGATGAGGACCTTACACCAGATTTAATTCTGGCAGAGAACACGATAGAGATGGACATAATGAGTGATGAGGAGGAGGTCCCCGCTGCTGCTTCCTTCTGTGATGTGTCAGAAGAAATTGATGCATCTGAGGAGAATGATGATGAGGAGATTGATGTTTTGTGGGTGCCTAGTAGAAGAGAGCAAGAGGAGGGTAGTTCAGATGGAGAGACGGAGAGTCAGAGAGGCAGTAGGAGAATAAGACTTAGAAGAAGCAGGGAGGACAGCCCGCAGGGATCAGTAGGGCAACAACATGTATCGGCACCTGTGTTCAGCCGGCCAACGCACCCGCCATTGCCGCCAATGCCGCCAACTTCTACTGTTACCGCCAGATCGCACACTTCCAAAAAGTCAGCAGTGTGGGATTTTTTTAATGTGTGTGCCTCTGACAAAAGCATTGTAATTTGCAATGAGTGCAGTCAGAAACTGAGCCTTGGTAAGCCCAACAGCCACATAGGTACAACTTCTATGCGAAGGCACATGAGCGGCAAGCACAAAGCACTTTGGGAGCAACACCTCAAAGGCAACAGGCAAACTAAAAGCCACACTCCTTCTGGTCCAGCATCTTACTGCTCTACCTCTGCTCTCCTTGACCCGTCTGAACCACCCTCCACTCCGCCTTCCACCTTGACCACCTGTTCCCATTCCCAGTCATCTGCCACCAGCCAAGTTTCTGTGAAGGCCATGTTTGAGCGTAAGAAGTCAATGTCTGACTGTCACCCCCTTGCCCGGCGTCTGACAGCTGGCTTGTCTGCACTCTTAGCCCGCCAGCTTTTACCATACCAGCTGGTGGACTCTGAGGCCTTCCGCAAATTTGTAGCAATTGGGACACCGCAGTGGAAGGTACCCAGCCGCAATTTTTTTTCTAAAAAGGGAATACCACACCTGTACCAACATGTGCAGAGCCAAGTTACCGCATCTCTGTCACTTAGTGTTGGGCCAAAGGTCCATATGACTACTGACGCATGGTCCTCCAAGCATGGTCAGGGCAGGTATGTCACCTACACTGCCCACTGGGTGAACTTGGTAATGGCTGGGAAGCAGGGAATGGGTAGCTCAACAACAACAGTGGAGTTGGTGTCACCGCCACGGATTGCACGCGGTTCTGCCACCACCTCTACTCCTCCATCGCTCTCTACCTCGTCTTCTTCTTCTTCTTACTCTGCTGCTGGGTCCTCCTTCTCCTCCTCCACACCTGTGCACCCCCAGCTCCCCCTAGGCTATTCGACGTGCCAGGTACGCCGTTGTCACGCTGTCTTGGGGATGACGTGCCTGGAAAGCAAAAACCATACCGGATCTGTACTCCTGTCATCTCTGCAGTCACAGGCCGATCGGTGGCTGACCCCACACCAACTGCAGATCGGAAAAGTGGTGTGTGACAATGGAAGCAATCTGTTGGCAGCGTTGAGACTAGGCAATTTAACACATGTGCCCTGCATGGCACATGTGTTAAATTTAATAGTCCAACGTTTTGTCTCCAAGTACCCAGGATTCCAGGACGTTCTCACCCAGTCCAGAAAGGTGTCGGCCCATTTCAGACGTTCCTACACAGCCATGGCACGCCTTGCTGACATTCAGCAGCGCTACAACATGCCAGTCAGGCGTTTGATTTCTGACAGCCAGACTCGCTGGAATTCAACGCTCCTTATGTTGGAACGTCTGCTGCAACAACAAAGGGCCGTCAACGAGTACCTTTTTGAACTGGGTGGTAGGACTGGATCTGCACAGCTGGGGATTTTTTTCCCCCGTTACTGGGTGCTTATGCGCGATGCCTGCAGGCTCATGCGACCTTTTGAAGAGGTGACAAATATGGTCAGTCGCACCGAAGGCACCATCAGCGACCTAATACCCTTCGCTTTCTTCCTGGAGCGTGCCGTGCGACGAGTGACAGATGAGGCTGTAGACCAGCGTGACGAGGAGCTGGAAGCGCACGATTTCTGGTCGGAATCACCAGAACGAACCCAGGCACCTGCTGCAACGCAGGGAGAGGTGCCAGAAGTGGAGTCAGAGGAGGAAGGTGGCTTTGTGGAGGAGGAGGACCAACAGGAGCAGGCTTCCCAGGGGGCTAGTGGTGACCTTTTGGGGACCCCTGGTCTTGTACGTGGCTGGGGGGAGGAGACCGTGGATGATGCAGTCCTTGATAATGAGGAAGCGGAGATGGATAGCTCTGCATCCAACCTTGTGAGAATGGGGTCTTTCATGCTGTCATGCCTGTTGAAGGACCCCCGTATCAAGAGGCTTAAGGAGAAGGACCTGTACTGGGTCGCAACGCTACTAGACCCTCGGTACAAGCATAAAGTGTCAGAAATGTTACCAACATACCACAAGTCCGAAAAGATGCGGCATTTACAAACCAGCCTGCAAAACATGTTGTACAATGCTTTTAAGGGTGATGTCACTTCAGGAACTCATCAACATTCCAGGGGCAGAGGTGCCAGTAATCCTGCCACGAGCACACCTGCAAGGACAAAGCCCTTTGGCCAGTCTGTAACGTCAGACATGCAAATGTTTTTCTGTCCAAGGCAGCGCCACAACCCTTCTGGATCCACCCTCAAAGAACGCCTCGACCGGCAGGTAGCGGACTACCTGGCATTAACTGCAGATATCGACACTCTGAGGAGCGATGAACCCCTGGACTACTGGGTGCGCAGGCTTGATCTGTGGCCAGAGCTGTCACAATTTGCCATGAACCTCTTGTCTTGCCCAGCCTCAAGTGTGCTCTCAGAAAGGACCTTCAGTGCAGCAGGAGGGATTGTAACTGAGAAGAGAACTCGCCTAGGTCACAAAAGTGTCGATTACCTGACCTTTATTAAAATGAATGAGGGGTGGATCTCGGAGGGTTACTGCACGCCGGAAGACTTGTTCTGACTTCTATGCAGCTGTCCTTCTCTTCAAGCCTCATGACTCCACACACAGCTGTCCTTTAGCGTCCTCCTCCTCCCTCCGCCACCGTTACAAACTAGGGTGCAAACCCTACTGGTTTAATTTTTTCTGGCCTCTGTGCTTCAGTGGCTGCAACCAAAAAAACTGGGCAAACAATGTCTACAAGGTCAACGTATGGCAAAAAATGACTATTTTCAGCATTTATATGGCATATTTTTTCTGGCAACTGTGCTTCAGTGGCTGCGTCCAAAAAAATGCATATTTTCTGCATTTATATGGCATAATTTTTCTGGCCTCTGTGCTTCAGTGGCTGCAACCAAAAAAATGCATATTTTCAGCATTTATATGGCATAATTTTTCTGGCAACTGTGCTTCAGTGGCTGCGACCAAAAAAATGCATATTTTCAGCATTTATATGGCATAATTTTTCTGGCCTCTGTGCTTCAGTGGCTGCAACCAAAAAAATTTATATTTTCAGCATTTATATGGCATAATTTTTCTGGCAACTGTGCTTCAGTGGCTGCGACCAAAAAAATGCATATTTTCTGCATTTATATGGCATAATTTTTCTGGCCTCTGTGCTTCAGTGGCTGCAACCAAAAAAATTTATATTTTCAGCATTTATATGGCATAATTTTTCTGGCCTCTGTGCTTCAGTGGCTGCAACCAAAAAAATGCATATTTTCAGCATTTATATGGCATAATTTTTCTGGCAACTGTGCTTCAGTGGCTGCGACCAAAAAAATGACTATTTTCAGCATTTATATGGCATATTTTTTCTGGCCTCTGTGCTTCAGTGGCTGCGGCCAAAAAAACTGGGCAAACAATGCCTACAAGGTCAACGACGTTGACCTTGTAGGCATTGTTTGCCCAGTTTTTTGGCCGCAGCCACTGAAGCACAGAGGCCAGAAAAAATATGCCATATAAATGCTGAAAATAGTCATTTTTTGCCATACGTTGACTCAACGTATATGGCAAAAAATTACTATTTTCAGCATTTATATGGCATATTTTTTCTGGCAACTGTGCTTCAGTGGCTGCGACCAAAAAAACTGGGCAAACAATGCCTACAAGGTCAACGTATGGCAAAAAATGACTATTTTCAGCATTTATATGGCATATTTTTTCTGGCAACTGTGCTTCAGTGGCTGCAACCAAAAAAACTGGGCAAACAATGTCTACAAGGTCAACGTATGGCGAAAAATTACTATTTTCAGCATTTATATGGCATATTTTTTATGGCAACTGTGCTTCAGTGGCTGCGTCCAAAAAAACTGGGCAAACAATGCCTACAAGGTCAACGTATGGCAGTTGTTTAAAGAGAACAGTAGATTACTAGCCAGCAAAGCTACCTAAGCTAAAATGTCCCTCAAATCCCTGCAGACTTCTGTCCCTCCAATACAGAGCAGTATCAAGCAGATTACTAGCCAGCAAACTTACTATCATCTGTCCCTGAAATCACTAACAGCTCTCCCCCTACACTATCTCTTCCAAGCACACACAGGCAGATTTTTCAGATACATTTTTGCCCTTGATCCCCCTCTGGCATGCCACTGTCCAGGTCGTTGCACCCTTTAAACAACTTTAAAATCATTTTTCTGGCCAGAAATGTCTTTTCTAGATGTTAAAGTTCGCCTTCCCATTGAAGTCTATGGGGTTCGCGAACCGTTCGCGAACCGCTCGCATTTTTGCGCAAGTTCGCGAATATGTTCGCGAACTTTTTTTCCGACGTTCGCTACATCCCTAGCCATGATTCTATGCGATTATAATAAACACCATGCTTGACCACTTTAATCAACACTGGGTGGAAATGTTTCTATCAGAGGAAATATGATCTTTATGTTCTTTTTCCATGTATTTATTTTGCAGCTGCTACTACTACAGTTTCAGCTCGCTTCCAGACATCTAGATGGTTCCTTTAGCTCTAACTCCTGTTATCTTCCATCTGTGAATCTGTGATGCCTCCTATGCTTTGAAGAAACCAATGTTCAATCAACAGTGCGTAACCACCAATAGTATGAAGTTGACTGGTATGTTGCCAGCATGCTAGAGAATCCTACCTTCTGTTGCTTGGAAAAGAAAAGCTAAATAAATGCCACTGGAACATATCTCAGGGACTTCCATGGAGTGATAGAATTCCTTTGTAGTGATGACAGCTTGTACACCACAGGCCATGTGCAGCATGAATCACTAGCATCACATGTCGGCAAACAAAAACACATTCATTATGTATCGTTTTTGCTATAAGTTGAGTAAGAGGATGGATTACTTCCACTGGAGAAGCACTAACAACACTATTGCTCTTTATGTAATGTCTGCCTTTTATACATATCTCTAAACAACATTCCATATATTTGTGTGTATCAGCTAGACACAAATCATGCTGTAGAAGCTGCTTTGCACAGCACTAGCCCCAACGCACACATCCATCTCTTTCCTATGCAATTCTCACTAGTTGGGATGCATATAATCCATCATCTGTCCATCTGACTGAATACTGAATCCTCCTGCCAATGATTAGCTCAGATCCTAAACTGGTTCCTAATGTGGATATATGAAATCTAAATGTGGCTCTCCTTAACACAGCTTCCGTTTCTGCAAGCAAATGTGCTCTGTCTTCAGTTATCCAGTGGAGATACACAACCAGAATGTAAAGGTTTGCATTGCAAAACATTTTCAAGATTAAGCAAAATTCCAAACTGAAGCCCAGATGGAATGCATGATACCTCGCCAGTTTTCTTTAGTTCAGTTCAGTTCAAATAATAAACCATTCTGCCATACATATGTATCTGTGTAGTCAGAATAAGGATCATTGCAATGAAGGCAAGAGATCTGGACCAATCAATTGTTCTTTCTATTCTTTCTCTTTATTTATGATATCACATGCACCAATTATTTTCATGGTACGGGTATGGGACCTGAATACTCAGGATCTGGAGTTTTCCAGACTAGGGATCTTTCTATAATTTGGATCTCCATATTTTAAGTCAACTAGAAATCCATGTAACCATTAAATAAACCCAATAGGCTGTTTTTTACATCGCATAAGGATCAATTATATCTTAGTTTTGATCAAGTACAAGGTACTGTTTTATTATTACAGATTAAAAGGAAATAATTTTTAAAAATTTGCATTATTTGAATAAAATTGAGTCTATGGGAGGCGGCTTTCCCATCATTTGGAGCTTTCGGAAATCCTGTTATCCAGAAAGCTCTGAATGATCCAGAATCCTGTTATCCAGAAAACTCAGAATGATCCAGAATCCCGTTGTCCAGAAAGCTCTGAATGATCCAGATTCCTGTTATACAGAAAGCTCCGAAAGCCGCCTCCCATCCCATTTTATTCAAATAATCCATAGATACCTGTGTCTATTTTGATTTGATTTTGATGTAATAAAATGTGGGGAAAAGGTAATGAAAGCACAAAGGACATATTACATTATAACATAATTTTGTTTTCAATATTAGATATAGATATTTTTATAAAAACCAGCAATATCAATTCTGTGGTCCACCAGCTGTTCAACTGCAACTCTTTGAAGTCCAAAAAGGTGTTGTAGCACAGCAACAGCAGTTGGGTAGTAGCTTATGCATCACTGAATGAAATAATACAATGATATAATATATTACAGGTTATCCAGAAAGCTCCAGATTTCAGAAATTATTATATTTTTATGTTACTCCCATAGACTCTATTTTATCCAAATAACCCACATTTTTAAAAAAATATTTATTTTCCTCTGTAATAGTAAAACAGTATCTTGTACTGGATCTAAACTAAGATATTATTGGAAGCAAAACCAAAATATTGAGTTTATTTAATGTTTACATGATTTTCTATAAGACTTAAGGTATCAAAATCCAAATTACAGAAACATCTGTTATCCAGAAAGCCCCAGGTCCCAAGCATTCTGCAAAACAGGTCGCAAACCTGTACGACATATCCTAATAACATGATAACCAATTGCTCACGCAGTTGGAGAAATGCTGAGTTATAGATAAATAACATTCATTAATAAATTCATGCATCAGATCAATTGATTGATCAATTGATTAACTCATGCATTGTATTTTCTCTGATTGGCACCCAGTGTTCATTAAAGCAGGCAAACATTTTTAAAACATGGGCATCTATGGGGTTTATGGGGTTTATGGGGATTATGGTATTACATGAGAGTGCCAACAATTCACAAAGAAGAAACAAATCATACTAAACTGCACAATTTTGGATGCAATACGTTTCAAGGAAGTAAGGGTTGAAAAGAGCAATTATTAAAACGGTGCCAGTCTCTCTTTCAATTATATCCTACTTTTTGCTGATTCATTGTTGAATTAATTGCAGAATCATGTGGCACCAGGGTTAGTAAGCCCACGGGGAAAAGCCAAGAATGCTGATTATGGGATGAACTACAAGACCACAGGTCAGTAAGAATAAATAAACTCTATGATTAGTTGAGAACTGCTGACAAAAATGAATACAAAAAAATGCCCAACATCAGTTTCAGTCTAATAGATGAGCAGGGAATAAGACCTTTTAAGCTTGAGAAAGTCTATTTTTACCTTCTGGAGTGAAAATCAAAATCTCAGTAGCATGATATGTGCCACATTGATTGTCAAAGAACAGTACCCTTATTTATTGTATTTGATTCTGTTTTATTGCTGCTCATTCCAAATGTCTCACAGAACACAATCAATATGGCTGCTCTGGATTCCTCCCACACCAAACGAAAGATAATCAGCTGTTGATCAAACGGACCCATCTATGGGGCAGATTCACTAAAGGGCGATGTGTGTGAAGCAGTCCACACATCGCACCACTTCGCCAGGTACAAATTTGCTGCCACTACACTAATTCACTGATATGCGAAGTAACGCCCTGTGTGTGGAGTGCTGGCGACTTTTCACTAGCGTTACTTCGGCAGTGCGAGCATTTCATAGCGAAGATTCGTTAGCATTCATTTGTGCTTAGCGAAAATTCGATCTTGTGCTTAGGTCAATTTGCATACAGCGGTTAATTTAAAGTTTTATGGAGGTCTTTATTATAAATGTTGGTGCAAATGCTTGAAGTTACCACTTTTATTACAAATGTCCAGGGAACCTTAATAAAGACAAGAGAATTTATTGAGGAAGATCTAGCTGCTTTTAAGCACTTCACCTGGTCTGAGGGGGCAAAGTCAAATCTGGCAAAACAGGTAACGTTCAGTTCAGTGGACTAACGACCATTCGAGTCCGAAAGAATGCTAGCGACGGTCTCTTTTGCTAGCCAATTAACGTCTGCCTCTGTTAGTAAATTGGCGATATCCCAGCGAATGTGATTTCTGACGAAAAGTCGCTAGAGTTAGCCACTTTGCCCTTTAGTAAATCTGCCCCTATATGTGTTAGTACAGAAGAAAAATTAGATTGTAAGCCATACTGGACCAGGGGCTAATATAAATGATGTGAAAATTGTTTGTATAGGGTTGTGTATTATAACGGTGCTATGTAAAGTTATGGGATCCAGAACCCCGTTATCCAGAAAGTTCCGAATTATGGGATGGCCATTTCCAATAGACTCCATTTTATCCAAATATCCCAAATTTTTAAAAACGATTTCCTTTTTTTCGGTAACAATAAAACAGTACCTTGTGCTCGATCCAAACTAAGATATAATATTAATCCTCTTTGTTTGCATCAAGTACAAGGTACTTAATAGCAAAACCAGTCTATTGGGCTTATTATAGGTTTAAATTATTTTCTAGTAGACTTAAGGTATGAAGATCCAAATTACAGAAAGTCTGTTATCCGGGAAACCCCGGGTCCCGAGCATTCTATTTACAGGTATGGGACCTGTTATCCAGAATGCTCGGGACCTGGGGCTTTCCGGATAAAGGATCTTTCTGTAATTTGGGTCTTCATGCCTTAAGTCTACTAGAAATTCATTTAAACATTAAATCATTTAAACCCAATAGGCTGGTTTTGCTTACAATAAGGATTAATTATATCTTAGTTGGGATCAAGTACAAGCTACTGTTTTATTATTACAGAAAAAATTTTTAAAAAAATGTGGATTATTTGGATAAAATGGAGTCTATGGGAGACTGTAATTCTGTAATTCGGAGCTTTCTGGATATCGGTTTTCCAGATAAGGGATCCTATACCTGTACATATAAAAGGGAAATATAATAATTCCCACTGATAAGTATAAGTAGAAATATACAGAGAAGGAATGCCATTGGTACACAATCAATTATACTTTGTATTGAATACTGTATATATCACATTTATATTTTGTTTCTTTATATTTAAAGGGAAATGAAGATAACTTATAAAGCTTGTATTTAATTTTTGAATGTCCTAATAAAATGGTATTTTGAGGACAGTAATATATTCTTTTAAATGGCCCCTGAATGTTTCTATTACCATTAAACCGAGGAACCCAGGTTTCCAAGACGCAGGTCATCTTATGTTCATCTACATGTACAGTAACAGATACCAATCTCAGACATTTTAAGATAGCAGAAAAGCATCCATAAAGCTCATGTGAAGGCTAATCCCTATGGAAATATAGGACTAAATACCTTGTATGGATAACAGTATTATTCTGCAGTCCATGCAACTGAGCTGGGAAATAACTATATTGGCCTGAGGGAATAGCGTTAGAAGGTATAATTCTTTGTAGATAAAATCTCTTGGGCAATATTCAGAAGGGAACAAGCCGAGTGGTAACCAGCTCATTCAACATCTGGTGTGCTATGCTTGCACTTAAACTGATTAACGTGTCTTGTGAATTCATATTTGCTTCTGTCCCTGTAGGGATTTTCTTGATGTTGCACATACACTGGCAGCGCCGATCCGCGCCTTTATGCCGCCTGAGGCGGCCTTCCGTTGCCGCCCCGACCCCTCCTCACGGCGCTCACATTTTCTGCGCAGGAGGGGGTCGGGGCGATGCACGACGCTAGTGCAGAGAGCGCGTTTGCGCTCTCTGCACTAGAAGAGCCGAATTTCCGGGTTGAAAACCGGAAATTCGGCTCTTAGTTACCAGGAGCGGCATTTTTGCCGCCCCTGGTAACCAGGGGGGCGCTGCCGCCTGAGGCGAGTGTCTCAACTCGCCTCATTGGTGGAGCGCCCCTGTACACTGGCATCTTCATTTTGTTGCTGCTTTAGATATTATGCAAATGAATGTGCCCCATGCGGCTGCCTATAAATGCACGTGCGGAATGTTGCATACTCTTAGGTAACATAACATAGTAAGTTAGGTTGAAAAAAGTCTCACCATCAAGTTCAACCATTTAAATCTATTTTAACCTGCCTAATTGCCAGTTGATGCAGAGAAAGGCAAAGCAACCCCATCTGAAGCCTCTCCAATTTGCCTCAGAGGGGAAAAAATTCATTGCTGACTCCAGCTCAACTCCCTGGATCAACTTGTACTATGAGCTATCTTCTATAACCCTGTGTTCCCGGTCTTTGCACATATCTCCCAACATTTTGGAAGTAAAAAGAGGGACAACATTTTTTTTTTCGCACGTAGCGCAGCAATTTTTTGACCACACCCCTTTCTGTGGCCACACACCCTAATTACCATGTTTGTTTTACAAAATTTGGCAGGTTATGAAAGTTTGAAAATATTTCTCCTTATCTAAACTGTGTTTTTGTGTCTCAAAATTGTTACAAAGTATCTTATTTGCACCTGTTACCTGTTCTGGGCTCTCTGCTAAAAGCCAATTAAGTCGAAACTTTGTTTCTTTTTCTGGCTGTTTAGTGCATAGAAAAGAGGGACTTTCCAGTACAAAAGAGGGACTGCGGGTTGAGCTGTCAAAAGAGGGACTGTCCCTCCGAAAAAGGGACAGTTGGGAGGTATGCTTTGCATGTTCTACCGAACAGTCATTGCAGGAGTGCTAACTCGTCTGCCTGGTCTAACAAGGGGCCTAAGGGCCTGAAGTTGAGAATTATGGTGGTTCAATTCCAGTTAACATGCCCTGGGAGAAACCTGGAAAGATGATATCCACATGAGCATGGTAAGGCCATAATAGCTATATGATGCAATTAAAAAGAAAAAAACCTTATCTATCCCCACTGTGCTCATTGCCTCTGTCAAACAGAGAAAGCTGCCACACAAATAGATTGGGTGCAGGGACAGGGGAATGTTATCTGTTGATTTAATTAAAAATCCCTGATGCACCCCAGGCCTGAGATTCTCTGCATTCTGTCTGATTGAGATTGTATCTGCTATGGTTCATTGAGAGGCTTATCTGCCATTTTACTCTCTGCACTCGATAGATGTGTGGGGGGTGCATGATGGCAAGCTGTGATTAAAAACCATACTCTATAGCAGATTTAGTTTTTAACATATATTCTGAGATACCTTCACCCACATACAAACAGAGCATGGGTATCACAAATAGCAATAGGGAAATATATTGAATAGAGGACAGTTGAGGCTGAGGGCATACAAACACTTTTCCCCACCTTCATCTTTTTGCATTTATTATGTCGTCTGCCTTCAAAGCCTGAGGTCATTTACACAGTGGAAGACAGGGTGCAAGATGCTAAACAAGGGTGTAATCTGAGCTTTTATTATACAGTACCTAGCTTCCACTCTACTCTTACTTACCGAAGGCAATGATACCCAACCAGAGTTGCTCTCCAACCTCTTGGATGTTGCTCACAGTGGCCTCAAAGCAGGAGCTTATTTATGAATTCCAGGCTTGGAGGCAAGGTTTGCTTACATAAAAACCAGGTGTACTGCCAAACAGAGCCTCTTGTGGTCTGCTCCCCAACTCTTTTTACATGTGAATATTGCTCATTGGTAAAAGAAAGGTTGGGGACACCTGGCCTAAGGTTGCTGTGCTCTGTTTGAGAGTGTAGAGATGGGTGGGCACCCCCATGAGAATTAACCATGCTGCATCCATAAAGGACAGGGGGGTACATAGTGGGTGCCAGTGGGTAGCAGCAACTTGGATTGGGGAGCAAGTGCTCCGTGCAGTGACTTGTTACATGTGGAATATCTTATTTAAAAATAATTTTTCTTCTTAAAGGGATACTGTCATGGGAAAAACATTTTTTTCATCACACATCAGTTAATAGTGCTGCTCCAGCAGAATTCTGCACTGGAATCCATTTTTCAAAAGAGCAAACATATTTTTTTATATTTAATTTTGAAATCTGACATAAGGCTAGACATATTGTTAGTTTCCCAGCTGCCCCCAGTCATGTGACTTGTGCTCTGATAAACTTCAGTTAATTTTTACTGCTGTACTGCAAGTTGGAGTGATATCAGCCTCCTATTCCTCCCCCTAGCAGTCTAACAACAGAACAATGGGAAGGTAACCAGATAGCAGCTCCCTAACACAAGATAACAGCTGCCTGATAGATCTAAGAACAGCACTCAATAGTAAAATCCAGATCCCACTCCGACACATTCAGTTACATTGAGTTGGAGAAACAATAGCCTGCCAGAAAGCAGTTCCATCCTAAAGTGCTGGCTCTTTCTGAAAGCACATGACCAGGCAAAATGACCTGAGATGGCTCCTACACACCAATATTACAACTAAAAAAAAAATACACTTGCTGGTTCAGGAATGAAATTTTATATTGTAGAGTGAATTATTTGCAGTGTAAACAGTGTAATTTAGAAATAAAAATGACATCATAAAAATCATGACAGAATCCCTTTATTGTCTATGCAGTTCACCTTGAGCTTCAGTGGGTTTTGATCAAGATCTAGTCAAAAGGGAATTTAAATATGTATTTATTTTGCATATAATTTTCCCTAAAGAAATATATGCCATCCCCTTGCCTGACAAATACACCATTCCATGGCCTATAGGTCAGGTAGATCTGTTGATGATAGATCAGCTAGTGCTCATCTATGAGAAAGTCCAGGTCAGAACAGTCAGAGGCAAGACATCCTTTGATAGTTATTTATTAGCTGATAATCATTTCTCAGCACAATTAGACAGCTGACCCTCGCTTAACCCCCCGTTAGCCATTGTAACACTAATTAATACCAGGATGACACTGAAGCACAGGACATTGTTTAAATACAGATAGACATACAACTAGTTAAGGAGTTTGCTTTGGGGGGATTTTTTGATTTACAGCTTTTTATTAGTACAAGCTATGCTATAAAGTTGTTAGTTGCTGCTAGTAACAAACAGTCTGCAGTCTTGCGGGTCTCATTTCTGAAACCTTAAAGCGGTCTGGACCCAGCCCCACATTTTTATACGCAACTGCCTTATCTGCCTTACCTGACCTTCTACCTGATGGAGACCTCAAAGCTAGAAGCAATGCGATGCCATCACAAACTGGAAGTGGCATCAACAGAAAACAGGGGAGGTGAAAAAAAGCAGAATAGTAGTAAAATGTACTGACATACAACCCATTGACCAGCACCCATACCTGTATCCATAAGTCCTATCTGTATCCAACAAAATACCTGCTCATGGCTACTCAACTCAAATCAGGGATCTAACAGGCTATTTCAAGTATGCTTTTGTTTTTGTGCAGCTTTCTATTGCTTTGGATTAAAAGTGTGACAGTGGGGGTCATTTATAAAGGTTGCGCAGTGCATATTTATTCGCAAATGGTTGTATTGGCCATGTCTTTCAGGTTTTTGCTATTGCATTGTGAATATATTTTCGCAAATGAGACAGGTGTCTACGTGAGTGCGCCCTGTGTGCGAGGTTGTTGTGCGCAAAAATAGCATTGACAGTAACTTAAATTTGCAATTTGCTAAACTATTTTGCAAATAGTTTCACCGCCACCAAAGTTGTGGCGTAACTCAGGCGCAGAGTATTTGTAGATAGCGAACACAGAATAAAGTACAGGTTTAGGAACTGTTATACAGAATCTTCGGATTTGGGGTTTTCTGGATAAGTAGTCTTTCTGTAATTTGGATCTCCATACCTTAAATATATTAAAAAGCATTTTATACAATAAATAATCCCAATAGGAGTCTTTTGCCCCAATCAGGATCAATTATATCTTAGTTTGGATCAAGTACAAGGCATTGTTTTATTATTACAGAGAAAAAGAAAACCCTTTTTTAAATTTTAATTATTTGATTAAAATTGAGTCTAGGGTAGATGGCCTTTCCGGTAATTTGGAGATTTCCAAATAACGGATCCAATACCTGTGGAACCAACAGCAAATGCAATGCAATGTATTTGCACTTTAAATAGATCCGCAATGAGGAAATATCAGTAGTCCCTGCCAAATATGGGGAGTGAAATTTTCACCCATTACCTGCTAGATCTGCAAGTAACCATGGCCTCACAAACAGTATCACTGCTATTAGACATTACAAATATATGTATTCTTTTACAGCTTATAGTGAATGCACAGGATACACTGTGTTCTGTGGACTATGTATCAGATTATATAATATATATTAAATATACAGAAATATGCTGAGCATAGCTCTTAAGAGTTTCTGTTCAAACCACAAATGCCCACTGGGTGTATATTGCATGTTCCATTAATTCATAAGTTTCACTCTAGAGAATATTAACCTTTGCTGTAGGCCTTTCATTGTGCTACAACAGCAACTCATTTTTTGATTCCAAAAATTCTCAGGAGGGTCAGTTTTGACTTTGACATTTTTTGATATCTGTAAGTGACATACATCCTTATTGCAGAAAAAATACTGTACAAGATTGTAACTATGTCCTATTTATAGAGGGCTGCCATATTTCACAGTTCTATCAATAATGCTGGTGAATATACAGTTACACAGAGATATACTATACCCACTATAATGTTAGCAAGAAAAAAAAAAGGGAGCAATTTAGCTTTAAACGTACAATCCAGCTGTCAGTTCCAAAAAGTGCTAAATTGATTCATGTCAACTGTCAGATTAGGTCAATAGCAGAGGGAGTTTTAACATGAAAGGTTGATGGATGTCACAAGAATTGTTATAGATCAAATGTCTTGAACTTGGACCAACCTCTATTAATTCTTGAGCTGATTACAAAGTACAGTCTAGTCCTACTCACGTTTATCGAAGCCAGTATAAAGTACAACTTCTCTTTCAGGGGCTTACAATGCTATATGGTGGTACCAATCTTCTGAATCTATTGGGCCTGAAATCCAACAGTGCAGTCTATGTAATGCTGAACATCTAGGGGGTTATTTACTAAAATCCGATTTTTATTTATTAAACAAAGCTCTGCCAAACTCCCATCCATAATTTTGTCTTATTTAAAATTAAAATAACTCAAATAAATCGAGGAAAAACAATAAAATCGTGCAGAAACCCGAATTGCACAATTTTTTCTGACTTTTCTCCGAATAGCTAGTTTTTTTGGGTTATTGGCAAAACACCCCGAACCTATCTCAAACCAAGATATCTTCAAATTGGGATTGAGACATCTCCTATTCACTTATACATGACCTTGACAGGTTTGAGATGGCGGATTTTCGGATTCCGGCTTTTTGCAGCATCAGAGCATTATAAATCTTGAAAAAATTGAGTATTATTTTCGCACAAAAAAGTTTTTGCGCCAAAGAGGCCAAGCAGAAAAATATAAGTTTTAGTAAATAACCCACAATCTACAGTAGAAGCTGAACATGTTCTCCCATATGTAATAAAAGGCACTAAGTTTGTCCAGGAGCAGTAACCCATAGCAACCAACAGTTTGCTTTAAACAGGTGACCAGCAAATTCTACCTGCTTAGTGGTTGCTATAGGTCACTGCCCCTGGGTAAACACAGTGCCTTTTATTACATAACCCAAGCTTCTTCTTCCGGTACGACATATTCCCTACCATAACCTTAGTTAAGCTTTGTGTGGGTGATGAAATCTGTATTTGTCTATGGAGAATGCAGTTTATGGCCCTATGTGGCTGACCAAGCTTCCAGTGATGTAAGACCCTGTAATTGCTAGGCTAAGCCCCTACTGTATTATTAAAAGATCCTTACACAATGGAAGAGGGTTGGGGAAGGGGCTAAGAATTGTTCTGGCTAGTCAGACTGAGAGACAATGGCAGCTTGTTAGCACATAAATAAAAATAATACCTACTCCTCTGCAAATATGCCCTTAGGTTATGGGCACACTAGCAGAATGCTCCAGCTGTTTTCAGCCTGTGTATTTCTGCTTGTGTGCCCATAGCCTTAGCCAGATGTTCCAAAAGATACTGAGGGAATCAGAATTTGCAATAATCAGTTGTCCAATAATCACATTAAATCACAACACATGCTTTATGCTTGGCGGTACAAGTATTCACACTTCATAGCTGTTACATTCATTCCCAGACAGTACAATTATACTTTATACAGGTTCATTTAACAGTTGCACATCCAGCAATCCCCAATGTCCTTTTGCCCACCCTCACCTTTAGCCTCTAGAACAGGGAGAATCTATCGCACACCCCTATATGAAGCCTCTGGCTTCAGTTCCAAGGACCCGCAAGCTCCATACGTTCCTGTTTTAATAACAAAGCTCTCTACAATGAACACCCTAATGAAATGCTAACACCTTTTCACTGTTTTACAAGCTTAGGCATGTCTTACAATGCTAGTCAGTAACTCACAGAAGTCTAGACATTTTACATAAAAAAGGACAGCAAAATATCAAGCAATACAAATGAAAAGCCAAAATTAAAGGTATAGCGATACTTTAGAATAAGGAGTGGAAGCTTGGACAGTAACTAGCCCTCCAGATTTTATGATACAAATAAATGCCATCAGGGTTTTATGGCCAGTTGCTGCTTTAAAATCTAAAACTGATAGTTACCTACTGTATGTTCCAGTTGGATAGTAAGACACTGATTAATTATGGATGCAGATAAGGCACAGCTACTTTCCTTCCATTGCTGGGAGCGTACACCAGAGAATTGAAGGCCACCCAATCAGATTTTGAACAATGTGACTTTGCTACTCTTAGGGTAAGGGCATACCTGGAGATTCGGGGAGATTTAGTCGGCTCTTCTTTGGGGTGACTAATCTCCCTGAACTGCTTCCACGTGTCTTCCGCCTGCTTTCTCACGAGTAAACTTTAGGCGACTTTGGAAATCGAAGCGCAGCAAGGGCATTGGAGCAGGCGTTTTTTCATTGAAGCAGGCGGAAGACACAGGGAAGCAGTTCAGGGAGATTAGTCGACTAAATCTCCCCAAATCTCCAGGTGTGCCCTTACTCTTATAAGAGCATAAAGTCTTTTTTACTATTAGCTTTTTTGCATTTAATGTTTTATTGATCGCCACCTGTATTAGGAATGTAATGTTTTGCTTCTTTCTTTCACATTCAGGAGTCAAACTGTTCCTTTACTGAGTTACTCGCCCCTGAGTAGTTGATGACTTGCCAAGCCCTTTGTCACTTCTTATTTAATGAATCTATTCTCTCTGCACTGTATTCCTGAGTGTGGTTCTTCTGCCTTCTGTATGCCTATTGTTACTGGAGTCCCTCATTTCTGCTGCCTATTGGAAACACACCAGAGACTCTGTCTCCAGCAAACAGACACAGTTTCTAAACAAAGGGAAACAAACCAGGTGCACTGGCTGAAAAGGTGAGGACTATTGAGTTCAAAGGACCAGGGAAGAGGTAATTTGATTAACCAACAGCAAAACATCTGGATAGAAAAAAAACGCTGAAGTTGCAGGAAACAATCAATGGAATAAATGCATTTAATGAAAAATCATAGATGAGCATGACCCAGTGTGATGCTTATAAAAACCATTCACTACAAAGGATAATTTGTGCTATAATGTACCTTGTTAAGCTGAATACTTGAGTAAACCTGTAGTTTAACAAAGTAATCAATATAATATTCAATAATCAATATTCAAAATGCTTGGGACCTGAAGTTTTAGGGGGCCATTTACCAACATATGTGCATTGTGTTAAGTGTCACCCATTCACAATTTTCTTTTCCACACCAGCATTTTTTCCCATGATTCCAGTGTTATTGTGACTCTTGGGGAGCAATGCACCTGGCACAAGTGCACACCCCCACAGGGGTCCCCACCCCAAGGGATTTGAGGGAGAGCTCACAGTTTCCAGTTGGGAGCAGCATGTATGGGCAAGCAGAACCCATTGGGTTTTTTCTCTGTGCCCCGTCGACCCAGTCTAGCACTGTCCTCAGTTATAAAATTACTCTCTAATTATCACCAAGAAAAACAAATCTTCAAAAAATGAAGTACTAAATAAAACTAAAAAGTATCTACTGGAAGCAAAAAAAAAAAAACATCTTGAGTAAATTACAGTACATTTGTACCTTTTAATAATCCTAAGAGTAATGCTAGCCTCACACACGTGCATCAGTCATTTGATACAGCTATAGCCCAAATTTTTGCACTCTGCTCTATACAAATTTGTTCACTGACCTTGAAGTGCAGATCTTTGTGTTCCTAGAATGTACATCACATTTTATGCTGCATTATCTGTCTTCCAAAGAACTTCATATGATATGTGAATGACCCCTGGAAAACCCTTAGCTTGTGCAGCAGAATGTTCTAGGTCGGGGGTCCCTAAGCTTTTTCCCCATGAGCCACATTCATATATAAAGTAGGGTTGCCACCTGTCCGTACGACTAAGACCTATCAGGGGCCGTGACATCAGTGGCCGGGGCCATGATGTATATGAGAGTGACAGTGACATCAGGGGCGGGACTTCGATGGGGTGATTAGCGATGGGCCGCTAATCAAGTGAATCCTGCCTGGTTTTCCTTATTTCCTATTTTGACCCGGGCAGCCCTTCAAAATACCGGGTCAAAACCAGACAGGTGGCAACCCTAATATAAAGTGAGTCGGGGAGCAACGCAAGCATGAAAATAGATCCAGAGGATGCCAAAAGGGCTATTTGTTAGCCCCTATGTGGACTGGCAGCCTACAGGAGGCTCTGTTTGGCGGTACACCTGGCTTTTATACAACCAAAATTTGCCTCCAAACCAGGAATTGAAAAATAACCACCTTCTTTGAGGCCACTGAGAGCAACATCCAAGGTACTGGTGAGCAACATGTAGCTAATGAGCCACTGGTTGGGGATCACTGATGTAGATGGTGTAGCACCAGGGAACACAATGAGCAAGGGTGCCATTGGAAATTATTTTTTTTTATGTACAGCTTTCTGTGCAGCTTGAACCTGCCAAGTGCAAGTGTATAAACACCGACCCGGGCACAATGAACATGCTAGATTACGTTACTACAGAGAAATAAAACAATCCAGATAGTGGAAGACTGAATAAACATTTGCTATTTTTACTTGATGTTTTTTTTTGTTATTCGTGACCATTTTATTGATACAGGGAGAGCACTTAAACTATATATCCCACACAGCATGAATCACGTTCAACTGCTCGCAATTAACAATGGAGGGAGGCAGAAACATGGGGCCTTTAAAACAGACATTTAGAGACTGAAAAGGTTCCTTCAAACACGAAAACACTTGAGTTGGCTTTGCAATGAAGAATTAAAGATGAATTGCACAAGGCATAGATGATTGTTCTATCTGGACGATGTGATATTGGAGTTGAAAGAGAATTCAGTGATCCGCGGGCATTTACAATGAAAATCACATCTTCGGTAGGATTTATCTTATTGAGAGGAATGACCATGCTGAGTATATAGTGGGGATTAAGCTGTGCAGTATAATAACAGCAACAATAGTAGCTACTTTAATAGAAGTATTGTCTGATATATATTTCACATAGAAGAGAAATTGTTTTACTGCAAGGACCAATGTTTCAGTCTTCCTCTGGCAGCCCAGCTAAAGGGTAAGAGTTTGCAATAAAGAACTTGATGTTTATAATGTGCAGATCTCTTTTATTTTTGGCTACTGCTTGATAGGTTGAGTGCACCCAGTATTTACTTGCATAGGTACGAGATACAGTATGTTATCAGGAAGGCTTTAAATTACAGGAAGGCCATCTCCCATAGACTACATTTTAATCACATAATAAAAATTATTTTTAAAAATGATTTTCTTTTTTTCTGTAATGATAAAACAGTACCTGCCACTTGATCCTTGAATCCATATTGGAGAGAAAACAATCCTACTGGGTTTATCATGTTTAAAAGATTTTTCAGCTGACTTGAGGTATGAGGATCCAAATTAAAAACAGATCCCTTATCGGAAAACTCAACCTGGATAACAGATCCCATATATTAGATATATTGAATTTAATACATTGTGATATAGCTAGTGAGTTATGGAGTCATTTTTGATGGTATTTTTAGTAGTACCATTTTGACCTCGTGTAAGACAAAACTCAGTAAAGGAAAACCTTTAGTAATAGTCAGGCAATTTATTCATACATAATACAACATAACAGTTTTGTCTGGGTAAGCTGTTGGAGTAACACACAGAATGTCAGCCAAGGACTCACCAAAGACCCACCTCTTGGTCCAGGCGTTATATAGCTTTCAGAAGGCATTTTCAGTAATTGTGACAAGGGGTTCACGGAAATACCATACATAGTCTGACTCCGCCTTGTACAATTAATGTCTAAATGATTTACTTAGTCATACATGTTATCAAAAGAATGTTGTAACATACTGTGCCTAGCTCCAACGGTCCACAACCTCGCAATCATCTATTGGCTAACAAAGGCCATTGTGGTATTTCCAGTAATTTGAGAAGCACTTCTGCAAAAAGGGGCCCCACCAGACAGGCTGGCGTTATGCTGACACTCTGGAATTTAAGTAACAGAGTGATGATCTTTTGTTTGTATGGCCTAGTATAAGCTATATGAGTGACCATTGTCCACAGTAGACCATTATATTTATAGTCCATCCTGCCTTGGGCCCTATAGCGTTATGGCGTCATAGAGGGCGGGGGTGACAAATATCAACCCTCTGACACTAGCCATTCGTCCGTCTTAGGATTTAGACCGTTCCAGATATATATTATATAAACATTTTGCATTTAAAACATATTTCGTATCTTTAATAATCAGGATATTTAGATATATAGTAATACCCCCGCAGCAGCACAGGAGTGATTTGTTGGGAGATTTGTTGGACTGAATTTATAGATTGGCCAAAACTAGGGGAATGCAGGAAGGAGGAGTATGTGCTCAGCAGCCCCCCTTTTCCCCATTTCCCCACCAATCTGCCTACCCCTAATTCTGGCCCTGTTAGGCACAAATACTAAAAGTGCACTGGGGCAAAAGGTTTTCTGATGCAGACAGTGTAATGATGGGCTGGTCTATCTACATATGGACTGTCAGTCACGAAAGGGGAACAGGCAGCAATGGAAACCAAGAAGCTAGCTTCTCTGGTATATAATCAGAAGGAAAGCACTGAATCAACATTTTTTGGTTCTTGCCAAAAGTTAAATCTAAACCCAAATTTGTATATGAAAATCTGAGCAAATTTTAAAAAATGACATTAAGGATTCTGTCATCACTAATGTTCAGGGAAACTTTGATTGGGTCTCTTCCTACCTTCTACCTATTGTTATTCTTGATATAGACATATAATATGTCAGAATAACATGAAGCAGACAATTAATTGTGTTTTTCAGCTGCAGCATTGTAACCTACAAACTCTTTAGATGCTGATCACACAATATATTGGGCAGGGTCGTACTTGGGGTCCTGACCCACAGGGCCCCAGTCATAAGGGCTTGCTCTTCTTATTCCAATGACAAACTCTCCCATGCACATTCCCCTACCCAATACAATGATCCCAATGCAGTCCCCCAACCAACCCCACTGCAAACCCACCAGGTTTTTTCCCAGTGTCCCGCTTGTCCAGTCTGACCTTGATATAGGGTGAAAAACTAAATACATGCTCTATGGTACAGTTCAACAAATATGGTCATATTAGATCTATCTACATATCTATCTATCATCTATCTATCTATCTATCTATCTATCTATCTATCTATCTATCTATCTATCTGTGTCTGTCTGTCTGTCTGTCTGTCTATCTATCTATATATTATCCGTCTATTATCTGTCTATCATCTATTTATCATCTATCTATAAGAAACATAAATATAAATGGTAGATAAATAAAAAATAAATAAATATAAAAGTCAGTCTGTCTGTCTGTCTGTCTATCAATCATCTATATCTATCTATCTATCTATCTATCTGCTATCTATCTATCTATCTATCAATAGGGATGTAGCGAACTGTTCGCCCGCGAACTAGTTCGCGCGAACTTCGACCGTTCGCGTCCGCCGAATGTTCGCGAACGTTTGGGAACGTTCGCATTTTGAGTTCGCGTTCGATCGTTCGACCATTCGACCATTCGAATTCCTTCGACCGCTAAAAATCGAACGATTTCCATTCGTTCGAACGATTGTAAGCATTCGATCGAATGAAAATCATTCGATCGAATGGCTTCGATCGTTCGATTCGAATGAAAATCCTTCGATCGAACGATTAAAATCCTTCGATCGTTCGAATTGAACGATTTTAGCGGGTGTTCGAAGTTCGTGAACTGTTCGCGAACGTTCGCATTTTTTGCCGGTGATCGCGAACGGCGTTCGCGAACACCAAATCGGCAGTTCGCTACATCCCTATCTATCAATTATCTATCTATCTATCTATCTATCTTTCTATCTATCTATTATCTTTCTATCATCTATTTATCATCTATCTATAAGAAACATAAATATAAATGGTATACTCATATAATTCATATAAGCACCATAAAGTCTAACGTTTTATTCGATAGCCCAGATATTCCTCCATTAAAACCACTGTAAGATTAAAAAATGGAAGTATCAATAAAGGATCAAATGTGAGTGTTACTCATTTGAAAAAACACTATGAGACTCTATATTTATTATGTTCAAATTCTAATTTGTTAAAACCTATTTAGTCTTTATCAGCCATCAAGTTGCCCTCCAACACTGAACTGCTGAGTGACATTTATTTGCTCATTGTTAGGAATCTTCTTCTCCTTCTAATCTTCCCGTTTGTGCAGTCTTCATCTCTAGTAAACGTACTCTTAATCATTTTCAGATTTAATTACTCTGTTATAAACCTTACCATCCATTACATTAAACATATCAAGAATCAGGCGGTTACAATATGTATTTGGCTTCTTGTCTCGAAAAGATATTAATAATGTAATTTCTCTAATTCGACAATAGCTTCAACCATTCCAATTGTTCTGGAAACCCTCCTCCATACAGGAAGATACTTAGTCATTAGAACTAAAAACCTCAGGTCTATCCTGACTCATTAGTAGAGCATCTGTCTGCCATCACCTTATCTCAAAGTACAATTAGCAGAACATCTTAGGACTGTGATATACAATAGCCATTAAGTTAAAGGGGGGGTCACCTTTAAGTTAACTTTTAGTATGTTATAGATTGGTCAGTTCTAAGACATTTTTCAATGTGTCCCAATAATTTATTTTTTTAGTTTTTGAGCTACATGGCTTCTTCTTGTAACTCTAGAATTCCCATCTAAAAAGCTATTCATATAACCAGTCTCTTATTAATTTGGACCCTAGTTACCAGATTGCTGAAGTTGCAAAATGTAGAGCTGCTGAATAAAAAGCTAAATAACTGAAAAGCACAAATAATAAAAAATGAAAACCAATTGCATATCGTCTCAGAATAGCATTGTCTACATCAGGGGTCCCCAACCTTTTTTACCCGTGAGCCACATTCAAATGTAAAAAGAGTTGGAGAGCAACACAAGCATAAAATAGTCCCTTGGGGTGCCAAATAAGGGCTGTGATTGGCTCTTTGGTTGCCCCTATGTGGCTCTACTTGGTACTATACTTAGTTTTTATGCAATTAAAACTTGCTTCCAAGCCTGGAATTCAAAAATAAGCTTCTGCTTTGAGGACACAGAGAGCAACATCCAAGGGGATGGAGAGCAACATGTTGCTCGCGAGCTACTGGTTGGGGATCACTGGTCTACATCATAATAAAACATTAAAGGGGTGATTCATCTTTAAGTTAACTTTTAGTATGTTAAAGACTAACTTTTGGGTTGGTCTTCATATTTATTTTGTATAGTGTTTTAATTATTTGCCTTCTTCTTCTGACTCTTTCCAGCTTTCACATGGGGGCCACTGACCCAGCCAAAAAAACAAATGCTCTGGAAGGCTATAACTGTATTGTTATTGCTGCTTTTTATTACTCATCTTTATATTCAGACCCTCCCCTAATAATATTCCATATTCTCATTCAAATCAAAGCATTGTTGCTAGGGTAATTTGGACCCTAGCAACCAGTTTGCTGAGATTGCAAACTGGAGAGCTGCTGAATAAAAAACAAAATAACTAAAAAAACACAAATAATAAAAAACTAAAATCAATTGCAAATTGTCTCAGAATTTACTCTCTACATCATACTAAAAGTTAATGTAAAGGTGAACAACCCCTTTAATTTAAAGGTGAACAACCCCTTTATGTTGTCATTTACTATGTACAGGACAGGCAAACTCCTGCAAAACTGAGCATGCCCCTCATGAATACAGCACTGCCTAAATAGTAATGTATTCATGAGTGGCGGTAGGAGGCAAGTAGGTGTCCAGACTCCCAACCCTCCCCATACTGTAGGCCACAATGGGGCCTCTAATTACTGCCTGCGATATGTATGGGCACCCTACTCTGTGCCTTGTGCCTTGGGCACCCTACTCTGTGTTTTGAACCACATGCCAGATTTTTTATCCAGCACATGGTACACGGTCCAGCCAGACTTCAGACAGTGCTCTCTGAATGAAGGGACATTTCCAGGGTCTATGTAACTGACCTTTGGGTCCTAGGTTTGATTCCAACCTGGCTAATATCTGCAAGGAGTTTGTATGTTTTCTGTGTCTGCTTGGGATGGAATGGGTCATTGACAATATGTTCTAAACCTCTAAGCAGATCACATAAATGGGACATTATATATCCTATGGTATAAGGCAAACAATCAGCATCGGACTGTCAGGTCCAGGGCCCACTGAGGCTGCTGACTCAGGACGCCACACTCCCAGGCCCCTCACCCCAGCCACAATTCCCCTCCACCTCTGGCACCCCGCTCCAGCTGCAACCCACCTCAGCCCCCCGCACCTTATTTTATCTTGTAGTGGCCGTTATCAGGGCCGGGGGTGGACAGTAAAGGTGCAGCACCCAGGGCGGGGAGCAAGCCTAGGTCAGCAGGGCCCACAAGGGCCGGGGCCACTAGGTTTTTTCCCAATATCCCATTGGCCCAGTCCAACCCTGCACGCAATCCTTGTGAATGGCCATTAGAAAGGTTTGGCTGCCCAAGTATTTGTCCCACTGATAAGCCAACCAATTTCTGAGCATTAGCATTGAGGTCTGAAGAACTTACTATACCATAGTATCGTTATGCTGTGAGTTTTACTATGGGTGATGTTGACTTACAATTGAGAAGAAATCTTTATTATTATTATTAGATTATTATTATTATTAGAACACTTCAATGAGATAGTTGTAGTTAAATACGCAATGTCACAATGAGATGGAAGAAGCTGTATGTGTCTCATATCTGGATACAGCAGTCTCATCATAAGATCATTGTCCTTTCCAGGGCAAACATTTCCTTTGTCCCTGTTTCTGGAGATATTCATTTACACAACTGTATGCACCATTTTTTATGAAATAATTACAACCTAGCAGAAGATAAACATGACCTTACCAAATAGATGTGTTTAATTACGCTCATTAATCTGTGGCTCATAAACCTGTTCTTTGAGATAAAACAGAACAACCGTGATAGACGGAAGAATAATGTTTTGTAAGTTGAAAGCTGGAATAAATGTATTTACACAGCAGCACAGACTGTAAGACAAGGCAATGTATAATCATAGGTGGGTCAACTGAACAGCAAGCAAAAATACAGTGCAAATTTAGGAAATATATTGGTTTCTTAAAATTAGTATAGTCTAGAATAAGTGTGATCAAAGAAAAGCCCAAGGGAGATTTCACCTGCTGCTTTTCTATGACCAATTGATTTGTGTATCTGTTTCTTTTTTATTAGGCTATTATGCATCACCCACGAGCAGGGCCGCCATTAGAAATCACGGGGGCCCCGTACAACAAAATTTTTGTTGCCCCCTGGGCCCTACCCACCCAGGCCCCACCCCAGATCCCGCCCACTCCACACCACAGTTAAAAGACCACACAGACATCAGCGCTAAAAAAGGTAACCCAAGTTATAAAAAGCTATTGATGGTCAGGGCCCCCTAATGTAGCAGAACCCAAAAGAGAGCGCTGGATACTGAGGTCAGTCAATCCCCCTTAAGGGTCCGGGCACACAGGAAGATTCGGGGAGATTAGTGGCAGCTCACTTACAGCAGGTGGGCCACACTAATGAAGTAAGTACAGCATTGCAGGGCCCCCCTAAAGGTAACCCTTTGTGGTCCCTGTTGTGTGGTGGGGCCCTGGGCAATAATTTTTTTTAAACTTCTGGGGGGGTCAAGTTTTTTACATGGACATTTAAGGGGGGCCCTAGCCACCAATGTTCTTATAACATGGTGGAGCCCTCTCCACCAATTTTTTTTTCTTACCATGTGGGGTCCTAGCCACCAATATTTTTTAATGGGGGGTCCTGACCACAAATGTTTTTTTATGGGGGCCTTGACCACCAATGTTTTTCATTGGGGGGCCATGACCACCAATATTTTTTTTATTTTTTATTAACATGTAGGAACCCTAGCCACCAATGTTTTTTTGTTTTTTTTTTTACTGTGTGGTGGGGGGTGGACCTGTGGGGTGGGGAGGGTGGACCTATAGGTGGGGCTTGCGGTGGGTGCAGCCCAGGGGGCCCAGGAAATTTTGTTGGATGGGGCCCTGCAATTTCTGATGGCGCCCCTGATTATAGACCTAGAGGATAGCAACCTGGCACTGTCCAAAGTAACGCTCAGATATATCAATTCAACTACCAAATCAGTTTAAGAATAGACTCTGGAGACCCACAGCAAATTCAGTGTAATTTATTTATCACAGCATGTTTCGGATATAAATATCCTTCATCAAGCACCTGATACCCTGAAACATATGGAGTGAGGGACCACCAAAAATTTCTATTGATTTGTCAATTCAACGACCACACCTTGATTTACAGAGGATTGTGGATAGTGTAGTCTATAAAGTAGCTGCCAGTATGGGAGAAAAAACTACACACCAATTGAATGGTGTCATATAAACTAAGTGGAATGGTGGTACCAGAAAAATATGAAAAAAAAACTGCTAAAAATGGAAGTATATCAAAAATGCAATAAAGTAATAACCATAGACAGCCTCAGGTTTCTCACATATCAACCCAACTTTGTTAGTATAACACCAAAGTCCACAACTGGGGCAGGGGGCCCCTGGGCTGCAGCCCCGGTGGGCCCCGGAGCCCCCAGTCTGACACTAGAAGCATTATTTATCTAAGTAGAATTATTCATCATTAATAGAAAACTTTCCACACCCCCAAAACAGTGATTTATTATTTGGCTCATTGGGTCTCGGGTAGTCAGTTCACAAGGTGAAGACAACAAATGAACAAGTTGAATGTGGTCCCATGTCTTTTTAAAACTGTTGATGCTACTGAATAATTGCTAGGCTTTTTCATTGTTAATCTTTATTGTTAGGTTAAATCTCAGAGCCGTGGGACTTTATTTTAATACCTGGATAATAAGGTTCAGGTTGCACATTATATCAGGGGGATATGTTACTTCTGAGATGTGATGTTTTACACACTTGGCTGATTCAGTGTCAAATTATCTCTTATTGGGTCGGTTCACATATCAGTAGGAAATGCAAGGAATTGTTGCTTGTCTCCAAACATTGTTGTGGAAATACATTTCAGCGTAGCCTTTTTATTTTTAGAACGTCGGGTCAGAGAGAACAGTGTTGAAAATTGCCCTTAATTCACAGGTTATCTAATTAGTGCTGCAGGCAGTAAATGACAGTGCTTTGTCAAATTGACCTCACTAAGCTTTGATTTATAGGTACATGCTATGGCCGCTAATGTATTCAGTCGCATGTATGGATATACATTACTTATAATTAGCTGGTAAGAAAACACAATATCATGCAGCTGATTAGTGTGTATGTAGTCAGATCTGGAAATATTAATTAATGTATTAATCTGGAACAGTATTGTCAATCTAGAGCTGTCCTAGCACATACGTTCAATTTCTTCCATATTTTACTAGGAATTATACTAATGGATAGTCTTCTAAATCAGAATTGACCTGCAATGAGTTTATAATCAACACCATTTCTGGATCTTAACTAGCCAAAGAAGTAAAGGGAGGCCATTGCTATTTACCAATGAATAAAAGAGTGGCACTAATTGAATCCATAACTCATTCCATATGTTGGGTTTAATCACAGTAATTTTTAAGGAATATTTTGATTCATCAGAACCCCCCCTGTTATCAATCCTAAGGGAGCCTCAGAAACATTTTTTTCTGTCCCCTTTAATGTTTCGGGTAGTCCCACCCCTGTATAGATGGTCAGCAGAAATACACAGTAAAAACACATGGATGTTCTAATAGAGAGGGAGTAAACCAATGTCCTGATTAGGTTTTTATAAAGGTTCCACAATAACTTAACAAGCTGCACCTGAGATAAATGCTGGCCATCTTTCTGGCTGCATCATTGTTTCATATAGCTAATAATAGAACATTGCTGGGTAATACGATTGAGACCTACAAATTATCTCTATAGAGAAGAGTAAAAAGATAGCCAGTAAGCAAAAAGTCCTAATAATCTATTCCTTAATTTAACATGATATTCAAGGATCACTGCTCTCAATTTATTCCCTTAGAAAGTTCATGTAAGAGGGTTGTGGGCCACCCTGTATGACTCAATTCATATGTTAGGAAGTTAATAGGAAAAAAGAAGAAGGCATTTAGAGGCATTTCAGAGGGGACGCCAGCTGGGTTTAATGAGCATAAACATTATAATAATAAGTGTTGTAAAGCAGCAACCAGGAAGCCAAAGATAGAAAATGAGGAACAAATTGCATCACAGGCTAAGACTAACCACAATTTATTTTTAAGTATATTAATATTTAAGTATATTAATTATTTTTAAGTGTATTAATAATAAAAAAGGAGGTAACATCTTAATACAGTGAAAGCTCAATTTTACATCCCCTGATTTTAAGCTTCACAAGTTGTACTGGCTGATACATTAAATAGCTTTAAGAAGGGGTTGGATGGTTTTTTAGCAAGTAACAAAATACAGGGATATTGAAAAAAGCTCTTACTACAAGGTGATACAGGGACTAGTTTGTTTGCCATTTTGAAGTCAGGAAAAACATTTTCCCCCTCTCAGGTAAATTGGAGAGGCTTTAAACGTGTTTTTTTTTTTTTTGCCTTCCTTTGGATTAACTAGCAGTTAGGCAGGTTAAATATAGACATAAAATGTTGAACTCAATGGACTGCCTTTTTTCAACCCAACTTACCATGGTACTATGTAATTAACCAACCATAAAACATCCCAACAATTTATGCACTGAATTGTAACATTCCAGCAGGTACATTCATTATACATAAATGTCATGTCAATTTCACCTAAAGAACATATCCAAAATATGATAATTGTCTTATTCACTCTCTCATCATATCATGTCTGCTCCTCTTCTGCCATGCCACTCTGCCAATCTTTGCATTGGCTGCTGCTACCTTTCAGAATAAAATTCAAACTAATGACCCTGACATTCAAAGTACTTCATAACTCTGTTCCTCCCTGCACCTCTAGAAACTCACCCAACCGCTTACTACGCTCCTCTACTGATCTATTCCTTAACTCTTCTCTCATTACCTCCTCACATGGTCACATTCAAGACTTTGCAAGTGCTGCACCCCTCCACTCCCCCAGATCTCTTAAAACACACTTATTTAGAGAAACCTACCCTCACTCTGTTTAGCTACCTAATGTAATACCAAATGCTACATCTCTCACCTGCTTATTTCTGATCTTGCTCACTCCCACACCTTGAATCTCATTCCCTTCCCCTTTAGATTGTAAGTTCTTTTGCACAGGGCTTTCCTCACCTTTTGTAGCGGTGTTGGTTGTTATGTATGTAACTCTGTATTTTATATGTATGTAATTCATGTGATTTCTTTGTATAAGCACATTCCTTTTACAGAGCTGCGCAATATGTGCATGCTCTAAAAATACTTGTTAATAATAAATAATAATAATAAAGCTGTATCATTGAAAGGAGTTAATCTTGCAAATACAACCAGTTCTACTTCAAAGCAATCTGGTTCTGTTAGGGAAATTAAGCTTTGTGTATTCGGTTTTATATATTTCTATTTTAAGCTCTGAAGGCATCCTAGTTAAAATGAATGCTTGTAATTATCTGCATTCTTAACCACAGTGCAATGTTTAAATTGTCATACACTATGGTGATTCGCTACATATAGATTTTCCAGTACTGCAAACACAATAAGGAGCAGGGTATCACAACTTAAAGACGAAACCTAGCACTTAAAGTACCAGTAACATCAATTTTTTTTTTAAAATTCAAAAAGGCGGCAGGGCAACGATCCATCATGCAGCGCTCGATTTCTCCTCCCTGGCTATCCCTTATAAGGAAGGCAGGGAGGAGAAATCAAGCGCCACATGATGGATCGCCGGATCACCTTTTCTGAAGAGGAGCGCAAGCGGAGTGAACTGTTTTGTATTTTATATACTAAACAGTGCACCAGGCTCTATACCAGTAATGAACCTGGCCTGCAAAGTGCACAGGAGATCATCATCCTAGATTTTGTTAAACCAGTTTGAGCGCGTCATTGACACATTGTGCTCTGTGCATCTGTTGAGAAGCTAAGCTTAGGAGTCGTTGCAAGTCACCAAGCATAAAATGAATTAACTCATGCTACAGGGATTGCTTTGAAATTCTGAGCTGGCATGTAATTAGAAATTGAATTAATTACTAATCAGTCATTTAAAATATAGCTTTCATATTTTAAATAAACAGTATATTGTTAGTTGGTCCCTAAGCTCAGGTAAGTGTCAGCAGTCCAGTGCAGTGAATTAGAAGAAAAGAAGATGGGGAGCTACTGGGGCATCTTTGAAGACACAGATCTTTACTGCTAAAGGGTTGTAGTTGCCTCGGGCTGGTACAGAAGCACAAAACATAATAGGAAGCATTTCTACCTTACTTCTTTGTTAAGCTTAAATTCTCCTTTAACTCTTAATACCTTTGTAATCATTGTTGACAATGCCATTTACAAATATACACAAGTGCTTTCTATAATTGCTAATGGGCCTTCTAAAACCTTGACAATCAATGCTGATACTCCGTGCAGATTGCCATAATCATATGAATCGAATAACTTGCATCCGGCTTTGCAGGAGACAACTCTACGAGGCAACATTTCTTATTAGAGGCACATAAGTTTAAGTGCTGACGATCCGCTTCTTTTTATTGCGTAAGTAGTAAAGTAGCAAGCATAAAAACAATGTTCAGTCTTCATTTTGATAAGACTTGTAAAAGTGTTTTATCGGATTATTTTCTTTCTTTTAAATTTTTATTGAAGTTTGAAGAAAAGCATTTAGACATGTAGCAGTATAACAATGCCGTTGACTAGAAAAGATTACCATTAAGTATTTATACGACTGTTTTCAATATAAAAAATAAATCTTTTAAACCAAACATGAGAAGTAGGGTAATGTGCAACTTAAAGGGAAACTAGCTCTTAAATATGGCAAAAAAATTGCATTTTTATATACTGAACTTACTGGACTTGCCTAGAGATTCAACTATCATATACCAGTAATGATCAGGGCCTTCAAAATATTGCACAGGAGCTTGCCATATTATATTTTTGGTCAGTAACAATGGAAAACCATACCCCCCAAACAATGTAGGTCTCTATAAAAAGATATTGCATAAAACAGCTCATGTGTAAAACCCTGCTTCATGTAAATAAACCATTTTCACAATAATATACTTTTTTACTAGCATGTGCCATTGGGTAATCATAAATAGAAAATTGTGATTTTAAATAATAAGGACTGCCCCCTGGAGTCCTACGATTCACGGTGCACACAAACCAAACAAACCATACATGTTAGATCACATGAGCCAATTAACTGACAGAGTTGTGTCTTTTGCTCCCACACTTCTATCTGTTACAGTTAGAGCTGCAGTATTTCTGGTCAGGTGATCTCTGAGGCAGCACACAGACCATCATGAAATGGTGGTTCAAGGCAAGAGATGTAAAGGGGGGTCTATGTAGGGTAGGGGGGTAGGGTTTTTTAAGGGTTTGTTTCTCCTTTAAGTATTCATTTTGGAGGTATAGTTTTCCTTTAATGTGCTCTGGGCAGCTGTTGAGAAACTAAGCTTAGGGACTGTATGCCTGATTGTAGTTTAAAAAGTATGCCATTGTCCTCAGAGCTTTGTTTCTCTTGGTTATCCAGTCTAGGTTACTAATGTAGTAGCAACAGTCAAACCCTTTATTATACGACCCCTTTGTAGCTATTTATCCCTTTGCATTACATCTAAAGTTTGGGCATCAGCTGATTTCATACACACTATCAGTCTACCTAGCGACAAGCAATAGGCTAATTTTTTTGTGTTGCCAGCAGTGCCATGCCAAGTATTATTACCACCCAATACTGCCTGGCATGTTCTCAACAACAGTGTAAGTTCTTATCCTCTGCATCTGAAATAAATCTCCTGTATAGTGATGGTTTTGCAGCAAAAAAATGCCCATACCCCCATATGTAATATAAGGCACTAAGTTTGTCCAGTAGCAGCAACCCATAGCAACCAATAAGATGCTTGCATTTAAACAGGTGACCTCTACCTGCTGATTGGTTGCTATGGGTTACTGCCCCTGGACAAACTTAGTGCCTTTTTTTACATAACCTCAGTAGTCTACAATTTATTGTAAAAACTTCATCGCAAAAAAATCCAAATTTACTTTTTGACATTTTTTTTAGCAAAGCATAATGAGCGAGATATGCTCATCACTACTCTTAAACAGTTGATTTGCACCACTCAGATTTTTCAAGCTGCCAAGTGGGGTTACAGACAGATGTATCAACCCTCTCGGGGGGGAATCTTGTTTACCGGGGAATTTCTAGATGAATTTGTATGTTTCCAGCAATTACATCCAAGTGTCCTCTTCTATATTTTTAATTCAAGTATCCAAGCAAATAATGCAAAAAATAAATAATGCAAATAATGTAAAAAATCTTTGGAATCCTCATGTATGATACACAGCAAGGAGTTTCCTCCCTCACAGAGAGATGGATGCATAACAAACTCACGGAAAGGTCAGAGCCTTGGAAATAATAATTCCCCTAGTACATCTGCTAGAGTATTCTCCATTCATTTCTAAGGTGACAGTTTCCTGCATAGGTTAGTTAGAGAATACATTTCTGTATTGGCAGCACTGAAATATCAAGTGTTAAAGAGCTAAGATAAGCACGCCTTGTTGATAGACTTGAGCTCATACAGAGTGCTCTTCAATCAACAACAGCTAAAGGCGTACGTGTACTACAACTACATAGTTGGCCAACTTATATTTTATTTACCAATCATGTATTCTACAATAAAAAGTGATCTGGACTGAGAACTACTAAAAATACATATATAGGACCTGTGATCTAGAAACGCTTTATCCAGAAAGCTCTGAATTAAGGCAAGGCCATCTCCCATAGATTCCATTATAATCAGATAATTAAAATGTTTTAATTTGCTTTTTCTCTGTAGGACCTTGTACTTGATCCCAACTAAGATATAATAAATCCCAATTGGATGCAAAACAATCCTATTGGGTCTAAATAATGTTTAAATGATTTTTAGTAGATTTAAGGTATGGATATCCAAATTACGGAAAGATCCCCTTAACCAGAAACCCCCAGGTCCTGAGCATTTTGGATAATAGGTCCCTTTTCTGTATATCTTGTTATAATTAATACAAAATAAATGTGGCACTTGTTTGTTCTTTAATCAAACCCTTTACGGCTCCTTTGGTTGCAGCTTCTCAGTGGGCAATGTAGTAAGTCATTTAGGAATTTTATCTACAAAAAGAGAGTTTAAATGAAAACAAATGCATCCCTGGAACATCAGCCTTTCCCATTTAACCAGTGCTACTTTTTGAAATAGTGAAATAAAAGGGATAAAGGATTACAGAAGGCTCCAATAAGAGCAGACATCAATTACAAAAATAACAAATACACTTGTAATTATGGGATTTAAGCTGAGCGGTTTGTAGAACGGTTTGTAGAACTATTTATTAGAATGCCATTTTCCAGTAATATAGGTGAAATATGTTCTTAAAGGAACAGTTCAGTGTAAAAATAAAAACTGGATAAACAGATAGGCTGTGCAAAAAAATATAATCTATAAAGTCTGAATTGAGCGGATGTCTAACATAACAGACACTTCCTGATTTTCTGCTCTCTAACTTTAAGGGGGTGCACAAGGGACATACCTGTTCAGTTTGCAATTGATCCTCGGCATGCAGCTCAGATTCAAAAGCAAACTGTTGTAACGCATTTTTGGCCACCCCCCTGGTGCCAAGGTGGTACATCACAATGTTTCCGACTTACAGGTCCTGAGTCCCCTTTGCAAGGTGAAAGGGTACTGGGAATTTTTCTCCGGCAGTGCCTCCACCTAATGGGATCTGGGAATATACCTGCTGGTGGCCCCATTAGGAATAACATGCAACACACACTTTGCTTTTATAAAAACAACAACTTTATATAAAGAAAGTGTAATTTAAAGGGTAAGTAAAACACATTTACATCATTCAAATATAACCTACTCTAATGGGAACCTGTGGAAGTCCATTTCCTGGCCCTCCATGCCAGGCAAAGTCCCACACTACTCATTTGCAGATTAAAGTCTCAGTCCCATGAGTACAATAGGTCCCAAGTAGCACTAGTAGCCCAAATACCTCTCCCTTAGGACCTCTCCCTCGTACCTCTCCCTTGTGGCAGGCATAAACAAAGCCTGGGTCACTAATGGAATATGCTGGATCCTCTCTTTTTCCACCCTCCCCTGGCATCACTCACCCTGGGGATTCACTCAGACGGGCAGGCTCACCTAGAGCTGGAGCAGGCATCCATGATGAATCCATTCCATGAACATATGCAGCTTGTGTTATCCTTCAGACATAGCTCCCAGCACTGTCTATAGCACGAGCTTTCTGTTGCTGAATCCATAGCTGAACTGTAGCTCCCAGGACTGTCTATAGTGCAAGTTTTTCACATTCAGCTGAGAAAATCCGGAGCTTTCGACCCTCTTGATCGAGCTCCCAGGCATGGGGTGGCCACCCCAGCCACAGAGGCCTTCCTGCCTCTACATAGTGGCAGCTGAACTCACTACTCCTTAGTAAAGTACAATCAGCAGAAATCCTCCTGCAGTAATAACTGACTGAGCACATGGCAATCTCCTTTTATAGGGGCAGCAGTGACATCTTGTGGCTGCCCCTGGGATCAGCCATGCTGCACCAATCACAAGGGCTCTGCCCCTTTAGGAAACCCTGTATCCACCATGAGGCTCCGAATGAAAAGGGGAACTTACGCCTCAGGGTCCCTACATTGTTATGACCCATGTGGCCCCCCCCATCAAGTCACTGATTGGTTACCAATCAGTTGAAGCCAAGAGAGCTGCAAAGCAGGAAGTAGTGTTCTGTCTATTATGTTAGACATCCAGTCACTCCAGCCTTTATACATTACATTTTTGGCTAACTAACTATATTGGAAACATTTTTTATTTTGCACAGCCTATCTATTTACCCACTTTTTATCTTTATACTGAACAGTTCCTTTAACTTCATAACCAGCTATTGCCATTAAAGAACTCTGGATATAATTTCCCTACAATCACGTTCTTAATCAGGTGCATTTCTAAAGAAAATGTACTATTATTTTTTAAAAATGACTCAAAGGAGCAGTAATACTAGTCAGAAAACATATTAAATGGATATTGCATGTGTTAGCTTCCTGTACATTTAAAAAAGAAACACAAAATGCATTTTACTCACTCTTAATGAAAAAAAAATGTTTCTCCCCCAATAAATTTTATATTTTATTTACTTGTTATGTTTTCTGGCATTTTCTCGTTGGCTCTTTTCTTTTCTAGAGATTTTACAAGCTCTTTCTATCACTCCACTTACTCAAGAATTATTCAGTGGTTGAGAATTCTTCAGTTGCTTTACCATAAAAGTCAATGTAACCCTAAAACTAGCACTTGACTTGAAAAATTAGCACACTCAAGAAAACTGAAAGGAAGGATCAGTGACATTTCTCATCAGTGAAATTGGCAAGAAAAGTCAAGACAGATTTTTGAATTTTGACAAATCACCCCTTTGATTTTAAAACATATTTTTGAATTTGGATAAATCACCCCTTTGATTTTAAAGCATTGTGATTTCCATAAAAATGTTACAGTTTCTAACTTAGCAGTGATTTGGAAATCTTATTCCTACTCATGGTTGTACTTTGGTATACCAATAGGTTTATAACAAGTTAATGTTAGAAATCTGCTTTTAAAGGAGTCAGGAAGGCTCCCCCCAACTTATTAATGTACTTTGTGCATCTTCCTTTGGACCAACATGTGAGGAGAACCCGGTGGCGCTCCTTGCCTCTGTGGTGCCTTATCCAAGGTGGCGTTGCCCATGCTTCTCACATGCATTGTGGTGCCAACATAATGACGTGTTTGTGTGATGCTTTGGCTCCAAATTTAAAATAAAATTATGCCAAAGACCCAGGTTGAATGCCTGAACATAGATCCTTACATCTGTGATTCCTCGGGAGCGCTAATTTGTTATATTGACTAACACAACATTTCTCTGCTTTGATCCTGGATTTCGACTTAACCTCTTAACCCGTTGTGCATCGCAAATTAGACTGTTCCTGACTGTCTGCATAGTCGCTTCCTTCTTGGTCCTGACTCCAACTTCAATAATAGCCATTAGGCCCTGACACAACATTTTTGTGTAATTATGATTTATCTGTATCCACCTTGATATTACTATAAATGTTTAATTTAACAATAACTCCAGCATCACTTTCCAAACACTGAAGTTTGCCAAACCAATGTCAACTTTGTGAATATCTAATTGATTGACTTGTGAGCGAATCAGTGTGATATTGTTACAGTATGGTCACACACATGAAAAGCCAAACTTTACTGTTCAGAGCCCCTTTTACATTGACTGTGATGTCACTACACAATTGTTTGGTTGGTTTGAAAATATATATGCTAATTCAATCTTATACAAATATGAAGTCAATAGAGTCACCCCTTCTACTTCCAAAATACATTCATCCTAAGTACAAAACAAGACTAATGTACACTGTCAGTGAATACACACATCTTTAAGGAATTAAAACTCTACTTTCAAAAAACATATGTAATTTAGGACTGATATATATGAATGCTTGTTGGTTAATTTTCAGAAGTAAAATCTCAGTACATTTTGGGAATCTGTGTTTCCTGACTTGGAATTCAGCAGGTTTTATTACAAGACAGTTTCAGCAGTTGGCTTGACTTTCTATTTTAAGCTAACCACATTGACCTTGCCTTCTCTAGCCCGCCTGTGAATTCAACAGTCAGTTGATGACTGTCCTTTCTTCTGACCTTTCCTGTTCACTGATTGCCCTGTGGATTGGTGATCATTTTGTGCTTACAACCGAGGAACTTTTAGTGTCTTGTTTTATACACTGGAATGCCTTCTTGACTGCAAAAACCTCTACACAAGTCAATTATCATTCTTTTCACCTGACCTAAGCATAGGCTGAATATCTAGGAAAAAATGAATTACTGTTAATATTTTATTTTAATAGTTTCATTTAGGGGTTCAACCCCCATAGATGCTATGCATTTACCTATTCCCCCAGAGGACAACCTGCTTATTTTGCTTTATACACGATTATAAAGTTAAAGAACTGAAATGGAATAGAGTGCAGTAATATACTTGTACATTATAGGACATATAAAGGGTTGAAGAGGCAAGCTACTGAAGGAAAGGAAAAACTCATATTGAGAGATGGAAAGAACAGCAGCTGTCATAGTTGCTCCTTCAATACCCATCCATTATAGTAATTGGAAGATTAGGAGCATCTCTAAGGTGGTTTGCACGTGAAGCATTGTTCTGTTTTATAGTTTATTCCAAGTTTCACAATTTATGCATTTAGTGATGAAGGCATATAAATCAGTTGCTAATTTAATTCTCTGCTGCAGTCTCAGGCCAGGTAATTATACTCACCAGTACAATCCGATATCTAATAAAATTAATAATTATGTCAGCCATTTCACCCATGCCTAAAACACACAATTGTGGGCTGGGAAGAGCAACAAGGGAGCACACTGAGCAGCGTGGGGGGCTGCTGTCTGCACTCAAGGTTTTAAACAACAGATTGTATGAAATTAAGTGGCATATTAAAGAATCTTACCAAACTGGTATATATATTTAAGTAAATATTATCCTTTTACATCTCTTACCTTGAGCCACCATTTCATGATGGTCTGTGTGCTGCCTCAGAGATCACCTGACCAGAAATACTACAGCTCTAACTGTAACAGGAAGTGTGGAAGCAAAAGACACAACTCTGTCTGTTAATTGGCTCATGTGACCTAACATGTATGGTTTATTTGTGTGCACCATGAATCGAAGGATCCTAGGGGGTGGCTCTTATTATTTAAAATGGCAGTTTTCTATTTAGGAATACTCAATGGCACATGCTAGTAAAAAAAAGTATATTATTATGAAAATGGTTTGTTTACATGAAGCTGGGTTTTACATAAGAGCTGTTTCGGGGGAATAGTTTTCCTTTAAGCCCCAATATGCTCCTACCCTTTCTCCATTTTAGCATCCAGGCAATGCAGAATAATTTTACACGAGGAATAACATCTTCATTATAAACTTCAATGGAAACTACCATCTAAAAATATAAAAAGAAATCCCTGAATATAATTTCACCATTGTCTGTGAAATCATTTATTGCTTTTAATGAGTCACAGCTATATAATCTGTTAATTACACTTCTCATATGTGAAGGTATCTAAAGCAAAGATGTTCTAGCATAAGCATCTAATGGTCTGATACCAGCAATTAATCAGAGATCAGCACCCTCTCTTTCTGTATTTATAGCTCATATATTCTGGTTAATGGCTATGAGCTGCCTTGGCAGCCATACAGGCCAAACTTTAGTGTAATTAGTGTGAAAGATCTTACATTTATCACTTTTAGGGGGCTCATTACATACGTGTAAGCAGTCAGTAGCGTACCAATTAGAAAATACTGTACTGTGTAAGAATTTACAACCATCAAAAACATTCTATGTTTCATTCTGTTATAAAGGGCATGTACTTTGCCCATGTCTAATAAGCCGTATGAACAAGCTGGCCAGTAAATACTTTCATTAAATTACCCCAGTTTAGTTGTTTGCTTCAAGGAATCAAAAGGGAGCCAAATCGATATCTTTGGATGATCCGTATATTTATTGGTTATATAGTTACTCCATAGGTTCCAACATTTATTTGGTATAGTTCTGCTGTGCATTCAGATACTGGACACCCTGGAGCTACTGGCACCTTTTAGATGTCAGAAGAACAGGGTTGCCCAGTGTCAGTTGGCGCACGCGTGTGATTCATCCAAACAGACTGGTGGGGAGCACTGGTGTTTGACCCCAAAATGCTCAAGTGCAAGTAATGGCTTTGGAAGTAAGTACCTTTAAATAATGCTGTTGATTTCCAATTAATTGCTATTGCAGTTGTGGATGTAAATGAACACTTACAAATATGATTTAACAACAAGGTTAACAAACCAAGCAAAACCAGTGCCTGTGTATTTCCCTGTGTTGTTATCACTTCACACAAAACCATTTTCTTTATCAATGCAGATACACGTTTGCTTCCTTGTTATGGACAAACTGTACATTTTGCCCTCACCCAATTGCCTTTAGTACCTGATCAGATTAATGGATTGTGGGCAAGAAAGCAATAGGGCTTGCTTCCTACTGATACATTAGTACTACAGTCTCTGTGTCCCCTTATTAAATGCCTAACCCATCTAATCCACATTTGCAGGGATTGAGTAATATCCAAATGACCGCCAGTCCTGGACTTACAACAGGCTATGATAAAACAAACTTACAATACGGTCCCTACCCTGATAAATCATTGAATAAACCCAACACTATTCTTAAGGCCCCCATACACGGGCAGATAAAAGCTGCCGATAGGCCGAGTCTGCAGCTTATTGGCCCATTTGTGGGACCATCCGATGGGCTTCCACGATCGATATCTGGCCGAAAGTCGGCCAGATGTCGATCAGGCAGGTTAAAAAATCCTGAAGGATCGCGGCCACATCTGTGCGTTTATGTGGTCCCATGATCCGACTGCCCGTTTTGGATGCATTATGATCTGATCATTGGGCCCTAGGGCCCACGATCGGATTAGCCCAATATTGCCCACTTCAATGTGGGCAGATCGGGGAGAGATCCACTCGTTTGGCAAAATCACCAAACAAGCGGATCTCTATGTCTATGGCCACCTTAATAATGTTTTTGATGATGCACAAAAGTACACAATGATTAACTATTCCCATGCAATAACAATCAAAGCTTTGTTTCTACTCAGAGTTGAGAGTATGTGAACAAGCTGAAAGCACAATGTGAATGTGCTTCCAAACTAACCAGGGTCTAAGTCCAAATGATTCATTTTTTGGGCATAACATTGCTATATTATAAAATTATAACATGTAAATTCCAACCCACAACTAACTCTAAGAGTGATTCCATGATTTCTTGAAAAGAAATACAGACCTAGCTCCACCATAGCAAAGAGAAGCAACTGCAGACAATTTTGATCACCAGAGTTTTAAGACAATCAATATGCCCCATGTGATATTGCCCTAAAAAAGAGAAAATTCTGTATGTATATCACAGTTGATAGAGACACTAGTTAAAAGGAGACTTTTAGAATTTAAAAATAACTAACTTCATTGTGAAAGGTTCTCTACTCACCAACAGATTCTGCTAAATGGAGATGTTAGTGGACCTCTTTCCATGTTTCCAAGATACTTCTTCCACTAAAAAGCACTGACATGCCAGATGACTTTCCCATCTGCCATACCTTTTAATATTATGCAGCTTTTTTTATTTCTTTCAGCTTTTAGCTTTCCCATATCAAATTGCTATCTGGATTACTACAGCTACATCCCACTCAAACCTTTTGTCAAGATGCACCGCTTGACCAGAAGAAAACCATTCCAAAATGTCAACATTAAATGAAAAGGGTAAATAAAAAAGAATTACACAAAGTAAAAACACAAGCAGTTCAAATCTACAGAATAAATCTCATACACATGAATGGTTCCATAGCTATTATTTTTAAGTCAATCTACAATAACATTCCCCTTTTATAGTTTCCACTCTTTATTTTTTACGCTTAGAAAATCTGCCCATGAAATTTAATGTATCACATTCATCCATTTTTATTGTTTGCACTGAAAACTTACATAGGTTTTATATTTAAACTTCCACTTACATAGGTTTTATATGGACAGCAAAATATACCAGCAGAATAATTTATAATGTAGTCTTTATCTAACTTTACATTATTCAATACTGACCTACAAAGCAGCTTTTTATATGACTGGATAAACTACACTTCACAGATTTCTTTCTGTACATCTGAAACAGCACCTACTGATGGAGTCTCTTTCTTAATACCACTTTTTTTAATATATTCCTTTTCCATAATCCCAACATAATATTGATTGACAAAGTTCTTTAGTTCACCGTCCCTTTGAAACACAGTGTTTTAAATTACCTGTCAATACTTAAATTTTTACAAGCTTAAAATTGTCTTAAAATGCCACCATATTCTTACATTTCATATCAGTCTCTGCACAACACTAGGTACTTTCTGGCTTGTGCTTTGAGACCCAGTGGGTGAGCTTTAGCCTATGGGGTCTTCCATGAAAATATACATTTTCATTGGATACTGGCTTTCATCCCCAGGATTCCTAAATCTTTCATTCTAGTGTGCATCTTCTATTGAGGGAAAGCAATCTCCACTCCTGCCCCCATGGAGTGTTATCCACAGTTTACAAACTTGCTGCTGCACAGGTCCAGGACTGTTATCAAGGAGGTGCGAGAGGTACTGCAGGAAGGGATCCCATGGCAAAATGTCCCCAAGAGACAAAGTGAATTTGAGGGTTGTGGAGGGCTCTAATAGGGGAGAGGATGGGGATGGGTAAAACATGGGAAACATTTTAGAATAAAGGAGCATGGCTGGGTGGATCAGAGTTGTGCTTATGAATCTGTGGATTATTTGTTACTCCTCAGGGATGATTTGTGTAGCAGCCTCCTGCCATACCACCCACCTTCCCTAGCGCTTACCTTTCCTAAACTGGATGAGGTCTGCTAGGGAGTTCGCATTGCTAGCAGAGATTGCAATAGCAATAATAATTACCAAACAACATTGTGGGTAGCACGAGGTAGTTGCAAATAGAGATGTCGCGAACTGTTCGCCGGCGAACTTGTTCGCGCGAACATCGGGTGTTCGCGCTCGCCGGAAGTTCGCGAACGTCGCGCGACGTTCGCCATTTTGGGTTCGCCATTGTTGGCGCTTTTTTTTGCCCTCTCACCCCAGACCAGCAGGTACATGGCAGCCAATCAGGAAGCTCTCCCCTGGACCACTCCCCTTCCCTATAAAAACCGAAGCCCTGCAGCGTTTTTTCACTCTGCCTGTGTGTGCTGAAGAGATAGTGTAGGGAGAGAGCTGCTGCCTGTTAGTGATTTCAGGGACAGTTGAAAGTTTGCTGGCTAGTAATCGTTTTGATACTGCTCTGTTATTGGAGGGACAGAAGTCTGCAGGGGTTTGAGGGACATTTAAGCTTAGGTAGCTTTGCTGGCTAGTAATCTACCTTCTACTGCAGTGCTCTGTATGTAGCTGCAGTGGGCAGCTGTCCTGCTTCTGATCTCATCTGCTGACTGCTGCAATAACAGTAGTCCTTGTAAGGACTGCTTTTATTTATTTTTTTGTTGTTTTACTACTACTACTACTACTACTACTATAAGAGCCCAGTGCTATTAGTCTAGCAGTGTTGGGGAGTGGGACTGGTGTGCTAATCTGCTGCTCCTAGTAGTTCAGCAGCACCAACTTTAATTTTTTTTTTTAATATTCATTTTTTTTTTATTTTACTTTTTTTTATTTTACTACCGCTGTAGTAGTGTATAAGTTGACCTTTTAGGCATTATTTGCCCTGTAGGCATTATTTGCACACTGTTTTCTTCAACCCGCCATCGAGCTGTGTGACCTTGTTCCCATTCTGTCTAAATATCCATAATATTACCGTCTCCAGAAAAAACACCGGAGTCACTTTTTTCAAGCAGCATTCATATATTTTACGTAATCCGTATCCACCGCTGTAGTAGTGTATACGTTGGCCTTGTAGGCATTATTTGCACACTGTTTTCTTCAACCCGCCATCGAGCTGTGTGACCTTGTTCCCATTCTGTCTAAATATCCATAATATTACCGTCTCCAGAAAAAACACCGGAGTCACTTTTTTCAAGCAGCATTCATATATTTTACGTAATCCGTATCCACCGCTGTAGTAGTGTATACGTTGGCCTTGTAGGCATTATTTGCACACTGTTTTCTTCAACCCGCCATCGAGCTGTGTGACCTTGTTCCCATTCTTTCTAAATATCCATAATATTACCGTCTCCAGAAAAAACACCGGAGTCACTTTTTTCAAGCAGCATTCATATATTTTACGTAATCCGTATCCACCGCTGTAGTAGTGTATACGTTGGCCTTGTAGGCATTATTTGCACAGTGTTTTCTTCAACCCGCCATCGAGCTGTGTGAGCTTGTTCACATTTTGTCTAAATATTGATAATATTATCGTCTCTAGAAAAACCACTTGAGTTACTTTTTTTCAAGCAGCATTCATATATTTTACGTAATCCGTATCCACCGCTGTAGTAGTGTATACGTTGACCTTGTAGGCATTATTTGCACACTGTTTTCTTCAACCCGCCATCGAGCTGTGTGACCTTGTTCACATTTTGTCTAAATATTGATAATATTATCGTCTCTAGAAAAACCACTTGAGTTACTTTTTTTCAAGCAGCATTCATATATTTTACGTAATCCGTATCCACCGCTGTAGTAGTGTATACGTTGACCTTGTAGGCATTATTTGCACACTGTTTTCTTCAACCCGCCATCGAGCTGTGTGACCTTGTTCCCATTCTGTCTAAATATCCATAATATTACCGTCTCCAGAAAAAACACCGGAGTCACTTTTTTCAAGCAGCATTCATATATTTTACGTAATCCGTATCCACCGCTGTAGTAGTGTATACGTTGGCCTTGTAGGCATTATTTGCACACTGTTTTCTTCAACCCGCCATCGAGCTGTGTGACCTTGTTCCCATTCTGTCTAAATATCCATAATATTACCGTCTCCAGAAAAAACACCGGAGTCACTTTTTTTCAAGCAGCATTCATATATTTTACGTAATCCGTATCCACCGCTGTAGTAGTGTATACGTTGGCCTTGTAGGCATTATTTGCACAGTGTTTTCTTCAACCCGCCATCGAGCTGTGTGAGCTTGTTCACATTTTGTCTAAATATTGATAATATTATCGTCTCTAGAAAAACCACTTGAGTTACTTTTTTTCAAGCAGCATTCATATATTTTACGTAATCCGTATCCACCGCTGTAGTAGTGTATACGTTGACCTTGTAGGCATTATTTGCACACTGTTTTCTTCAACCCGCCATCGAGCTGTGTGACCTTGTTCACATTTTGTCTAAATATTGATAATATTATCGTCTCTAGAAAAACCACTTGAGTTACTTTTTTTTCAAGCAGCATTCATATATTTTACGTAATCCGTATCCACCGCTGTAGTAGTGTATACGTTGACCTTGTAGGCATTATTTGCACAGTGTTTTCTTCAACCCGCCATCGAGCTGTGTGAGCTTGTTCACATTTTGTCTAAATATTGATAATATTATCGTCTCTAGAAAAACCACTTGAGTTACTTTTTTTCAAGCAGCATTCATATATTTTACGTAATCCGTATCCACCGCTGTAGTAGTGTATACGTTGACTTTGTAGGCATTATTTGCACAGTGTTTTCTTCAACCCGCCATCTAGCTGTGTGTATTATCGTTTCCAGAAAAACCAACTGAGTTTTTGTTGTTGTTGTTGTTTTTTTAAAAATAATGCCAGGCAAAGGCAGGCCGCCACGCAGAGGCCGTGCTAGGGGCCGTGCTGCTATGCAATCCTGTGGCCCTAGCAAATTGCCCAGTTTTAAAAAGCCAATGACCCTGAACTCCCAAAATGCTGAAGAGGTAGTTGACTGGCTTACACAGCACACCCCATCCTCTACCGTTTCTAACTTTACCACAACATCCTCCTCATCCTCCACTGCTATGGCCACCCCACGTAACACTTCCTCCACCACCGGTGCCCCTTCTTCACTGGGGTCAGAGGAGTTATTTTCCAATGAGTTTCTTGAACTGAGTAATGCGCAACCATTATTGCCAGAAGAAGATGAAGGAGATGAGGACCTTACACCAGATTTAATTCTGGCAGAGAACACGATAGAGATGGACATAATGAGTGATGAGGAGGAGGTCCCCGCTGCTGCTTCCTTCTGTGATGTGTCAGAAGAAATTGATGCATCTGAGGAGAATGATGATGAGGAGATTGATGTTTTGTGGGTGCCTAGTAGAAGAGAGCAAGAGGAGGGTAGTTCAGATGGAGAGACGGAGAGTCAGAGAGGCAGTAGGAGAATAAGACTTAGAAGAAGCAGGGAGGACAGCCCGCAGGGATCAGCAGGGCAACAACATGTATCGGCACCTGTGTTCAGCCGGCCAAACGCACCCGCCATTGCCGCCAATACCGCCAACTCCGCCAACTTCTACTGTTACCGCCAGATCGCACACTTCCAAAAAGTCAGCAGTGTGGGATTTTTTTAATGTGTGTGCCTCTGACAAAAGCATTGTAATTTGCAATGAGTGCAGTCAGAAACTGAGCCTTGGTAAGCCCAACAGCCACATAGGTACAACTTCTATGCGAAGGCACATGAGCGGCAAGCACAAAGCACTTTGGGAGCAACACCTCAAAGGCAACAGGCAAACTAAAAGCCACACTCCTTCTGGTCCAGCATCTTACTGCTCTACCTCTGCTCTCCTTGACCCGTCTGAACCACCCTCCACTCCGCCTTCCACCTTGACCACCTGTTCCCATTCCCAGTCATCTGCCACCAGCCAAGTTTCTGTGAAGGCCATGTTTGAGCGTAAGAAGCCAATGTCTGACTGTCACCCCTTGCCCGGCGTCTGACAGCTGGCTTGTCTGCACTCTTAGCCCGCCAGCTTTTACCATACCAGCTGGTGGACTCTGAGGCCTTCCGCAAATTTGTAGCAATTGGGACACCGCAGTGGAAGGTACCCAGCCGCAATTTTTTTCTAAAAAGGGAATACCACACCTGTACCAACATGTGCAGAGCCAAGTTACCGCATCTCTGTCACTTAGTGTTGGGCCAAAGGTCCATATGACTACTGACGCATGGTCCTCCAAGCATGGTCAGGGCAGGTATGTCACCTACACTGCCCACTGGGTGAACTTGGTAATGGCTGGGAAGCAGGGAATGGGTAGCTCAACAACAACAGTGGAGTTGGTGTCACCGCCACGGATTGCACGCGGTTCTGCCACCACCTCTACTCCTCCATCGCTCTCTACCTCGTCTTCTTCTTCTTCTTCTTACTCTGCTGCTGCTGGTCCTCCTTCTCCTCCTCCACACCTGTGCACCCCCAGCTCCCCTAGGCTATTCGACGTGCCAGGTACGCCGTTGTCACGCTGTCTTGGGGATGACGTGCCTGGAAAGCAAAAACCATACCGGATCTGTACTCCTGTCATCTCTGCAGTCACAGGCCGATCGGTGGCTGACCCCACACCAACTGCAGATCGGAAAAGTGGTGTGTGACAATGGAAGCAATCTGTTGGCAGCGTTGAGACTAGGCAATTTAACACATGTGCCCTGCATGGCACATGTGTTAAATTTAATAGTCCAACGTTTTGTCTCCAAGTACCCAGGATTCCAGGACGTTCTCACCCAGTCCAGAAAGGTGTCGGCCCATTTCAGACGTTCCTACACAGCCATGGCACGCCTTGCTGACATTCAGCAGCGCTACAACATGCCAGTCAGGCGTTTGATTTCTGACAGCCAGACTCGCTGGAATTCAACGCTCCTTATGTTGGAACGTCTGCTGCAACAACAAAGGGCCGTCAACGAGTACCTTTTTGAACTGGGTGGTAGGACTGGATCTGCACAGCTGGGGATTTTTTTCCCCGTTACTGGGTGCTTATGCGCGATGCCTGCAGGCTCATGCGACCTTTTGAAGAGGTGACAAATATGGTCAGTCGCACCGAAGGCACCATCAGCGACCTAATACCCTTCGCTTTCTTCCTGGAGCGTGCCGTGCGACGAGTGACAGATGAGGCTGTAGACCAGCGTGACGAGGAGCTGGAAGCGCACGATTTCTGGTCGGAATCACCAGAACGAACCCAGGCACCTGCTGCAACGCAGGGAGAGGTGCCAGAAGTGGAGTCAGAGGAGGAAGGTGGCTTTGTGGAGGAGGAGGAGGAGGACCAACAGGAGCAGGCTTCCCAGGGGGCTAGTGGTGACCTTTTGGGGACCCCTGGTCTTGTACGTGGCTGGGGGGAGGAGACCGTGGATGATGCAGTCCTTGATAATGAGGAAGCGGAGATGGATAGCTCTGCATCCAACCTTGTGAGAATGGGGTCTTTCATGCTGTCATGCCTGTTGAAGGACCCCCGTATCAAGAGGCTTAAGGAGAAGGACCTGTACTGGGTCGCAACGCTACTAGACCCTCGGTACAAGCATAAAGTGTCAGAAATGTTACCAACATACCACAAGTCCGAAAAGATGCGGCATTTACAAACCAGCCTGCAAAACATGTTGTACAATGCTTTTAAGGGTGATGTCACTTCAGGAACTCATCAACATTCCAGGGGCAGAGGTGCCAGTAATCCTGCCACGAGCACACCTGCAAGGACAAAGCCCTTTGGCCAGTCTGTAACGTCAGACATGCAAATGTTTTTCTGTCCAAGGCAGCGCCACAACCCTTCTGGATCCACCCTCAAAGAACGCCTCGACCGGCAGGTAGCGGACTACCTGGCATTAACTGCAGATATCGACACTCTGAGGAGCGATGAACCCCTGGACTACTGGGTGCGCAGGCTTGATCTGTGGCCAGAGCTGTCACAATTTGCCATGAACCTCTTGTCTTGCCCAGCCTCAAGTGTGCTCTCAGAAAGGACCTTCAGTGCAGCAGGAGGGATTGTAACTGAGAAGAGAACTCGCCTAGGTCACAAAAGTGTCCATTACCTGACCTTTATTAAAATGAATGAGGGGTGGATCTCGGAGGGTTACTGCACGCCGGAAGACTTGTTCTGACTTCTATGCAGCTGTCCTTCTCTTCAAGCCTCATGACTCCACACACAGCTGTCCTTTAGCGTCCTCCTCCTCCCTCCGCCACCGTTACAAACTAGGGTGCAAACCCTACTGGTTTAATTTTTTCTGGCCTCTGTGCTTCAGTGGCTGCAACCAAAAAAACTGGGCAAACAATGTCTACAAGGTCAACGTATGGCAAAAAATGACTATTTTCAGCATTTATATGGCATATTTTTTCTGGCAACTGTGCTTCAGTGGCTGCATCCAAAAAAATGCATATTTTCTGCATTTATATGGCATAATTTTTCTGGCCTCTGTGCTTCAGTGGCTGCAACCAAAAAATGCATATTTTCTGCATTTATATGGCATAATTTTTCTGGCCTCTGTGCTTCAGTGGCTGCAACCAAAAAAATTTATATTTTCAGCATTTATATGGCATAATTTTTCTGGCAACTGTGCTTCAGTGGCTGCGACCAAAAAAATGACTATTTTCAGCATTTATATGGCATATTTTTTCTGGCCTCTGTGCTTCAGTGGCTGCGGCCAAAAAAACTGGGCAAACAATGCCTACAAGGTCAACGACGTTGACCTTGTAGGCATTGTTTGCCCAGTTTTTTTGGCCGCAGCCACTGAAGCACAGAGGCCAGAAAAAATATGCCATATAAATGCTGAAAATAGTCATTTTTTGCCATACGTTGACTCAACGTATATGGCAAAAAATGACTATTTTCAGCATTTATATGGCATATTTTTTCTGGCAACTGTGCTTCAGTGGCTGCGACCAAAAAAATGCATATTTTCTGCATTTATATGGCATAATTTTTCTGGCCTCTGTGCTTCAGTGGCTGCAACCAAAAAAATTTATATTTTCAGCATTTATATGGCATAATTTTTCTGTCAACTGTGCTTCAGTGGCTGCGACCAAAAAAATGCATGTTTTCTGCATTTATATGGCATAATTTTTCTGGCCTCTGTGCTTCAGTGGCTGCAACCAAAAAAGTTTATATTTTCAGCATTTATATGGCATAATTTTTCTGTCAACTGTGCTTCAGTGGCTGCGACCAAAAAAATGCATATTTTCTGCATTTATATGGCATAATTTTTCTGGCCTCTGTGCTTCAGTGGCTGCAACCAAAAAAATTTATATTTTCAGCATTTATATGGCATAATATTTTTCTGGCAACTGTGCTTCAGTGGCTGCGTCCAAAAAAACTGGGCAAACAATGTCTACAAGGTCAACGTATGGCGAAAAATGACTATTTTCAGCATTTATATGGCATATTTTTTTCTGGCAACTGTGCTTCAGTGGCTGCGTCCAAAAAAACTGGGCAAACAATGCCTACAAGGTCAACGTATGGCAGTTGTTTAAAGAGAACAGTAGATTACTAGCCAGCAAAGCTACCTAAGCTAAAATGTCCCTCAAATCCCTGCAGACTTCTGTCCCTCCAATACAGAGCAGTATCAAGCAGATTACTAGCCAGCAAACTTACTATCATCTGTCCCTGAAATCACTAACAGCTCTCCCCCTACACTATCTCTTCCAAGCAACACAGTCTGAAGGCCAAGTCTGTGCAGAGCCAAGTTACCGCATCTCTGTCACTTAGTGTTGGGCCAAAGGTCCATATGACTACTGACGCATGGTCCTCCAAGCATGGTCAGGGCAGGTATGTCACCTACACTGCCCACTGGGTGAACTTGGTAATGGCTGGGAAGCAGGGAATGGGTAGCTCAACAACAACAGTGGAGTTGGTGTCACCGCCACGGATTGCACGCGGTTCTGCCACCACCTCTACTCCTCCATCGCTCTCTACCTCGTCTTCTTCTTCTTCTTCTTACTCTGCTGCTGGGTCCTCCTTCTCCTCCTCCACACCTGTGCACCCCCAGCTCCCCCTAGGCTATTCGACGTGCCAGGTACGCCGTTGTCACGCTGTCTTGGGGATGACGTGCCTGGAAAGCAAAAACCATACCGGATCTGTACTCCTGTCATCTCTGCAGTCACAGGCCGATCGGTGGCTGACCCCACACCAACTGCAGATCGGAAAAGTGGTGTGTGACAATGGAAGCAATCTGTTGGCAGCGTTGAGACTAGGCAATTTAACACATGTGCCCTGCATGGCACATGTGTTAAATTTAATAGTCCAACGTTTTGTCTCCAAGTACCCAGGATTCCAGGACGTTCTCACCCAGTCCAGAAAGGTGTCGGCCCATTTCAGACGTTCCTACACAGCCATGGCACGCCTTGCTGACATTCAGCAGCGCTACAACATGCCAGTCAGGCGTTTGATTTCTGACAGCCAGACTCGCTGGAATTCAACGCTCCTTATGTTGGAACGTCTGCTGCAACAACAAAGGGCCGTCAACGAGTACCTTTTTGAAACTGGGTGGTAGGACTGGATCTGCACAGCTGGGGATTTTTTTCCCCCGTTACTGGGTGCTTATGCGCGATGCCTGCAGGCTCATGCGACCTTTTGAAGAGGTGACAAATATGGTCAGTCGCACCGAAGGCACCATCAGCGACCTAATACCCTTCGCTTTCTTCCTGGAGCGTGCCGTGCGACGAGTGACAGATGAGGCTGTAGACCAGCGTGACGAGGAGCTGGAAGCGCACGATTTCTGGTCGGAATCACCAGAACGAACCCAGGCACCTGCTGCAACGCAGGGAGAGGTGCCAGAAGTGGAGTCAGAGGAGGAAGGTGGCTTTGTGGAGGAGGAGGAGGAGGACCAACAGGAGCAGGCTTCCCAGGGGCTAGTGGTGACCTTTTGGGGACCCCTGGTCTTGTACGTGGCTGGGGGGAGGAGACCGTGGATGATGCAGTCCTTGATAATGAGGAAGCGGAGATGGATAGCTCTGCATCCAACCTTGTGAGAATGGGGTCTTTCATGCTGTCATGCCTGTTGAAGGACCCCCGTATCAAGAGGCTTAAGGAGAAGGACCTGTACTGGGTCGCAACGCTACTAGACCCTCGGTACAAGCATAAAGTGTCAGAAATGTTACCAACATACCACAAGTCCGAAAAGATGCGGCATTTACAAACCAGCCTGCAAAACATGTTGTACAATGCTTTTAAGGGTGATGTCACTTCAGGAACTCATCAACATTCCAGGGGCAGAGGTGCCAGTAATCCTGCCACGAGCACACCTGCAAGGACAAAGCCCTTTGGCCAGTCTGTAACGTCAGACATGCAAATGTTTTTCTGTCCAAGGCAGCGCCACAACCCTTCTGGATCCACCCTCAAAGAACGCCTCGACCGGCAGGTAGCGGACTACCTGGCATTAACTGCAGATATCGACACTCTGAGGAGCGATGAACCCCTGGACTACTGGGTGCGCAGGCTTGATCTGTGGCCAGAGCTGTCACAATTTGCCATGAACCTCTTGTCTTGCCCAGCCTCAAGTGTGCTCTCAGAAAGGACCTTCAGTGCAGCAGGAGGGATTGTAACTGAGAAGAGAACTCGCCTAGGTCACAAAAGTGTCCATTACCTGACCTTTATTAAAATGAATGAGGGGTGGATCTCGGAGGGTTACTGCACGCCGGAAGACTTGTTCTGACTTCTATGCAGCTGTCCTTCTCTTCAAGCCTCATGACTCCACACACAGCTGTCCTTTAGCGTCCTCCTCCTCCCTCCGCCACCGTTACAAACTAGGGTGCAAACCCTACTGGTTTAATTTTTTCTGGCCTCTGTGCTTCAGTGGCTGCAACCAAAAAAACTGGGCAAACAATGTCTACAAGGTCAACGTATGGCAAAAAATGACTATTTTCAGCATTTATATGGCATATTTTTTCTGGCAACTGTGCTTCAGTGGCTGCATCCAAAAAAATGCATATTTTCTGCATTTATATGGCATAATTTTTCTGGCCTCTGTGCTTCAGTGGCTGCAACCAAAAAATGCATATTTTCTGCATTTATATGGCATAATTTTTCTGGCCTCTGTGCTTCAGTGGCTGCAACCAAAAAAATTTATATTTTCAGCATTTATATGGCATAATTTTTCTGGCAACTGTGCTTCAGTGGCTGCGACCAAAAAAATGACTATTTTCAGCATTTATATGGCATATTTTTTCTGGCCTCTGTGCTTCAGTGGCTGCGGCCAAAAAAACTGGGCAAACAATGCCTACAAGGTCAACGACGTTGACCTTGTAGGCATTGTTTGCCCAGTTTTTTTGGCCGCAGCCACTGAAGCACAGAGGCCAGAAAAAATATGCCATATAAATGCTGAAAATAGTCATTTTTTGCCATACGTTGACTCAACGTATATGGCAAAAAATGACTATTTTCAGCATTTATATGGCATATTTTTTCTGGCAACTGTGCTTCAGTGGCTGCGACCAAAAAAATGCATATTTTCTGCATTTATATGGCATAATTTTTCTGGCCTCTGTGCTTCAGTGGCTGCAACCAAAAAAATTTATATTTTCAGCATTTATATGGCATAATTTTTCTGTCAACTGTGCTTCAGTGGCTGCGACCAAAAAAATGCATGTTTTCTGCATTTATATGGCATAATTTTTCTGGCCTCTGTGCTTCAGTGGCTGCAACCAAAAAAGTTTATATTTTCAGCATTTATATGGCATAATTTTTCTGTCAACTGTGCTTCAGTGGCTGCGACCAAAAAAATGCATATTTTCTGCATTTATATGGCATAATTTTTCTGGCCTCTGTGCTTCAGTGGCTGCAACCAAAAAAATTTATATTTTCAGCATTTATATGGCATAATTTTTCTGGCAACTGTGCTTCAGTGGCTGCGTCCAAAAAAACTGGGCAAACAATGTCTACAAGGTCAACGTATGGCGAAAAATGACTATTTTCAGCATTTATATGGCATATTTTTTCTGGCAACTGTGCTTCAGTGGCTGCGTCCAAAAAAACTGGGCAAACAATGCCTACAAGGTCAACGTATGGCAGTTGTTTAAAGAGAACAGTAGATTACTAGCCAGCAAAGCTACCTAAGCTAAAATGTCCCTCAAATCCCTGCAGACTTCTGTCCCTCCAATACAGAGCAGTATCAAGCAGATTACTAGCCAGCAAACTTACTATCATCTGTCCCTGAAATCACTAACAGCTCTCCCCCTACACTATCTCTTCCAAGCACACACAGTCTGAAGGCCAAGTCTGTGCAGAGCCAAGTTACCGCATCTCTGTCACTTAGTGTTGGGCCAAAGGTCCATATGACTACTGACGCATGGTCCTCCAAGCATGGTCAGGGCAGGTATGTCACCTACACTGCCCACTGGGTGAACTTGGTAATGGCTGGGAAGCAGGGAATGGGTAGCTCAACAACAACAGTGGAGTTGGTGTCACCGCCACGGATTGCACGCGGTTCTGCCACCACCTCTACTCCTCCATCGCTCTCTACCTCGTCTTCTTCTTCTTCTTCTTACTCTGCTGCTGGGTCCTCCTTCTCCTCCTCCACACCTGTGCACCCCCAGCTCCCCCTAGGCTATTCGACGTGCCAGGTACGCCGTTGTCACGCTGTCTTGGGGATGACGTGCCTGGAAAGCAAAAACCATACCGGATCTGTACTCCTGTCATCTCTGCAGTCACAGGCCGATCGGTGGCTGACCCCACACCAACTGCAGATCGGAAAAGTGGTGTGTGACAATGGAAGCAATCTGTTGGCAGCGTTGAGACTAGGCAATTTAACACATGTGCCCTGCATGGCACATGTGTTAAATTTAATAGTCCAACGTTTTGTCTCCAAGTACCCAGGATTCCAGGACGTTCTCACCCAGTCCAGAAAGGTGTCGGCCCATTTCAGACGTTCCTACACAGCCATGGCACGCCTTGCTGACATTCAGCAGCGCTACAACATGCCAGTCAGGCGTTTGATTTCTGACAGCCAGACTCGCTGGAATTCAACGCTCCTTATGTTGGAACGTCTGCTGCAACAACAAAGGGCCGTCAACGAGTACCTTTTTGAACTGGGTGGTAGGACTGGATCTGCACAGCTGGGGATTTTTTTCCCCCGTTACTGGGTGCTTATGCGCGATGCCTGCAGGCTCATGCGACCTTTTGAAGAGGTGACAAATATGGTCAGTCGCACCGAAGGCACCATCAGCGACCTAATACCCTTCGCTTTCTTCCTGGAGCGTGCCGTGCGACGAGTGACAGATGAGGCTGTAGACCAGCGTGACGAGGAGCTGGAAGCGCACGATTTCTGGTCGGAATCACCAGAACGAACCCAGGCACCTGCTGCAACGCAGGGAGAGGTGCCAGAAGTGGAGTCAGAGGAGGAAGGTGGCTTTGTGGAGGAGGAGGAGGAGGACCAACAGGAGCAGGCTTCCCAGGGGGCTAGTGGTGACCTTTTGGGGACCCCTGGTCTTGTACGTGGCTGGGGGGAGGAGACCGTGGATGATGCAGTCCTTGATAATGAGGAAGCGGAGATGGATAGCTCTGCATCCAACCTTGTGAGAATGGGGTCTTTCATGCTGTCATGCCTGTTGAAGGACCCCCGTATCAAGAGGCTTAAGGAGAAGGACCTGTACTGGGTCGCAACGCTACTAGACCCTCGGTACAAGCATAAAGTGTCAGAAATGTTACCAACATACCACAAGTCCGAAAAGATGCGGCATTTACAAACCAGCCTGCAAAACATGTTGTACAATGCTTTTAAGGGTGATGTCACTTCAGGAACTCATCAACATTCCAGGGGCAGAGGTGCCAGTAATCCTGCCACGAGCACACCTGCAAGGACAAAGCCCTTTGGCCAGTCTGTAACGTCAGACATGCAAATGTTTTTCTGTCCAAGGCAGCGCCACAACCCTTCTGGATCCACCCTCAAAGAACGCCTCGACCGGCAGGTAGCGGACTACCTGGCATTAACTGCAGATATCGACACTCTGAGGAGCGATGAACCCCTGGACTACTGGGTGCGCAGGCTTGATCTGTGGCCAGAGCTGTCACAATTTGCCATGAACCTCTTGTCTTGCCCAGCCTCAAGTGTGCTCTCAGAAAGGACCTTCAGTGCAGCAGGAGGGATTGTAACTGAGAAGAGAACTCGCCTAGGTCACAAAAGTGTCCATTACCTGACCTTTATTAAAATGAATGAGGGGTGGATCTCGGAGGGTTACTGCACGCCGGAAGACTTGTTCTGACTTCTATGCAGCTGTCCTTCTCTTCAAGCCTCATGACTCCACACACAGCTGTCCTTTAGCGTCCTCCTCCTCCCTCCGCCACCGTTACAAACTAGGGTGCAAACCCTACTGGTTTAATTTTTTCTGGCCTCTGTGCTTCAGTGGCTGCAACCAAAAAAACTGGGCAAACAATGTCTACAAGGTCAACGTATGGCAAAAATGACTATTTTCAGCATTTATATGGCATATTTTTTCTGGCAACTGTGCTTCAGTGGCTGCATCCAAAAAAATGCATATTTTCTGCATTTATATGGCATAATTTTTCTGGCCTCTGTGCTTCAGTGGCTGCAACCAAAAAAATGCATATTTTCTGCATTTATATGGCATAATTTTTCTGGCCTCTGTGCTTCAGTGGCTGCAACCAAAAAAATTTATATTTTCAGCATTTATATGGCATAATTTTTCTGGCAACTGTGCTTCAGTGGCTGCGACCAAAAAAATGACTATTTTCAGCATTTATATGGCATATTTTTTCTGGCCTCTGTGCTTCAGTGGCTGCGGCCAAAAAAACTGGGCAAACAATGCCTACAAGGTCAACGACGTTGACCTTGTAGGCATTGTTTGCCCAGTTTTTTTGGCCGCAGCCACTGAAGCACAGAGGCCAGAAAAAATATGCCATATAAATGCTGAAAATAGTCATTTTTTGCCATACGTTGACTCAACGTATATGGCAAAAAATGACTATTTTCAGCATTTATATGGCATATTTTTTCTGGCAACTGTGCTTCAGTGGCTGCGACCAAAAAAATGCATATTTTCTGCATTTATATGGCATAATTTTTCTGGCCTCTGTGCTTCAGTGGCTGCAACCAAAAAAATTTATATTTTCAGCATTTATATGGCATAATTTTTCTGTCAACTGTGCTTCAGTGGCTGCGACCAAAAAAATGCATGTTTTCTGCATTTATATGGCATAATTTTTCTGGCCTCTGTGCTTCAGTGGCTGCAACCAAAAAAGTTTATATTTTCAGCATTTATATGGCATAATTTTTCTGTCAACTGTGCTTCAGTGGCTGCGACCAAAAAAATGCATATTTTCTGCATTTATATGGCATAATTTTTCTGGCCTCTGTGCTTCAGTGGCTGCAACCAAAAAAATTTATATTTTCAGCATTTATATGGCATAATTTTTCTGGCAACTGTGCTTCAGTGGCTGCGTCCAAAAAAACTGGGCAAACAATGTCTACAAGGTCAACGTATGGCGAAAAATGACTATTTTCAGCATTTATATGGCATATTTTTTCTGGCAACTGTGCTTCAGTGGCTGCGTCCAAAAAAACTGGGCAAACAATGCCTACAAGGTCAACGTATGGCAGTTGTTTAAAGAGAACAGTAGATTACTAGCCAGCAAAGCTACCTAAGCTAAAATGTCCCTCAAATCCCTGCAGACTTCTGTCCCTCCAATACAGAGCAGTATCAAGCAGATTACTAGCCAGCAAACTTACTATCATCTGTCCCTGAAATCACTAACAGCTCTCCCCCTACACTATCTCTTCCAAGCACACACAGGCAGATTTTTCAGATACATTTTTGCCCTTGATCCCCCTCTGGCATGCCACTGTCCAGGTCGTTGCACCCTTTAAACAACTTTAAAATCATTTTTCTGGCCAGAAATGTCTTTTCTAGATGTTAAAGTTCGCCTTCCCATTGAAGTCTATGGGGTTCGCGAACCGTTCGCGAACCGCTCGCGTTTTTGCGCAAGTTCGCGAATATGTTCGCGAACTTTTTTTCCGACGTTCGCTACATCCCTAGTTGCAAATCCATTTGTAGTGTTAGTTCCAGCTAGTGCAGTATAAAGGCTGATTCTATATTATGATTAGCTACCCTTGCTTTAGAGATCAGCTGCAGGTTTCTGAAATGGAAACACAATCCTACCTGGTGTTCTCCGCAGCTGTGATTGCAATTAGTGGGGGGATCCTGAGTGCTAAGGAGATTGGCCTTTGTGGATTCTCTGAATCAAATTTCCTCTCCAATTCTGTTTGTTCTGCAAGTCTGAAGGCCAGAGGAGGAAGATGGATGGCTCGGCAAGAAAGTCTCCTTACTGGGCATGGTTCAATCTCTTGGAAAATATGATCTTCTTCAGTTTTGGAATGAAGGGCCTCTTCTGACACCTATAAAATAGAACAGAAAAATTCCATTGACTAATTTGTATAGCATATGTATAGAAATAATCAACGCCATTTTTTGCAAGCCCTTTATGATTTATAGGTAAGAGGTGAATGGTGCACTGTACCCTTAACTCATACCTAAACTGGCACTTTCATCCCCTGTAACCTACAATGCTTAGGGGCAAATTTACCTAGGGTCGAATATCGAGGGTTAATTAACCCTCGATATTCGACTGCCGAATTAAAATCCTTCGACTTCGAATATCGAAGTTGAAGGATTTAGCACAATTCGTTCGATCGAACGATCGAAGGAATAATTGTTCTATCGAATGATTAAATCCTTCGAATCAAACGATTCGAAGGATTTTAATCCATCGATCGAAAGATTATCCTTCGATCAAAAAATTTATAGGTAGCCTATGGGGACCTTCCGCATAGGCTAACATTGGCCTCGGTAGGTTTTAGGTGGCGAACTAGATGGTCAAAGTTTTTTTTTAAAGAGACAGTACTTCGACTATCGAATGGTCGAATAGTCGAACGATTCGAAGTCGAAGGTCGAAGTAGCCCATTCGATGGTCGAAGTAGCCAAAAAAACACTTAGAAATTCGAAGTATTTTTCCTCTATTCCTTCACTCGAGCAAAGTGAATGGGCCCCATAATATCCCTCTGAATTGTGTCTGTATGTTACCCTCCCATTTAGACTGTAAGCCCTATGGGGCAGGGACATCCATCCTTTTGTCTCCTTGACACCAAGCACTAATTTGTAACTATACTTTATATTTATATGTATTATATTTTTGTACTTATTTGTTTATTATTGCAATGACCCCCTGTTTGTTCTAATAATTTATTGTTCTGCTGTACAGTGCTTTGCCCTCAAGGAGCGCTATTCAAATAAAAATATACATACATTTTTACTTTTTAATATAAACATACATCTAAAAGGAGGAGATGCACAAATATCAAGTAATTCCATTTGCCCTATGGATAAGTGAACAGGTTACACAATTGCAGAGATTCATAACTACTATGCAAGCTTTTTGGAGATAAATTCCAGCTGCATACATGCTAATCCAATGGAATTTATTCATCAGTTTGCAGATTAAGGACTGATTTGCAGCTGAATTGCAGAAGATTCACAATAAATCAACACTTATTTCTGTAAAAACGGCACACACATTTGCACGTCAGTACATGAATGCATATATTGTGTGTTTGTCCTAGATGTCATTGTGCAATGTATTAAAATATTTAAATCTACATGAAAAATCAGCCAAACCTTACAAAAACAAGATATAGACATAAACATGATACCTGAGCATTTTGCTATATGCTCACACAGCAATGAACTCACCTTGAACTCCACACGCATGTAAAATGCATATTCTACCATTAATTCAGCCAAATGAGACTGAAAATGCTAAGTCTCAGAAAAGTGAGCAAGATCATATAACACCGGTAGCATTTGATTAAAAGAGACAGATAAAACATACCCTGTGGATTTGAAATCGGTTAGTAAGGTAAATTTAGCCATGAAGGGTTGACTGAATTCTTTTATAAATGTACTGTGTTTGTAATAAGGGGAAGTGATGCTAATCTACATAAAATATTAAAAGGCCTATGGAACTAGAAGGAACGCTACGGGTACTCTGCTTTTCATATATTTTTTTTTCAGATTTTACACAGATAACCTTCAATAAGAACATTATTTTTATACTACTCTAAGGGAGGAACTCCAGGGGCGATTTATTCGCTATCCGACGCACTGCGCAAAAAGCAGGCGTCAAGTTGGATGCAATGGAAATAAGGTAAAATGTCAGAACAAGTCGCAGCGTTCATCTGATGCGACACGACTGTCGTCTGCATCCGACAGTCGTGATGCATCTGGCGAATGCTGTGACACCATCCGACATTCCTGTTGCTTACCTTATTTCCGTCACATCCGACTTGACGCCTGCGTTTTTGCGTAGCACGTCGGATCGTGCCAAAATCGCCCGTGGAGTTCCTCCCTACAAATGTTTCATTTATAATGTGTAAAAACCACTAAAAACTCTAATCCAAAACTTCACCAAGTATAAACAGTTGAGGTCCAATAGAAGTCAATGAAAGCTGCACTGATCCTATTGGACCTGTTTTTAAGCCATTCAGATTTTTAGAGGTGTCCGGTTTTTTTTTGTTTTATTTTTTTGCTAGTAATTGATGGAAAACTTGAAATGTTAAAAGTTTTCAGATATTTTAGTGCATTGTTCAGTATTTTTTTTAATATATTTAATTGTTGGTATGCAGGGTGGTATATTCATACAGATCAATGTTTTGGTGGACAACATGTGGATTGGAAATCTTGTTATTAGCTCCTGCGTAGAGTTATTTATCATTCTTTATTCATTCTTTTTCTCACTAAACACTGTGCTTCCTTAAAAGCTATTAGATTATAAAAAAGATGTTTATTGTTTATTCTCATAAATGTTCAAGCGAGTTAAGACACCGTGGGTATGGATTTCAAAAGATACGAACCTCTTTAAAGTATCTTCAAATAAACAGCTTTCAGATGCTTGTCTGATAAAAAAAATCATTAGGGCTTTTGCACATACTGGTCTCCTGGGCACATTATTGGACAGAGTCCTTGCAGACAAGTTGAGAAAGCCATGTTCTTCCTTAATTATAGCTACCTGTTACAGCCAGCAGTAGTTCCAAGGGATCTAATTAGAGTTACAGGTTCTTAACCAAGAAACCCATGTCATCGTCTTAAAGCTCAGCTGGTATAGGTTGCAAAGATGAACTGGATGTGTTCTCCAGACAGCAACCATCACCAACATCAAGCTGCAAGCATCACTTTAATGTTATTGATTGGAAAGCAAAATGAAATTCTTAAGGTAGATAAGTAATAAATAATGAATATCAAGCACAAAAAACATTTTGTAGATAGAGTATATTTAAACTATTACCCTATCAATCTGAGAACCCTTGTGTTAATCATCACTTTTTGTCTTCTCCTATAGCCTTCCTGCAGTTTCATAATCCCCTTAGGAAAAGCAACCAGGCACATGTTCTAGTGTGATTTTTTTATATCAGATGCTTTGGCACACAATTCTCTGCTCAATGGTCTATTTTTAATTAAATTCAGAAGGCAAGCTTTACTTTTATGTTATATATTAACTATAGGGTTATACTAGTGTTTAATTATTGCAACTACCTGTGTATATACTGTACCGCATGACTCTGAGAAGTTTATCAAGATGGAACAGAATTGGAAATAATTTTATCGCTGCATGTATGTCCAGCTTTAGACTGGCAGGCTACAAGGTTTCATATCACAATTTAAATGACTCCTATTCTGTGTGAAACCCATAATATAGAATATGCAGGTTCCTACCTTTGCAGTCTGTGGGGACTGGCATTAAAGGATTGGGGGCATGGCCATCATAACAAGCCCATAAATAATCCCTACATTTTTTATAGCCTGTTTAAAACAATGACATATTTCTGTGCAAGTTTAGGAATACACCTAAAGTAAGCACAATTCTGTGGGAAATGTTTAGAATATAATAATTGTTTTACTGTCATTTGTATTAAAAATGTCAAGGTTTTGAACTTGTTTTTATTCAAAGATTATCCAATATTCACTGCATTGCCAAATTTGATGCAATATGGTAAAAACAAAACCATCCCTCTATATACATTTCTAGGTTACTAGTGATGGGCGAATTTGGGGCGTTTCGCATCGCAGAAAAATTCTCCAATTTCCTGCGAAATTCACAAAACGGCGAAAAATTCATGAACTGGTGCCGGCGTCTCGATTTTGACACCGGCATCCTTTTTTTTTTATGCTGGCGAATTTTCTCTGGCGAATTTTCGCGGCGCTTTCGCAAATGTATTTACCGGCGGTGAATCTTGGGAATTTGCGTGAATTTGCGCCTGGCGAATTTGCGGCAAATTTGCACCTGCGCATCGCAGAAAAATTCCCCAATTTCCTGTGAAATTCACAAAACGGCGAAAAATTTGCGAACTGGCGCCGGCGTCTCGTTTTTGACACCGGCATCCATTTTTTTTTATGCTGGGAAATTTTCTCTGGCAAATTTTCGCGGCGGTTTCGCAAATGTATTTTCCGGCGGCGAATCGTGTGAATTTGCGGCGATTTTGCGCCTGGCGAATAAATTAGCCCATCACTATTCAGAATAGGCCCTGACATTCCAAGTACAAAGAGGCCCAAATAGCTCCCACCAGCCCACTTAGTAGTCACTTGCTATGGCATCTTATAGCAGCCCCTCTGGCAGTCCGGGCCTGTCACTGCTATAGGTCACCCCATGGATTATAGCGGAATTTTCTCAATGAAAAATGAATATGGTTCAGTTTGTAACTATAGTCTGAAGGCTTGTTGATTCAGTTAAATTAAGTTGATTCTCAGCAAGGCAGGTGACCAGTGGCTGGGGGGGGCACCATATACAGTGTGGTGGTGGCTTCAGTTTTCCCTTGCATCAATAGATGAACTTGCCCGTGATTCAGCAGCATGGAAGCAATGGTTCATGGCAAAACTATACCGAAGTGCAGGGCTGTGTTTGGAATTACCTGATTACAGGATGGTGGTCTCCCATAGACTCCATTTTAATCCAAATAATCCACATTTTTAAAAATTCTTTTTCTCTGTAATAATAAAACAGTACATTGTACTTGATCCTAAGATATTATTAATGCTTTTTGGAGCCAAAAAAAGCCTACTGGATTTATTTAATGTTTAAATGATTTACTGGTAGACTAAAGGTATGAAGGTCCAAATTACAGAAAGATAAATTATCTGGAAAATCCCAGGTCCAGAGCATTCTGGATAACAAATCCCATATCTGTATCTTTAAATAACGTCAATACGTGCAACAATTGCGAGCATTTTAGTACGACTGCACTTGCATCCTAAATCGTAATATTTCGTAATCTTTACTTGATAATACAGACTGCCTTCATGTGTTTAATACATAGCCTTAGCAACAGTTCTTGGTCCTGGTTCCCTTTGAGAACCTATTAACACCCCTTATTTGATGGACACTGTACATGCAGTGACTAGTACATGTTGCTTTAAAGGAAAACTACACCCTCAGAATGAATACTTATGCAACAGATAATAATAATAATGCAGATCTAGATGTAACAGGAAGAAGTTTTGGAGGAAAAGACAGAACTTAATTGGCTCATGTGACCTAACATTTATGTGTGCCCTTGTTTTGTTTGAGTGCACTGTGAATGTAACGGCCATAGGGGATTAGCACTTAAAACTTTTTTATTTAGTAATACCCAAAGGCCCATACTGCTTAAAAAAGTATATTTTTATGAAATGGTTTAGAATTTAGATGAAGCAGGGGTTTTTAGACTGTTCTACATTGTTTGAGGGTATACAAACCTCCCCCAAATGGGAAAAGCCCCATACACTACCCTCTATAGTGCCCCCTTCCTGCTTCCTCCCCGCATAGTGCAATAGTGAAAAATGTGTCCCTAATTGTGAATCTCACATATCTGTGCAGAGTAGCACAGCGGAACTCATCTTCCGTATCTTTGGTTTTCTTTGGATCCTCTTCAAGTGTTGGAGTTTCTAGTGCATGCCCAGTTGGCACAAACACCGGAGTGGCTCCAACTCCGCATGCGCCAAATATCTTAGCGTCGGTGGGCCATTTCTGAAGAAAACAGATTTGGAAGATGGCGTCCTTGAGCTCCGATGCGATACTCTGCACGTATACATGAGATTCACAATTAAGGACACATTTTTCACTATTGCCCGATGCAGGGAGAAAGCAGGGAGGGGGCACTATCGAGGGTAGTTTGATGGGGTTTTTCACATTACGGGGGGGTTTAGTTCTCCTTTAAAATATATAAGCCCAACTGAGTGGGGAATGCCCAGCGTTGGTTAATAGAGTGTACTGAAAAGATACCAAATGATTGATGGAAAGGGAAAGCTCTTAAAGAATAACAGATCAATAGAAAGAGCAAAGAGAAAATAAGTTATTGCACTGTAGGTGGAGTTTTTAGAATACGCAAAGAGCCATGAGAAAACAGTGACATGGATGAGCTGGAAAGTGCTTGGAAATACCATCAGCATGGCAATTTCCTCTAAAACGGATCTGCAAACATAAAATAGCTAATTGAAAAACGCAATTAAAATATGACAACCGATAAAATCAAATTAAAATGATTAACCACGATAACGATAAGCTATTTATAAAGTACAAACATTTTCAGACATCAGCAACTTTAGTCATAAGCTCATCTTTTGCTTCCAGTTGTTGCTAGTTACAAGAGACAGTGATGAGAACTAGAGACGGAAAAGTCAGCATTCATTTGCATTCATCCAATCCATCATTTTTTTTATGTTTGTCTCAGCATTTACAAAGCAATTCTACTGGCAATATCAAGCCATGCCCTGAGTTATAGAATAATATATTTTCTGCTTTAGATTAAAAAAAGAAAAAGATCAGTCGACTCAGAAGTCGAGTTTTCTCTGGTGGTAGACAGCCTGAGTAGAATTTAGGGTGAGGGCTTATTTTAGGCGACATATTGTCTTAAAATTAGAGAAGATTAATTACTGAGACAGCTCTGAATTATGGGAAGGCCATCTCCCATAGACTCCCTTTTATTCAAATTATTCAAATATTTTAAAATTATTTAATTTGTCTCTGTAATAATAAAACCTTGTTCTTGATCCAAACTAAGTTATAATTAATCCTTATTTCAGGCAAAACAATCTTACTGGGTTTATTTCATGTTTAAATGATTTTTTAGTAGATGTAAGGTATGGAGATCCAAATTACAGAAAGATCCCTTATCTCGAAAACCTCAGGTCCCGATTCCTGAGAATTCAGGATAACAGGTCCCATACTTGTATTAAATATTTCTGTATCATTATAATAACCTAGGTTGGGCCTTACAAAACATTGAGCCAAAACTGAACCCAATAAGTACTGGTTGTACAATATACAAATTTCTGTCATACAGAAAATCCCTTTATTTACTGAGGGCTAAAGCACATACCGGTAGTTGTACAAATACATTAGACGGCCAAAAGTAGACGGACAACTGCCTAGCCACCATCTTCTTCCCAGACCAAAAGTATTAATATGAATTGGTCCTGACTTTGTTGCTATAAGAGCCTCTGCTTTTCTGGGAATGCTTTCCACTAGATCAGTGCTGTCCAACTTCTGTGGTACCGAGGGCTAAAATTTTACTGGCTTATGTGGAGGAGGGCCGATAATGGAAATCAGTGTTGGCCACTCCCCCTTTTAAACCACACCCACTGTTAACCACACCCATATTACCACAAGAACTTTTAAGATCATATCCACATCAACGGTGGTAGCACACCAAAAAACCAAATGGTTGGTGCTCACTGCAGGGCCCTCATCACTCATATGTGAAAAATTGAAGTTATGTTAAAAACCTACCCTTAAATCCATATGTCTCATCCCCCCCTCAGGATAATACAACAACCCCCCAACACATGATTAAACACCTGAGGGGCCCCTAACAACAGTTTCCAAATGCTAACAACCCCCAAGAACAAACCCTTGACAGGTTTACATCCCACAGGTAGCGTAGGGCAAGCAGAGAATGGCACACCCAAGCAGCACTGGGCAAGCAGAGAATGGCACACACAAGCAGCACTGGGCAAGCAGAGAATGGCACACTCAAGCAGCACTGGGCAAGCAGAGAATGGCACACACAAGCAGCACTGGGCAAGCAGAGAATGGCACACACAAGCAGCACTGGGCAAGCAGAGAATGGCACACACAAGCAGCACTGGGCAAGCAGAGAATGGCACACACAAGCAGCACTGGGCAAGCAGAGAATGGCACAAACAAGCAGCACTGGGCAAGCAGAGAATGGCACACACAAGCAGCACTGGGCAAGCAGAGAATGACACACACAAGCAGCACTGGGCAAGCAGACAATGGCACACACAAGCAGCACTGGGCAAGCAGACAATGGCTCACACAAGCAGCCCTGGGCAAGCAGACAATGGCAGACACAAGCAGCACTGGGCAAGCAGAGAATGGCAGACACAAGCAGCACTGGGCAAGCAGACAATGGCACACACAGGGAGGGAAGGCAGAACAGAGCAGAAGACAGGGAAAGCTATCGTTCTAATATGTACTACATACAGTGACACAGTGATGGTGCCCCATTAGCATTTTGAATAAATTGTGAACAGGTGAACAATTTGGGCAGTTTCAGTCTGGTGTGAACAATACAGGGGGATCACAGGTGTGAACAATAAAGGGGGTTAGAGTCTGAATTTGAGGTTTAAACAATGCAGGGGCCAGTTAACCTCTGTAGTGATACCTTTTAAATCTTACATATGGTAAGCAGACACAGCATGTGGGGGCCACAGAAGGGGGGGTAGCGGATCGCCAGTTGGACAGCCCTGTTTTAGACCAATGCGACAGCTTATCTGCCCATGTATGGGTGCTTCAGACGGGTCTACCCGATCCATATCTGGCCACGACATTGATCGGTAAGGTTTAATGTTTCAGGTGATTGACCCGTCAGAGCCCATTGTTCCTTGTTATAATCCGATCCTAGTGCCTAATGTATGGATATAGCCCTGCCGTTGATGAGCATATTGGCGATGTCGCCAAATGTGCAGATCTAATAGTGTGTGCCCAACTTTAGTGCCACTTTAGTGTACAATCCTGGGACTGAAAAACAACACACAAACTCCAAATCAAATTCCAACAAAAAGCAAATAAAAAGTTAGTAACCCCTCCTACCACCACCATCCTTCAAGTAAAAAAGTTTACTCTTGTACCCAAAGACAGGACCTTCTTTATGTCTCATTCAGTTTCTGGGCAAATTTACTCTAGAAAAGGGAAAATGGTCCAGTCTCCTTCTCTTTCCCTGTCTCTCTGAATTTCTCTTTCTGTATCTCTTCGGCTAACAGTGTTCCTTTACAATCTCCATCAATAAATGATGCCCTTTGATTGGTCTCATATACTTGTCTCTAATAGCTGCAATGAAAACAGATGGTCTATGATGGGAGATGAAAGAGGATTCATGTCAATAAAACCCTGGTGTGTGTTTTCAGTATAGTTGGGATCCATTTCACCTAAACATCACATCTTTGCAAACTGAGCCCTTTTAAGCACTTCATTTGCTATGATTTCACAAGTGAAACCTTAAAAAGGTTAGGCCTGTGTTATAATATTTTACTATGTCTAATAGCATCATTACACAGACTCTTCAGCCTCTGGCTTGTGGAGTTTACCGTCTATACACACATTGTGGCTATAATGTAAACAAGTTTAAACTGAAAATTGTTTTATAGCAATAAACATAGAAAACCCTCATCATAAGTAAATGCTGGGTTAATGTGAAAAATTTAAGGTGCAAGTGACAATGAAGACACCTCTGTTTAGGAATAATCAATCTCGTGACCTGGTGGAACAAACAATGATAGCATCTGAATTGCCTAGAAACAAAGCCGTCTAAAAAATCATTTTCTCTCTCTCCAAGAATACAATGATGAGTAGATGCTGTGGCCTTAGAAGGTCACAGGTCAGTAGGTTAGACACAAGTAATAAGTATTGCATTGATACCTCATCACTCTTCCTATTTTAGATATTGTTGAGGTAGTACACTATACCACCAAAATTAGAGAATGTCACCTAGACAAAAAAAAAGAATTAAAATATATACAGTAGTTATAGATATATTTGTCTTTAAATATTAGGCAAATTTCCAGTGGTTGAGAAATGCAGATACATGATGCTCAAACAGTGAGTATTGACCCAAATAGAGCAAGACGTCAGCAGCTGTACCCATTCATGAATGTTATAATCTGTATTGTCTTTGTTGCATGAAAATTCTAGCCAACGTACACACGATTCAAGCCACATTTTCAAACAGAAAATTGAAGAAGAAAACTAGAACTGAAGAGGCCCATCTGGTCACACATGAAAAATACTAAGCCCTTTATTCTTATTGAGTACTTACTATAAAAAAAATAAGAATTAGGTAAAAATAAATCAAGAAATTAAAATATTGAATCGGTTTTATAATGCCGTTGGCAATATAATTAATCAGAATATTCTGCTTCCTTTGGGATACTTTCCCTTCACTACTGAAATTCGCTACATGTGCACAAGTGCATCAACCAGTGTTACTGGAAGCAAGCAACTATTATTATTATTATTATTATTAATTAAAAATTCCATAGAGGGTTTACATAGAATATACACCATTCATATCAGTCCCTGCCCCCAGTAAGTTCTCTATCACATTCACACACAGTAGGGTCAATTGCCTGTATGTTTTTAGAGTGTGGGAGGAAAGTGTGGTACCAAGAGTTAAACATAAATGAATTCAAGGATGAGGCACAGGTTAGGACAGGAATGGCTTAGTATAATCAGGAACAACCCAATAGTAAATAACAGGAATATCAGAACTACTGTATGCGTCAGAATAGTGCACCCAGGAAGTTGGTGAATTAAGACTTTCAATCAATCATTGATCCCAGGTTGTGGAAATTATTTAAAATTTCATGCCAGTGTGGGCACAGGGACAATAGGTGACTCCTATTGCTGCTCAGAACTCAGAGACGTAACTAAAGGGGGGCGGGCCCTGGCAAGGGACGTGCAGCCGGGCCCCGCCCCCTCCGTACGGCCGGAAACGGCCACATTAGAACAGAGTGGCGCGAGCTGCCGGGGGGCCCTGAGGGGGTGCGGGCCCTGGCCCAATCGCACCCACTGCTCCCCTGGTAGTTACGCCACTGTCAGAACTTACTGTGCCTCATTTCCCCAGGGGGACAACGTGACAGCTCCCTAATAAGAACATTATTTACAGGGCCAGATTAACAATGAGGGTGCTCGAAGGCTGGCGTCCTCTGTCGTCCCTCCCTCCCAAGGGATCGCGCGCATATGCATCCTTTCTTCTAACCGGAGCACTAGCGCCTAGTGGCTAGAGCTCCGGAATTATCGGTTGTGCGGCTGGGCGTCATGCCACCTTTTAACTTATGCCGCCCTAGGCCCGGGCCTTTCTGACCTCCCCGCAAGTTCAGGCCTGATTTTTAATGCATTTAATGCTAATTACTTGAAATTATCAAAAAGACAAAATATGCAAATTATCTCACTTCAGGCATTTATTTGTGCAAATTCACCAAACTTGTAAGAATTTTGTGTTAAATAAACACATTAATTACATACCACATGGCAGTGTCTTATCTGTGTCTCCAAACCTCATGCAGATAAAATAAATGCCTAAAGTGAGATAACGTGCATATTTTGTTTTTTTTTAATCATATCAAGTAATAAGCATTAAAATGATTCTTTGGGTGCAAGTCTGCTGCATCTATTGATGCAAACCGATTGATGCAAACCATGAGTTGGCTCCCTGAAATTACCACCACCCTCAGGGATTCCGGGTTCTCCTGCATCAATGGTACAGTTTCATGCAAATAATCAGAACTAGTGAATCTTCTCGGAAATTTGCAAAATCGTTGAAAAAAGGTCAATGGGTGTTTTCCTGCCTTTTTTGTCAATTGGTGTTTTTTTGTTGTGGTGGTGAAAATGTTTTAATTACTAATCAAAACAGACAGGGCAAGCTCAATGGTGCTTGACGTAAATGTTCTCAGGTGAAAAGTACGTGTTTATGTGCAATTGAATAAATGGCAGCAATGCATACAAGCGCATCACGTTTTATGCAAGCACAATTCTAGCTGTGTTCCCAAACCAGCCCTTGTTTTTTTTTGTCATGGAATCTAAAGCCCTTCCCTCTAATTTCACTAAATTTCCACCTTCCTAAATAAATTGCAAGTTTTCATCCACTCCCATATTTATTTATTTATATCCCTCAGTTTGCATTGCCGCTATAAATGTGCATAATCAGGGAGAGAAGAGCAGACTCATAAATATGCAGAAAATTCAAATGTTTGGTAAATTGACTGAATAATATTCCTTCAATACGAGCTTTAAAATTCGTGGAAACCTATTCCAGCCAGCATTATTAGCATTATTTGCTCCATTTAATTCAGCCCTGTATGTGATGTGGTTTATAAGCAAGTAGAAATAGTCAGTATCAGCGTTAGATTCAGTATCAGTGCCAGTATCAGTGTCAACATCTGTATTAGAATTGGTGTCTGTGTTAGAATTAGTGTCAATGTTTATCAGTATCACTATAGCCCGGAGGTTCCCAATAGGTGTGGCTTGTAAAGAGGCAAAATTAGGGGTTTGCGGTCAGACTCAGGGCTATATTTTGGTCCTGTGCCACCCTAGGCATCCTATTTATTCAACATCACATGCACAGGTGTCAATTTTGGTCTATGGCACTTCTGGTCTGCAAATGCGTGCGGCCTGCTCTATAGTGTTTTTTTTTTCCTAAGGCACGCGTGGGCTGCCCCCCAAAATCTGCCACAGGTCCTCGGCAGTTTCTATATATAAATATGCCCCTGGCCTGACTGAGGGCCATGTCAAATAAATTTGCGGTCAATACTCATTTGCTGCCTAGGATAATCACCATGACTATTATATTTTTGTATGTATGTAATGATTCTATAAGCTCAACTAAGAGGGTTATTTACTAAACTCTGAATTTATCTGGTCAGGCTTTTTGTGGCAAAATCCTACATCTCAGACCTGCCAAGGTCCCTAACCTATTTGGCAGTTTCAGTGGTCTGCACTGCGATAACCCCGAAAATGCGACCATTTCTGGCTTTTTGGCCAAAAATCCAATAAAATGGCCTCTTTTTAGGAAAAAACTGAAAAATTTAGCAATTTGGGAAAAAACCCTGAAAAAAATCTTACAATTTGGGTTTTTGCACAATTTTATTGGGTTTTTACCCAAACGAATTAAATGGAATTTTTTTTATTAATAAATAAGATAAAATTGGGTATGGGAGATTGGTCATAGTTTTTTTATTTAAATAATGAAATAAAATTGGATTTTAGTTAATAACCCCCTTAATGTTGTGCCAAAAACTGGGAAATGAAAACGGAAACATCTGAAATTCTGGGGATCCGTTATCCAGAAACCCGTTATCCAGAAAGCTCCAAATTACGGAAATTTTATCCAAATAATCTAAATTTTCATTAAGTATTTCCTTTTTCTCTTTAATAATAAAATAATACATTGTACTGGATGCCAAATAATGTATAATTAATCCTTAATGGAAGCAAAACCAGCCTACTGGGTTTATTTCATTTTTAAATTATTTTCTAGTAGGCTTAAGTTACGGAAATATCCATTATCCGGAAAACCCTGGGTCCCGAGCATTCTGGATAACAGGTCCCATACCTGTACTACATCTAAAAATCCACATAAAGCAGTCAGAAACCTTCTTGAAACTTTGGAGCCCTATACATGTAGGACGTTTGAGGTCTCCAGTCAGTTGGGTAATTTTTCTTTTGAGGTCCACAATATTTGTACCCGAATATGCCTCCTGGTAGAATTTCCACCATTTCAGTACCAAAACATTTAGGGGGTAATTTACTATACTCCAAATTAATTAATTGGTTGGGCTTTTTGGGCAAAAATACAAAAAATTAAGGCTATTTGGAGAAAAAAATCAAGCAATTCTGGAAAAACCCATTTAAGATTTACAATTTAGGTTTTAGCTCATTTTTATCATGTTTTAACCAGAACTGATTAGATTGAGCTTTTTTAAGAATAAATAAGGTATGGGAATTTGGTTGTGTTTTTTTATTTAAATAATGAGATAAATTCGGATTTTAGTAAATAACCCCCTTAGTATCTCACACACAGGCAGCCTTTTATTTTACCAAGGTTCAAGCAGTACAGGACCTCGCACACCCTGTAGAAGGACAAAGATGCCTGGTGCACAAGGGTAGAGGCTCGGCCACCTCATGACAGGGTACAACTCAACAAAATCCGATGGCACACAGGACTACAGGAATTCGTCCAAATTTTTATTTCAAAGCGGAATGCAAATGCAACGTTTCGGGGAATAAAATCCCCTTTGTCAAGCATCATGCTTGACAAAGGGGATTTTATTCCCTGAAACGTTGCATTTGCATTCCGCTTTGTAGTCCTGTGTGCCATCGGATTTTGTTGAGTTTGATTTTACCAGCCATGTTACATTCTTGCCAGGAAATCTATTGTTATTGTGTCTGTTATGCCATTGGGAACAATATTTTAAGACAGATACTATATAGGAACAAAGATTAAAGCCATAAATAAACTATGTCCTTCAGAGGGCTTAAAGAGCACATACAGACATGTTCATCAGGAGAAGTAAACCCCAAAAAAAAAAGCTGGCATACAATGGCATTTATAAGAGACTAAAAATATTTTCAGGTGTGGAACCCACTCACCCGGGTGAAGAGACTTTTGAGGAAGTTAATGTTCCACAAAAGAAGAAAAATTGTAGTTGTGAAAAAAAATAGTCATCATTTGGCGCCAAAATCGAGTGTGATTGCGTCATGACGCTGCGACCTTTCTGTCGTGTGAGGCTGCGTTCATTCTGTCGCCGGCGTCACTGCGTTGCGTCTATTCTGATGCTGGCGTTCGTGCCGACATTGAGGACTCCGTGGGCGCCTCCATCTTGGATTAGGAGATGCGGAGGAGGCAGCACCGGAGCCGTAAGTATCCCTTACACCCATAAAGTGGAGAGGCTTCAACTCAAGCAGATATTTGGATCGGGCTGGCACAGGGAAGCCAGATACTGTGGCTGGAGGGACAGAGAGTGTGAAAGGAATCCAGACTGGAGGAACAAACAGCAGGAGATTCCTATCTGAGCATCCAAAGGGGCTGGTAATCGCACTGTATGTCTGAATGTGCTGGACTCGCCTGAAGAGAAACTGTAAAGCATCCAAAGGGCATTTGGAGTAGTTTCCTGCTTAAAGAGACAGTACCCTAAAGAAGCGCTTGAAGATACAGATACTATTTTGTGGAAGCAAAGAAGATTAGCCAAACAACACAGGCTGGTGTAGCGGGGATCTCCCCTGCACGTTTATTTCCACGAAATAAACGTGCAGGGGAGATCCCCGCTACATCAGCCTGTGTTGTTTGGCTAATCTTCTTTGCAGATATTTCTGGGAAAGGCGCCGACCCCTCCAGCCAGCACCGGGCAACTATTACCAGGAGAGACCTAGGGGAAATTAGGTAATTCTTTTACTATTTTGTGGAAGGACATTAAAGGACTTTGCCTTCTTTAGTAAGCTAGATAGTTAGCGCAAGCAAGTTGGTTAGTGAGGCACTTACTCCCACCTGGTTAGGAGTGCTATTGGTACTAGTTGGCCATTCAATTTTAGATAAACAGCTATTCAACTGCGTTGTTTTATTATTGTATTCCTAGTGGGGCCACCTGTAGGTGCATTCCCGAATCCCACTAGATGGAAACACTGCGCTAGTAAGTACCAGTTACCCAGTCTCTCCCAATACCACTGCAGAGTGGCTTAGGTTTGTCACGTGCCATCAGGTAAGCGCCACATGTGGAGTGTAACACCGACAAAGAGGTGTCAAAAGGGATATATATATATAGATAGATAGATAGATAGATAGATAGATAGATAGATAGATATACAAGAAAAAGAAGTGCTCACCACTAATTTTTAAAACCATTAGGCGGGAGTGCAATGCAATGAGGCTGTGACCACAAAATACATATAGTCAAATACAAGAGTCCTCTGCACTCAACCCATTATCAATATATTTAAGACTTTGTGCATACTGCTACTGAAAAATGCCTTACCCTTTAAACAAAACAGGGATTGTTTGTCCATATATTGCAATATATTTAAGCTGGCCAACCCAGCTATAGTAAGGTGATCCCACTGGTGTCTAATAAAAGGGCAGCCAAGTTTGGGAGTTTTACTTTGAAAGCAGCTAGTAGGTTGCAGGTAAAACGTAGTCCCTTTGTAAAATGTATAATGAAGTGATAGAATTCTTAATGAATCAGATAAAATTGAGTGTAGGATTGGCCAGATATGGGATGACTTTGATGTAGTTGGCCAGCTGAAACATATTGCATTTACTCCTGATATCCAAAATTTGTCAGGCATTTCAAATAATTTCGTTTGGATTTGCAACTGGTTTATTTAAACATCCTGGTAATAGTCCTGTATAACTGTACCTGTGATAAATGACATTCATTAGCCTAGGCAATTGCTCTTCCTTTGCGTACAGGCAAGGTGCTTGTTTCTATTTCAAATTACTTGAATAACGTCACTGAAGCAGACACTTAAAGGTCACTTGGCGCTGCAGAGGATAAAAGGAGACTTTTTAAAGAAGATAAGGATTTTATTAACTCCTAGGACGGCTAATTGTTGGTTTAGATTCATTATAGATAAGTTCTAATTTGCTTTTCTCACAACAATTATATATGTTAAATAAATACTATCTATTAAATCCAATGTCACATTGTTTATTCCACTAAACCCATATTCAGACCCAAATTTGCATCTGAACAAAAAAATGTACACCTGTGTGGCTGCTGGGATACATACAGGTATCTATCTCTCCTGAAATGGCACCTACCATAGGAACACTGTCTCTCCTTTACGTTCTAATAGTACCTTCACTCCAGTTGGGGGAAGCAATGGTCATTTTGAAAGAAAATGCCGAAATGACGACCATGTAACCTAGAATGTTTGTGTGTGATGGTATAAGCCAGGGGACACTACTAGAAAAGTATATTTACTTGCACCCCTGTTTTGTGACATGAACAGTCCCAATTCACACCCTCAGTGGTGTACACATTAAGGGGTCCATTTACTAAAGTGCGTTAAAAATATTCGCACAATATATAGACAGAATTTTCGCCAAATATGTTATCGCCAGTTTACTAACCTGCGGTAAATATAAATTTGCGAATTTTCTTGCACAAGAATAATTGTTCGCCAGTTATCGCATTCGCTACGTACACATTAACGCACGGTTTACTAAACAGCGAAATGCGCTAAAGACAAAATTAACGCCAGTATATTCGCAAACATTTACCGCCAACTATGTAGTGGCGTAAAAGTATTTTTTTCGCCAGAAAATTCTCAAGGGGCAGGAAATATCCCATAATACTGTTTTTTTCTACCCATCATTCTTTGCTGACAGGAGAGACAGATCTGTAGCTATTGCTGACAGGATGTTTTGGCTTCTGCTTCTATCTGGTGCAACAGCAGCAGTTTCAGCTCAGAGGCTTATTATTGGCAGCGGCATCACAGTCCAAGGATTCATCAGCCTCTACGCTTTTTTGGTTTCATTGTGATTGGCTACATTAAACTGTGCATTTCTATGAAGCAAAGAGATTGACTGGTATCATTTCTTGTTCCTATGATTCTATTGGCAGAAGGGTTTATATGATGCAGACATGTTTGATTGGTGTTACTCTGGTGATGTTGTTGGATGGTATTATCATCAGTCAATAAAGTTTATGAGTTTTGAAGATGCATTTCTGGCCATAAATGTCACAGTAAAAATTGCCATAATAACCGCCATAAAACAAGACTATTTTATAGCATAAATATTCGCAAAAACTTAATTTTTCGCCAGAAAATTCGCAACTCGCTAAAATTACCGTTAACGTAAGCTGGTTCGTTAACGTAGTTACCGCAAGTGATCGCAATGACTTCTGAGCGCATCGCTGTTTAGTAAACTTAGTCGCTGCGAATATTCTGGCGTAAAAATATTCTCAGCGATAACATGCGGAAACTTAAAGTCAGATTTACCGCACTTTAGTAAACGGACCTCAAAGTCACATTTGTTTAGCCCGCACTGGCTTTCAGTGGACACAAATCCCAAAATCCTCTCTGGGGCTCGCTCAAGACACTCGGTCTCTTGGGAGGGTTTCTCTCTTCCTCTCCAGTCCTTTGGAGCTCTCTCCAACTCAGGGAGATCACACTCTTTCCCAGGTACTCACAAGCACTCCTTCTTTCCTCCACTCAAGGAGGTTTACACGTGGCCCCTCACCCTCCAGCACTCAAGGAGGTCTCTAGGGGAAAGCTCTGAGGTGTTGCTCAACACCTCCTTTTAACTACAACTTAATTAGCTAACTACCTCTAGTTTAGGCAGCTGCAAAATACCTTATGAATAACGAAATGGAAGCCCACCCTGCTCTTTTCCATTCATTCCAGGGACCCATTATCCTGATTTTCCTAAGCTGGTACACAATTTACACAACTTTACTATCTGTGGCAACACACTTTTACCTGGAGTTTACCTTACTAATGCTGGTAAAATACACACAATATCGTGCCCTTTAGACACCCATATCTTACAGGACCCATATTTAAAGGTACTTGCAGTTGCTCCGTGACTTTTTACAATAAGCTAAAGGAAGGTTCCCCCCTATTTGTTTTTTTACATTTTTTCACATTGCTACCAGATGCTATGAGTAGTTATCATACATTTCTACCAAGGCAACATTCTAAGTAAAAAATTATTTCAGTTTAGAGTTTGTTTCTGAATTTTTTTCCATATTACCATCTTTTGATTTGCCCATCATGTTGTATGAATACTGAACACCGCCAGTATAGATGTTTAAGAGCTACTTGATGTGTTTGTAATTTTAATTTAAAATCAGTATACACCCCCAGATATGTGTCATGCTTCCATTACACGAGTAATACCCACAAGCAGTGGCATTTTACATATTTCGTATAATGGCATTTATTGTGCTTTAATTCCAGAATCAATCATTGTGTGAGCACAAATCTAAGTCTTAGGAGATTGCTAGCTATAAATAATCATTATTTTTCTCATATTCATGCTGTAAGTTTACCTACTTATTAAAATTAATTTGTTCTTGAAAAGGAGCACTAAGGATTTTCAGTAAATTAATTATGTTTGCTAACGGTCACTGGGCACGGAATGTTGGATTCCCAAAGTGTTTCAGCAAACACATTAGTATGGGAATAGCATTATTTAAACAGTGTTTTTTTAATTTGTTAATAGTTATCCATATTATACTTTGTGGGAGAGAATTGCCAATCAACGATGAAGTCTAGAGGTCTGGCCAACTGATTTACATGACAACAGGTTGTACTGAGTGTGTGTTTAACCTGTTGCTGGTTTTCTCCATTGTGGCATCGCTAGCTCTGATTAATTCTTACTGTCCACTTATAAATCACTTGCACCCATTCTGAGTACATTGTATGATCATTATAGCACATCCATACTCCAGATAAATGAATGTGTTCAACATGAGTTTAAGGTGTCCAACACATTTCTTATTTTTGGCCCTGCTTTAGAGATATTATTCATCATCAATTTAGTTTCTTCAGCAGAGCTTACAGTCTAATATCCCTCCCAATTACAGTATATTTTGTGTATGGCACATAAGAGCTGTCTGTGTTGTTGCTTTTTATTTTCATTTATTGGATAAAATATTTCTACTCTGCACCTAGAGAGAACATTTTCAGATAAACCTTACTAGTTCCACCCATCTGTTCCACTTTCTGCTGCCTCCATTCCCAGGCTGTGCAGGAGAGTAGGCTACCCCCCTCCTATTGTGCTTCTGGAGGGGACAGTTAGGACACATCCAACCCTCATTTGAATTCAGTACAGGCACCAGAGCAGATCTATAGGGCGCTCCAATAAAATGGACATTTTTAAAGATATTATTAATTTTTAGCCGGTAAAACCAGCACCGAATATTATTCATTATTGCCTACAAGATTATGAGAGTTTTTTAGTTATGCTGTAAAGTTTTGTTTGTTTTTTTTAACTTCTATTATTTTTATTTTTGTAACAGAAAAACAAGCAATGAACAAAGATGAAATTAAGATACAGAATATGCTTGTAAATCATAGAAATAAAGAAAAATGTAAGAATAACTATGCATTTTAAGAATTCAAATAGGTATTTTTTATATATCAACCATTATTAAGGCTAGACTATAATGGAGTTACGTGTCCAATAATGGAACAATAAAGGATGTTATTAAATGTGTCTCTTTCTTCAGAGTCTAAATTTTGGAAGAAGAATTTGTTTCATTTTTTACAAGGGGGGGTCACTGATACATTTTGTTGATACATTTCTTATGTTTGTCCCTGCTGAGCAGAATCCCAGAGTTTCATTAAAGGCAGATGATAGAATTGATACAATAGTTACTAATATTCCAAATGTATCAACTAATGGAGCAAATTGTAACATAATCTGCCCCAGGCCCACTGAGCTGCCAGACTGAAACACAAGATACAGGAATATTCAACTTTAGACTTCAAATCTGGAAAAAACTTGTGGGGGAAAAAACCCCACCCCCACCCCATGTAGACCTGCCTCCCCACTGGCTTAATTCAGCCCCTTCAGCCTGCCCCACACCAATCACTATTTGACAAAAAAATTAGCCTATCTTATAATTTATGGCCAGCATTAGCCTTGATTCTCGTCAAGATTTTCAATCTCAACTTTCTTCTGAGGTTACTGTAAAAGGAGAATCAAACCCCTATAAATAAATATGGCTAAAAATGGGGGCACAGATCTTTACTGCTAAAGGGCTGTGGTTGCCTTGGGCTGGTACAGAAACCCAAAACATAATGTACAACATTTCTAAATCAGCACCAAAATATTGTTCCAGGTAGTAAAAGGTACTGTATGTAGTTTATATTTACAGAGAAACACGTGGGGTACATGGGAATATATTTATGCATTCCTCAGTTGTGGTTTAGATTTAATGGACTCCAGTAGGAAACTACTATACTGGCACAATGGACCCTTTTTTAGTCTGGGCAAACCACCCCGAGAAAATAGTCCATAATTGTTCCCTTACAAGGGTGGAAACGCTATTACAAAGCAGCTCAGGGTAACTCAGCAGCAGAAGGGTTACACACAGAGGGACGTCACAGATAGATTAGGAGATAGGATCATGTGACATGTAGGCATTGAGATAATGGAGTGTTACACATGAATCTGCCTTTGTGTGAAATTGTCATGGAGCTAAATTAGAATGGAGGCTCTGACCCACAACTGCTATTTTAAAGCAATAAATTCTAGGTCTGCATGTTTTTCAGTCAGATAAGTAGGATTTGCATAAGGTTTCTCTCCTATGCCAAATTAAAGAAGTAAAAAACACAGGGTGCATGTCAATAATGAAGAATTAGGCTATGGACACACAGGCTGTTGTCAGCCTGCATAACTGGGCTGATACATAAGAGTCATAGGAAGCACGGATAATCCAAATGAAAGGACAAGCTTACTGCTTTCCACAGTGGGTACGGGTGCTCATGCCCCAGACCTTCAGGAAAGGGGAGCAACACAAATGCCTGATGCGTTTCGTGTCCCTCCTGGACACTTTATCATAGACATAACTGGGCTGACCTCAGCCTGTGTGTGACCAGATTCAAATCAATGGAGCAGAGACACTGAACAGATCTGCTTCTCTCAGCCTGCAAAATTACTAAAAATTACAACAGCCACTGATCAACCGCTAACAACAGCCTGTGTGCCCATAGCCTAAGAAACCAGATAGGCTCACTATGTGTTCATGTCAGAGACAGCAGGCCATGTTCCCTAGATGTGACATTTAACATACATATTAGTAGAAACATTAATCCTGTCTTACAAATATATACAAATACTCTCTGTATACCCTGTGTAAGTGTGACTGCATTAACCTGCCTTTTGGTAGCACATTCTGAGTTAAGTGATCTCATATCCCAGCGGATCTGTAAGCACAGGAGAAGAGATCAGCTCTGAACAGCTCTGAACAAAAGAAAAACTGGTGTCCATTCCCATAGGAATAGACACAATGGGAACCATGAAACCAGTTCAGAAGTGTTGCCATGTGTACCTGTACCTGGGGAAATTAGGGAGGTCCACGTGTCTATAGTAACAGTGGAGATAATCGTTTCTGGGAAGGGACTGTGGCTTTCGGATAGCAGGTATAGTAGGGAGAGATGGTGTCTATAGTAACAGTGGGATAATAGTCTCTGGGAAGGGAGTGTGACTGTGGGATAGCAGGAATAGTAGGGAGAGATTGTGCCTATAGTAACAGTGGATAATAGTCTCTGGGAAGGGAGTGTGACTGTGGGATAGCAGGTATAGTAGGGAGAGATGGTGCCTAGAGTAACAGTGGATAATAGTCTCTGGGAAGGGAGTGTGACTGTGGGATAGCAGGTATAGTAGGTAGAGATGGTGTCTATAGTAACAATGGGATAATAATCTTTGGGAAGGGAGTGTGACTATGGGATAGCAGGTATAGTAGGGAGAGATGGTGCCTATAGTAACAGTGGGATAATATTCTCTTGGAAGGGAGTGCGACTGTGGGATAGCAGGTATAGTAGGGAGAGATGGTGCCTATAGTAACAGTGGGATTATAGTCTCTGGGAAGGGAGTGTGACTGTGGGATAGCAGGTATAGTAGGGAGAGATGGTGCCTATAGTAACAGTAGGATAAGAGTCCCTGGGAAGGGAGTGTGACTGTGGGATAGCAGGTATAGTAGGGAGAGATGGTGCCTATAGTAACAGTAGGATAAGAGTCCCTGGGAAGGGACTGTGGCTGTGGGATAGCAGGTATAGTAGGGAGAGATGGTGCCTATAGTAACAGTAGGATAAGAGTCCCTGGGAAGGGAGTGTGACTGTGGGATAGCAGGTATAGTAGGGAGAGATGGTGCCTATAGTAACAGTAGGATAAGAGTCCCTGGGAAGGGACTGTGGCTGTGGGATAGCAGGTATAGTAGGGAGAGATGGTGCCTATAGTAACAGTAGGATAAGAGTCCCTGGGAAGGGAGTGTGACTGTGGGATAGCAGGTATAGTAGGGAGAGATGGTGCCTATAGTAACAGTAGGATAAGAGTCCCTGGGAAGGGACTGTGGCTGTGGGATAGCAGGTATAGTAGGGAGAGATGGTGCCTATAGTAACAGTAGGATAAGAGTCCCTGGGAAGGGAGTGTGACTGTGGGATAGCAGATATAGTAGGGAGAGATGGTGTCTATAGTAACAGTGGGATAATAGTCTCTGGGAAGGGAGTGTGGCTGTGGGATAGCAGGTATAGTAGGGAGAGATGGTGCCTATAGTAACAGTAGGATAAGAGTCCCTGGGAAGGGACTGTGGCTGTGGGATAGCAGCTTCTGATCCCCTTCTCAAACAGCCCTGGAGAATGCAATCGCCTAAGAACCTCCTAAATTGGACATTTCTCCTGTTTATAATAATTTCATTGAGAGAGCTGACCCTGTTACCTCGCTAAAAGTTTTGCAGGAGTTACAAACAACATTTACTATTCCAGGGCTGATGAACATTAAGGTAAAGTGATTAATACACCATAGTTCGAGCGTATTGCCAAATATGAAGCTTAGATTAAAAATGGAATATAAATATAAACATTAATGGACTGTCTGTAGAAGATTATATATTATTATCTTTGCTTCTGACATGGGCTTTTCTTTGAGCCATCAGAATTTGATGTGTTTTTTAGAATTATATTCTGCTTCTAATGTGTCTGTCACTAAACTTTCTCCAATGCGGCGGTAAAGTGATTCCTCATTTCATAAATAGCAATAATTTTATCTTTAATCATTTGCTTTTAGTCTGTGTGACATGTTGCTTAAATTATATTGATTAAAGTATGCTAAAATGTAGCTTACAAAGTGAAAAAACAACAGCAGAAGTTGCTTCTGCTGAACCTTCAGTGGGGATGTTCTATATGCTAATTGTGGGGCCATAAGTATTCTACTTTGGCCTTGTATTTAGCCACAGCTTTCAATAGGAGTTCCATCTTTATGCCTTATGGTTCCCCAAATCTAACCAGAACAGTAGATTTTGTTTTTAAAAGTCCGAAGAGCAGTTTGTCTAACATCAAGGACTCTGGGATGTGAGGTCCCTTGCTTGGTTCAAAGGAGTAGTGTTAGCTTTGGTGGAACATCTTTGGAGCATGAAACTCATCTCAGAAGAAAGTTCTCAGAGGGTGGGTCTATCACTGGTGCTCAGTTTAAGTGAGGAAGGCAAAGGAGGTGACTTTGAGGAAGATGATTACTGGGTTGAGTTAAAAAAGCACTTGAGCTCTCAGGCTGATGAAGACAGTACAGGTGCTCGAATTAAGTCTTTACCTGGTAAAAAGTATCAGCTCTCTAAGGGGCAGATTTACTAAAGGGCGAAGTGGCTAATGGTAGCGTAAATTCGCCAGCATTACCGAACGCACGGACATCGCCAAATTTCTAACGGGCGCAAGTGCCAATTCGCTAGCGAAAAAGACTCACGCTAGCGGTCATGTCATTCGCATTTTATCACCAGGTAAATTCTCTCTGGCGAATGGACGTTACTCCGCAAATTCACTAAAATGCAGATTTTACTGAACGTTACCTCTTTTGCCAGACTTGCCTTCGCCAGTTACACTTACATCATATTCTGTGAGTGAAAAATGCATCAAAGTTCAAAAAACGCTGTCGACTTTTCATTATCTAAGAGTGACAGGCTGCAAAAGTCCTTAAAAATTTTTTTGGGTAACCGGTTTCCCCCATACATTTTCTAACATATGGAACATTAACTATACAGTGGGCTCATGTGTAGGGCAATATAACAACTCTATTGTCTTTATTAAGATTCCCTGGACATGTGTAATGAACAGTGTAAATGTAAAGTATTTGCTGCATTATGTAACATAAAGACGTCCATACAACTTTAAATTTCCTGCCATATGCCAATGAACCTTTCGCTAGGCAGAAATGAACACTAAAGTATCTTCGCTTTGAAATGCTCGCATTACCGAAGTACCGCTAATGAAATGCCGCCAGCATTTGGCGCCCAGTACGAAACTCTGCATGTTAGTGAATTGGCGTTGTCTGAGCGAATTTTTGGCTGGCGAAGTGTTGCGCTGGTTGTCAAGTGAACGCTGGTGAATTTTCGCCGGTTAGTAAATCTGCCTCTAAGTGGGAACCATGAACTGAGGAACTAGCTTGTGCAGTTTGACCAAACTGAGGAGAAAAGACTGTGACTTAACTATCTGACAATTTGTTGCAGAATTGGCCATAATAGTGACTTAACACTAGCAAAGAGCAAGTTTCCTATGAATGCAGACTGCCAGAGTACCAGGGTCCTGGTTTAGTTTGAAATTAATATTAATTTGCTTGTTGCCAGTGATGGGCGAATTTCTCCCGTTTCACTTTGCTGAAAAATTCGCGAATTTCCCGCAAAATTCTCTAAACGGCAAAAAAAATCTCAAAAAAAACTTGAAAATCGAAATTGCCAGCTACGTCCAATTTTGGGCACGTGTCCGAAAACTTACACACGTCAATTTTGCAGCTGCCGTTAAAGTCAAGGGGTGTCCGAATACTGTTGACGCGCGATGATTTTTGACGCAAGCAACTTTTCGGACGCATGTCCAAAATTTTCGCAGGAGATTTATGAATTTATTTGCCGGCAGTGGAATTCGCAGTTACTTCGTGACAGGCTAATTTATTCGCCGATCACTAGTTGTTGCCTATGTTATGTGCAATTAAAACCTGTATCCATATCTACCAACGTTTTGTAGCTTTTGTGACATACTGTATGGGAACTGGAATTAAAGGAGGGATATTGTGCCACACCTTCTATTAATCGCATCCTAGATAGTCCTGGCTATGGAAATGCAATTGTTGTTTTAAGCTCCTGATTTCGATACAGATACATTATTAAGTGATGTAGATATATAGGGGCAGATTTATCAAGGGTCGAATTTCGAAGTACAAAAAACTTCGAAATTTGACATCGAATTGAAAAACTTCGATTTCGAATATCGAATTCAACGTTTTTTCACCGAATTTGGCAATCCTATGATCGAATAAAAATTGTTTGATCGAACGATTAAATCGTTTTAGCATACCATCGAAGGATTTTTATTCGATGTGTAAAGACTTAGTAGAAGTTTGTAGAAGGTCCCCATAGGCTAACATAGCAATTCGGCAGGTTTAATTTGGCGATGTATTGAAGTCAAAGTTTTTTTTAAAGAGACAGTACTTTGATTATCGAATGGTAGAAAATTCTAACGATTTTTACTTAGAATCGAAGTCTAAGTAAATTCGAAGTCATACGAAGTCATAGTATCCTATTCGATGGTCGAAGTATCCAATAAATTACTTTGCAATTCTAACTTTTTGTACTTTGAAAATTCACTCAACCTTAGTAAATGTGCCCCCAAAAGTGTATCTCTAGTTCATTGAAATACCTATGTGCAGTTTTTGTGACATTTATAGGGACAGAGAGCGCAAAGAACACACTCTACTTGGAATTGAGGGATAGATCAGCTATTCTGAATTTACCCTATAAAATATATTTCAAACTGTGTCTAAATCAAGTGGACCACAAAATGCCAATGTCCTGTAGAAAGGATAAAGTAGCAATTATAACAATGATTCAGTATGAAGTATTATTTCCTTTTACTTTGCTATTCTTTTGGAAGAGAACACAGGAAATTACTCTTGATGAGTTAAACAAACCTTTCTTTGTTAACGGCCTTTAATTGCCAAAGGATAATACAGTAGCAGGAAATACTTTCAGGCCAGAAATGCTCTTCAGCTCATATATATATAATATACTTAACTGCTCCTCTTATGCCAAAGTCTTTTAGAAGTAATGGTGCACTGTTAGAGTTCTTGTATTGACTATAAAATAAAATTACACTCAAAGGGAAAATATATCTATGCTCTAAAATGGATTTTGTAGTGTTCACCTGCCTGTGAGATTTAATTTTTTTAATAAGGAGGTTCACCATAGCCTTTCCATAGCATCTGTTTATCTCAGGGTCATCGCCCACTTGCATGGCATGGCACAAAGTTTTGCTCCTGACAGAGCTGAGTACGATAATGGGGCTGGATGAATTTTGTCCAAAAAACATTGCATTTTGCACCAATTTTGTACTCTGTACCTTGCCCATTTTTAGTAAATGGATCCTAAAATGTTTAGGGTTCCTTTAGTACCTACAGAGCAAGATGCAAAGTGCAAAAAAAGTGTAATTTTCCAGGTTTTAGGCACCTGTCTTGTGTGTTGTGTAGCCACCCAAGTTATGGAGTCTCTTGAGTGCAGGCCACAATGGGAGTGACCTACATGTATGTACCACCTATGGCTTGTGCCAACTGGTACTATGTTCTGCACCTTGAGGCAGAATTATTATCTGGTGTGAGGGGCAAAGCGTAGCAAAAGCCTCAATCGAAGTGCTCCTTGAATGGAATGAGGTTGAGGAATGACATTTTATATTGTAGAGTGAATTATTTGCAGTGTAAACAGTGTGATTTAGAAATAAAAACTACATCATAAAAATCATGACAGAATCCCTTTATGTATAAGTCAATGCATTGGAATGCACGACAGGTATAGTATCCATTATGCAGAAAGCTCCAAATTACGGGAAGCCTGTCTCCCATTGAGCCCATTTTAAGCAAATTAAATTTTTAAGCATAATTTCCTTTTTCTCTTCAATAATAAAACAGAAGCTTGTACTTGATCCCAACTAAGATATAATTAATCCTAATTGGAGGCAAAGCAATCTTATTGTATTTAATCAATGTTTAAATGAGTTTTAGCAGATTTCAGGTCTGGTGATCCAAATTACGTAAAGACCCCTTATCCAGGAAACCTCAGGTCCCGAGCATTCTGGATTATAGATCCTACAACTGTACTCCCAGAAACCACTGTGTTGTTTACAAAGATCCCGGAATTGCACTAATACACCACTTATGTCTTAAAAGCCCTATGGAAAAAGCATTCTAAAAACGGTGAAGATGTATGAAACATCCATTACCGTTTGGGTGCATATTTATAGCTGTGGTTAGTTTTTCTACAGCTCATTGCCTTCAGCTGTTCTGTGGTTTATTACGTGGCTTATTAAGGGAACTGTAAACTGCAAGCTGGACTGTGAATGAATTAGAAGGTAGGTTTGCTCCAAGGAGCTAAATACTGAAGCCCGATATTGTCCTTGTGGGTAGGAGCAGTAAACAATGTCTAGGGTTCTCATCTGCATCTTTTTTAACAGTTATTTCCTAGTGGTGGAAAAATAAAACATCTATGGTTTTGGTACTGACATTCTATATGTTTGCACTTTACCCCTCAACCTATAATAGAATTGTATTATCCCTGTGAGGCTCAGCTGCACCTTCCCTGCAAAATGTACTGCAACAATCATCTCTCTTTCAATGTTCCTGAGATGTTTTCTAATACACAGGTGGTCAAATAATTGTTGTCGGCCTTGGTAGCATTCGCCCCATGACCCTAAGCGTGATGGGATATTGCCTGATTAATTGAAGAGTGACTTAAGTGAAGAAGCCTTTGCTCTCAATACTTATGGTAAGTAGACTTCAATTATCCTGGCATGTCTTCAGTTATCTATATACAGCATATAGCTAAAAGTTAGGCACATTTTTTCATTTTGATTTGTTTGCAAAAAATTCCAGTTTTTGGCAGTGCCGACAATTTTTTTGCACAGACAACCTATATTTTTCGTTTGGCTGAAAAAAATCTATATTTTTTGCGCAGTAAAAACAGGAGAAAAAAACTCCCACAAATGGCAGTATTAGAGTATTACCATACACTTTTGTTTCGCCGGTAGAAAATAAAATTTTTTGCCCCAGAAAAAATGGCAACAACATTACAGGTATGGGACCTGTTATACAGAATACTCTGGGGTTTTCACTTTCTGTAATTTGGATCTTCATACCTTAAATCTACTAGAAAATCATGTAAACATGATATAAACCCAATAGGCTGGTTTTGCTTCCAATAAGGATCAATTCTATCTTAGTTTGTAGGATAATGGAAATTGTAGACATAGTACAGACATAATTGTATATGTGAACGCCTCCGAAAACACATGGATGCCCTGCTAATAATGTCCTTTAACACTGCTTTGTTATGTTTTGCATGTTATAGTGCAATCTGGATGTTCATACAAAGATCTCAGCCTAAACGCTTGGAGAAACTGGGAATGGATTATTCTTTTCTCTCATCAAGGTCAATGCAGCTCAGAGTAATGTGCCTTATTATTGTTGTTCATTTCAAACAGAGCACTGCTGTTAATCCCTGCTATAAGGACGTTAACCATGTTGGGTGATTTAAAAAAAGCCGTACCTACATGGAATAAAAGTCAGGATCAGACCAATCAAAAGATTGCTTGAGCATCAGAAAAATGTATTGGCATTTTCTATGAGCAGAGCATTTATGTATGGCATAACTATCAGACTTGCCAGTTGCCTTTTTGTTCAACATTAAGTGGGAACAGTAATGGTGGGAAGAGAACAATACAATAGAAATAGTAACAAATATGAATAAATATCAAATCATCATATGTAATCATTGGCTGGATACCACGGCAGTTTAGAAGTTCTTTATGCCACCTAAGAAACAAACTGAAAGCTGCCCACCTTTCATAAAGAGAAAAAGACATTATATTTGGTAGAAAAGTGAATACAAGTATAGGACCTGTTATCCAGAATGCTCTGGGCCTGGTGTTTTTCCATGAAATAACTCTTTCTGTAATCTGGATTTTCATATTTTAATATGCATCAAATAAATCCAGTAGGGTGGTTTTGCTTCCAATAAAGATTAATTATATCTTAGTTGGGATCAAGTAGAAGGTGCTGTTTTATTATTATAGAGAAAAAGGAAATAATTTGAAAAAAATTTGATTTGGATAAAATGAAGTCTATGGGAGATGACCTTTCCGTAATTTAGAGCTTTCTGGATAATGGGTTTCCAGATAACAGATCACATATCTATACTAAAGGCAAGGTTCATTTACTTACTGCACATACAGGGTTCAAAGTGCACTTTTTCGCCTGTAATGTGCCTGAGACTATTGTGGTTAATGCATTAAAATGAACATAAATCGTACGCAACTACACTGAGCGTTTTTCTACGTCCAGTTGGACCTATTGCCTGGATCAGAGGCATGAATAAGATATCTAGATTGTGAGTCAGTCTGCTTATATGCACTAGTGGGGTTCAACAGATCGTCGTTTCCATATATATTAATTATTAATTTATTTATTTTCTAATTAATTGATGACCAAAATGTTTTGCCAGGCATGAAATTGGGGCGAAACTCTAAATTTTGACATGGGGAAATTTTTCTGTGAAAATTTTGCGGCATAAATTCTTTCAGATGTAAAATGCGTGAGAAACCCATTGCAAAAAAAAAAACTGCTGCAAACAAATGCCCATCGACTTCAATGCATTTTGCACAAAAAAACTCCTATTAACTACAATGTGTTTTCTCAAAATGTTATGATTTCACATATTTTTCCCATGGTTCCACAAATCTTTTGGCCAAGTGAAGCGGGACAGATTCGCTCAACCTTACACGCAGTTGCATTTTACGCTCCATATTGCAAGGCAGTTATAGAGGGGCATCTGCTCTGAAACTGCTTCCATAATTCCCTCCCCAGAGTGATGCTGAGCATGGCAGTTTGAGCTTGACAGATAAGAAACATATTAATACACTGTGCAAAGCAAGGAGATAGAGACAGTCCCTATAAATCCCAGCACTACTCCCTTCTAGAATATAAAGCATGTTCTCAATTTAAGAGGCTTTAAGGAGACAAGTTCAGTTTAGAAATACACAAGCTCTAACGCTGAGTGCCGATCAGAGAGATCCAATTTTATTTCTATGTCAGTTCCATTCAAGTTTACTCAATCTCCATTGCCTGGGGCTGAAAATAAACTGCATGTCCTAAGCTTGCAATATAACAATTAGCATATTTTACAGAATAATTTTCACATTCCTTTCGATAGCCAGCTTTTTGTGACAATCCTCTGAATTAGATTATCTCAGTAAATTCAATAAATTATTGTGTTTCTGGGACAAGGTCACTTGCCCAATGCCTAACCCTACTGAAGCTAAATGATTTGCCTTAAAGGTAAAGTGCATACTCCTATAGGCCCTGTATTTAATATCCAATGCGAATGATAATCACAACAGGGATCATTAAATGTGATGTTTAAAACTAAGAATAAAGCTCTTTGTTTATTTTCAGGAAATGGGAGATGGTGTTCCCTCCGTACCAGTGAGATCCCCAATACTTTTATGGATTTTTCTATTATTCTTTAAAATTTGCTAATTGACATTCCTCCTTGTCCTTTCTTCACTATATTTTGCACTACATTTTAAAGGCTCATAGTAGGGATGCACCAAATCACTATTTTGGATTCGGCCGAACCCCCAAATCCTGTGCGAAAGATTCAGCCGAATACCGAACCGAATCCTAATTTGCATATGCAAATTAAGGGTGGGAAGGGAAAAACATTTTTTACTTCCTTGATTTGTGACGAAAAAGTCAAATTAGGTTTCGGATTTGGTTCGTTCTGGTAGAAAGAATTCGGCCGAATCCGAATCCTGCTAAAAAAAGCCGAATCCTGGGCGAATCCTGAATTGAATCCTGGATTCGGTGCATCCCTAGCTACATTGTATGATATTTTATTTACAGACCATTTCCTATTAACTCTTCCAAAGTGATGTTCAGACAAATGAAATCAATAAGAAACAAAGGTCATAGAAACACTAGCATAGCAAGGATGTATTCATATGGAAAACACAGGTCCAGGTATTCCATTCTGGAGCTTAAGAACCTGCACCTCAAGGGGCTGATGGTTTTACATGGTGCAAAGGGATAAAAAATATGGCAGGTTGACATGTGTTTTTGCACTTTGCACCCAACCCCACCATCTGTAAAAAAAGGCTTATTGAGTCTTGAAACAAAGTAGTAGAACCCGGCCAAAGCAACAATTGACAAAATACATTGCATGCTTCAAAGGTCTGTCAGCTGGCTTCTGTTAAATTGCTTTAAGAGACAGAAAGAGCAGTGCAGAGAATAGAGAGAATAGAATAATGGTTTTAATAACAGTTACATATACAAATCATTGTGAAACCACACTGACTTTTTCCTAATCGATTTAAACAGACAAGAGACATTGTCGTTCTCTTGCTTGGAATAGCAGCAGTGCTGTCTGTCTGTCCCAGCAGATCATTGCCTCTCTGCATGGGAAGGACAGTGATTACTTTCTATAAAAACATGGCGTTTTACCAGCAGATCTTTCCAGAAAACGAAAATCTAGATTAGATCTGTAGAAAGGGTCATAGCAATGGTAGCTGGGTCCAGGTACAGAAACGTTTATTAACTTATGGGTTGGAACCAAAACTTAGCTGCTTAGGATGGATCTTCAAGATCTCCTCTATTTTCGTGGAATCTCCTCCTACCGTAGAAATTCAAATGTTTACAAATAAGATGGCTTATTTATGGCCACAGTTGTGCAAAAATGGATACATTGTTTGTGCATATTGATGCCATCCATTAAAGATACTTGCTCCAATATATCCTAATCACAATTGCACATATTGCCACCAAGGGCCATTGCACCTGCACAGTCTGTTAAAATAATTCACAAGCAAGTGCACCAACTGATGCAGGGAACCTGAAGCTACCCCCCCCCCCCATCTTGAAGGTCTCTGTAGCTTCAGAGCTCATACTGAGGGCTGCATTAATATGTCAAACAAATGTGCCTAAAAAAATGATCCCATCTTGACTCATGCTGGGAATTCTGGAAAAAAAATCTGCGTTCTAGGTTAAAACTCAATTCAAAATTGCACTCTGCACACTGCACTTGAGATCATAAATGAGCCCTTATTTCTCTAAAAACTGAAAAATTATAAGAAAGTATTATGTATAGCATGCTCAATGTTTCTCCATATCAGCTACTTTAGGGATACAGATGAGGATAAAAGCACTGCGTATCTTGACAGCGCTATATAAATAAATGATGATGATGAGGATAGAGACTGTGGCATTATATTGTCATCATTTTCGGGTGTCTATGGACATCTGTTGTGGTTGCCAGACCTTAAATTGTTACTTACACACAACTTATACTAAAGTAAATAATATTAAATATAAGTGTTAGCAAGCACTGAAAATATTTTGCAGGGGTTTCGTGCTAAATAATAATGATGTTGCCATGTCTGTGAGACATTAGTTCAAACGTTATTACTTCATAAATCACATTGAGCCTTTCATCATTTTTCATTAAGATGTGGCCTACACAAATTATTGATTCATTGCGTTTCTTAAAAGAAGTTACAGTATATCATCAGAGCAATCATGGCTGCTCCAAAAATATAATAAAGTAGATATAAGGATCCCTGGGCAGAATAAACTATGGCAGCATGCTTTAATGAACAGCAAAATGCATTCTTATATAGAGTGAATAGATACTCTTTAGGCAACGGTCGGGTTGGCAGAGGAATTTCTTACCAAAATGACCTAAGGAACCAACCCCCCTCCTTGGTCTTACCCTCTCATCATTAGTCCAGAGGTTATACTTGCACGAAAGAGACAAATTTTCAGGTCTTAAAATTTGACTCAAAATCTACCTGGGATGATTTTTTGGTTTGTCTGATGAAGTGTCACCACAAGCAGGGTTCTCATCTTGCCTCATGGCACAAACCAGAACTAAAAGTGGGACCAGACACCAAAATCCTACTTTGAGATGCCTCTTGTAACCTTAACCCAACTCTGTCATATCTGTATGTTATATTGTTAGGGGGTGGTTCCTTCCACCTGGGATACAGATAGGGATGTCGCGGACTGTTCGCCCGCGAACTAGTTCGCGCGAACATCGGGTGTTCGCGTCCGCCGAATGTTCGCGAACGTCGCGCGACGTTCGCCACTTTGGGTTCGCCTTAGCTGGCGCTTATTTTTGACCTCTCACCCCAGACCAGCAGATACATGGCAGCCAATCAGGAAGCTCTCCCTCCTGGACCACCCCCACACCCCCTGGACCACTCCCCTTCCATATATAAACTGAAGCCCTGCAGCGTTTTTTCATTCTGCCTGTGTGTGCTTGGAAGAGCCAGTGTAGGGAGAGAGCTGTTAGTGATTTGAGGGACAGTTGATAGTAACTTTGCTGGCTAGTAATCTACTTGATACTGCTCTGTATTGTAGGGACAGAACTCTGCAGGGATTTGAGGGACATTTTAGGTTAGGTAGCTTTGCTGGCTAGTAATCTACCTTCTACTGCAGTGCTCTGTATGTAGCTGCTGTGATCTCTCATCTGCTGACTGCTGCCTGTAACCCAATAGTCCTTGTAAGGACTGCTTTTATTTTCTTTTTTGTTTTTTTACTTTGCTACTATAAGAGCCCAGTGCTATTAGTCTAGCTGTGTTGGGGAGTGGGACTGGTGTGCTGCTCCTAGTAGTTCAGCACCAACCAGAGTAATTTTTTTTTTTTAATATATATATATATTTTTTTATTTTACTTATCTCACTGTTCTTTAACTTGTTCAGTGCTGTTTGCTGTTCTTCATAGTAGTGCACCAATAGTAGTGCACTTGCAGGCATTATTTGCCCAGTGTGTTCTTCAAACAACGGCCACCTAGCTGTGTGAGCTTGTTCACATTCTGTCTAAATATCAATAATAATACCGTCTCCAGAAACACCACCTGAGTGACGTTTTTCAAGCAGCAATAATATATTCCGTATCCACTACTGTAGTGTATACGTTGACCTTGCAGGCATTGTTTCCATTTGTTTGCCCAGTGTGTTCTTCATTTTCAAACAACGGCCACCTAGCTGTGTGAGCTTGTTCACATTCTGTCTAAATATCAATAATAATACCGTCTCCAGAAACACCACCTGAGTGAAGTTTTTCAAGCAGCAATAATATATTCCGTATCCACTGCTGTAGTGTATACGTTGACCTTGCAGGCATTGTTTCAATTTGTTTGCCCAGTGTGTTCTTCATTTTCAAACAACTGCCAGCTAGCTGTGTGAGCTTGTTCACATTCTGTCTAAATATCAATAATAATACCGTCTCCAGAAACACCACCTGAGTGACGTTTTTCAAGCAGCAATAATATATTCCGTATCCACTACTGTATACGTTGCCCTTGCAGGCATTGTTTGCCCAGTCTTTAACCAAGTGCCACCTAGCTGTGTGAGCTTTTTCACATTCCGTGTCCAGAAACATCACCTGAGTGACGTAGTGTGATTTCTGCCCTTTACAGCACAAAACGCAGCGCTGTGTCAACAATGTATTTTTCAGAAACATTTTTGCCCTTGATCCCCCTCTGGCATGCCACTGTCCAGGTCGTTGCACCCTTTAAACAACTTTAAAATCATTTTTCTGGCCAGAAATGTCTTTTCTAGCTTTTAAAATTCGCCTTCCCATTGAAGTCTATGGGGTTCGCGACGTTCGCGAACCGTTCGCATTTTTGTCCGGAAGTTCGCGAACATGTTCGCGAACATTTTTTCCGACGTTCGCTACATCCCTAGATACAGAATACGTTTGATGGGGAGATATAGCTGAAAAACTTTCACTGTACAAAGAGCACCAAAGGAAAACAAAAAAGTGAATCATATAGAGCTTATAATAGATTGTTCATCTATGAATCCAAAGGCAAATGTGGCTGCATTAAAAAAAATGTTGCACATATTGAGTCAGTTACATTTGGTTTAACACATTGGGCGCAATCATGCAGCCACAGTTACACTGAAAATATTTTGCAGATGGCCTGGGCGTAGTGATGGGCGAATTTATTCGACAGGTGCAAATTTGCGGCGAATTTGCGCGATTCGTCGCCGGCGAATAAATTCGCGAAATGCAGCGAAAATCCGCCTGCATCTGTTTTTTGGACACCAGTGCATTTTCGGGAAAAAACGCCCGCCAGCGTCAAAAAACGATGTTTCACGAATTTTCCGGCTAAGCCAAACGGCGCAAATTTGCCCATCACTACCAAAAGTTATGCCACTGCACTGCTCCCTGACTCATAAACACTTGGGACCCACATGGGATGAGGTTTTCTGAATTCCACTCATCCCTTGCATATGGGATTGTTAATTGTAAAAATGCTGTATTGTGGATAAAAACATGGTAATTAGCATCTAAAATTGCACTTTACACACTATACTTGTGAATATAAATTACCCTTATTGAATTAGTCTGTACGTAATGTACCAAAGTATCGGACTGGCAATTTCCAAAGAAAACATCCGAAAATGCAATGGATGTGTTAGAAAAAACAGATTCTGAAAGTTTCTTATTAATAATTATGACAATAATTATCATAATTGTAATAAAATCCAATGGCTTGCAGACTTTAGAGAACTATATCCATCGCAGAGTCAGAACCATTCCATAATAAAGAAGGCAGATGCTTATGTATAAAGCAATGCTGATTACTCTTTGAGAACCCAGAATATTTTGTTTCCCATCTACAAGACCAGAGTGAGTGATTATTGATCTCTTGCTTGTAATGAATGTTCTTTCGTTAATATGCCAAATGTCAGATAAGGCGAATGTCAAATTGTTGACTGCAGTTCGCAAATTGCCATATTCGGGACACATTCTGAACTTTGTAGCAAACTGATGGCAGGAAACACAAATATAACAGTGAAGTCATCAAGTCAAGCTGAGAAAATGTAGAGAAGTGCAGTGGAGAATAAGATTGACTGGAAACATTTATTTCACTGAAGCACTTTGATAGATGTGATGATCATCCAGGTTTATAGGCACTTTCCATTGTCTTTTACTTTCATTATTATTATTACTACATGGCTTCTTGGAGTTTGTATCCCCCGAGGTCCTCTCTCCAATTGCACAACTAACCCTCCTGAAAGTAACTCCTCTCCTCAGGTGTCACAGGTGTCTTGCCCAAAACACGTTGAGCTTTGATTGTGAACAAGGAGACTATACAAGCTAGGGTAGGAAGCAGACCCTTAGAGGAGTAAGCTATGTTCACTATTATGGTGAGGCTTGAGTGGATTCCTTGCTCCTATTAAAGTGCCAGCCTCTTCTTCTTTTGCACCATCCCAAAAATCATCCCTAATCCAAGTTTTCATCCCAGAATGCTGAGTTAAAAGATTGTTTGACTATTGGCTATGGATTTATATTGAGGTGTGCTGTAGTATAATGTGCAGGTCCCTGTAAATGCCTGTTTTGGTTGGGATGTTGCATACGAGATGAGATGTATGTGTGACCTTGTAGAATAAAGGCTGCGAACCCCTGTTGTATAATACACTAATCCCAAAGGCACGGCCAGTTTTTTATACGGCACAGCCTAAGGCAAAATAGATGAGCTATACTGTATATAGAAGGACTATCCAGCCTATGGTCCTGTAACTATTGGATGATTCTGCCAGTTGTACTGTAACAAAAGGTTTAGCAATGTTACTGCAGCCAGTTTGTGTAGCCGAAACACGAGGGCACCTTTACAAATAGAAGTGGTGAATGCAAACTGATGTTTAATCAGCAGCTAGTGCCAAAGTGGAGCTATAAAGAAGGAGGCATTCCACACACTGGCAACAGTGCAGGGCAACATACAATCTGACCTAGCCAGGTATGGGTAAGATAAAATAGGTGAAGTGCGGTTACTCATAGAGAGCAATGTGTTTTGTAAAGTAAAGCTGTGCAAGAAGATCTGTTGCTATTGGTTACAGCTGCAACGTGCCCTAAATAGTTGAATTACTTTTCCCAAAGCGTTTTCCCAAAAATACTGATTTTGATTCTATTTTGGTTCATATCGTCCATTCCCTAAAGTAAATCAGTAATTCCCATCAGCTACAATGTTGTTCCTTGGGGACTAACAAAATAACATTCCATTTTCCTACCCTATACCTATGTGTAATAAGGTTCTTGAAACTTTATTATACAATTGCAGAAATACAAGTTTTCTCTACCAACACATAGCCATTTTACTTACAGATTTATGCTCAGTTCAGGCATCACAATAGGAAGCTGAACATACAGTGTAGATGAAAAGAGAACTAAAGAAGAGCACGATTTTGGAGAGCATGACAAAGACATTTTTTTTTCTTTAAAATCCCCAATAAGCAACACTTATGTGCACATAACCCATACAGTTCCATACATTTTTGGAACATTACAATAGACTGTAGATGCACTTTAAAGAACAAGCTGAACAATGCAACATTGTATATGAAATAGTGCATCTCTGTTTCTCTTTGGAATTTAAAGTCTCTTTTTAGACCTTATCGGTTTAATGAATTTATACATTATATGACCAAAAGTATGTTGGCCTCTGTCTGCACCTCTTATGGGGAAGGCTTTCCATAAATGTTGGAACATAGTTAGTGGAATTTGCTTCCATTTAGGCATTTGGGCACTGTTGTTGGAAGTTCAGGTGGTGACCGCCATTGAGAGTTGCACCTTACATAGTTGCAGCCAGTGCATTAAAGTTAGCACAGCTTACCCCAGGACACAAGTGCTTCTTAAGTGAACACTCAGGACTGTGCACTTGCACCCCTTATCGCTCTAGCACTTGTACCCTGGAGTAAATGACCCCTCTGGAACTTTGCATTCAAAAATTGCAGTTTGCGTTCATATATGACCCGTATAATGTTTCTTTATGTAACATGCCCAGGGTTTAGTTATAACACAGAGCTATTCTGTTATAAAACCATCTTAAAGGAAAACTATACCCCCAAAATGAATACTTAAGCAACAGATAGTTTATATCAAATTGAATGACATATTAAAGAATCTTACCAAACTGGAATATATATTTACATAAATATTGCCCTTTTACATCTCTTGCCTTGAACCACCATTTCGTGACTCTATCTGTGCTGCCTCAGAGATCACCTGACCAGAAATACTACAACACTAACTGTAACAGGAAGAAGTGAGGAAGCAAAAGGCAGAACTCTGTCTGTTAATTGGCTCATGTGACCTTACATGTGGTTTGTATGTGTGCACAGTGAATCTTACGATCCCAGGGGGCGGCCCTTATTTTTTAAAATGGCAATTTTCTATTTATGATTACCCAATGGCACATACTACTAAAAAAGTATATTATTATGATAATGGTTCATTTACATGAAGCAGGGTTTTACACATGAGCGGTTTTACTCAGTATCTTTTAATAGAGACCTACATTGTTTGGGGGGTATAGTTTTCCTTTAAGCAGGTAGCACATTGAGCTGATTATGTCTGGGTTGTCAACTGATCTTTCCCATATACAGTAGAAGGATTAGTAAAGCAGCAACCTCTCTCTTTCTTGTGATCTTGCTTTCTAATCCAAGGTGTGAAAGGGTTGACCTCTAGAGTAAACACAACAAGGGATTACTTCTGATTTTCTAGATAGCTGCTGTTTATATACTGATGGCATTATATTTACAGTATAAGCGGCTTACCTTCTAGCCGGTGGGAAGGCAGTTCGGGGAGATTAGTCACCCGAAGAAGAGGCGATTTGTCGCCGGGCGACTAATCTCCCCGAAATGCCACGTAGGCAATTATATAATGTATATAATCGACGGCGGGATGCCAATCGGTGCGTTTCGTTTTCCGAAGTCGTCTGAAGTTGCCACACAAGGAAACTTCGTCCGACTCCAGAAAACAAATCGATCCGAGTGCCATCTAGCCAGCGATTTAGATTCTAGCCAGCGGGAGGCAGTTCGGGGAGATTAGTTGCCCCGAAGAAGAGGCGATTTATCGATGGGCGACTAAATCTCCCCGAATGTGAATGTGTGTCTCCTCCCTTTTACTGTTCCCTAGGACAAGCAGATCAGTGGTTCAGACATGAAGGTTAGTGAAACTGTTAGTGACTAAGGACCAAGAAATAGCATATAGCCAAGGCTGAACCAGATTCTCCTAAAGCTGTATGTGTGAGAACCCAAAATTAGAAAAACTTTGTGATCTTGATATTAATATTTTATATATATAGTGGGTATGATACCATATTGTTATTGCTGTGTGAACGTTTCTCGTGCTTCTATTAGTGGTGAGTTATAAGCATGGTGTTCTGAAAGAATAGAAAATCTGGCACTGCACATTTTACAAAAATTATTTTATGTGTATAAGTACCCAAAACTTTCATGAAATTTGGATACATGCCAGCATATCAACACAATGAAATATATTATTATATACTTTATCAGAATCTTGATGATGTTAAACCAATGCTGGTTAGGTTTGATGGAGCAGTAACAAATATCAGTGTGACACTACAGATGAGTGATAATTGGACAAAGATGAACTGCCACTATTCTATGGCATGTGATCAATACACCAATGGCATTTAGCTGAAACTGCAGCATTCATGAAGCCAAATCAGTAACGCATTTGTGCTGCACTGATGTAATTTACATTTTTTTGGCAAGTGCTTAATAGAGAGGCTATAAGAGTTTTAATTTAAAAAAAAAAGATGTGTGTTTGAAAATTTGATGCAGCGATCACTTGCCAAGGGGATTCTGTTTAATCTGGATTTCTGCTGAGATGGGTGAGTTTAGCAAGCCATTAGGGATGGTCACTAGTCATGAGCAAAGTTTTTCGCCAGGCATGGATAGGCTGCAAATTCTGCATTTCACCATTGGCTACTATTTTAGCAAAACCACTGCAAAATTTCACTGTGAAAAACCATTCCTTGACTATTTTCTGCAGAAAATGCCCATTGACAATGTATTTTTTTGTGGAAAAAGTCACAGTGGAAAAAGAGCCCTTTTCACTATACAAATTCACTCATTCCCAGACAAAATGTTTATAAAAATGTTTATATGTGCATATCAATGCATATTTAGTTTTAGAAAGCTACAGTAGAAGTGTGAGTAATCTGACCGAGCAGACTCAAGCAATTGTGACCAGATAAGTTGTACTTTCATTATAGATACAGCCACATAGTTAATTAATTCAGGCTGATAAAAAGAAATATATATATATATGTATATATAAGGTGAAATACCCTTTATTCAAGCAAAGAAAATGTGTAAACACATATCTTATAAGGATGTAGTCATTTTCACACCTTCCCGTTACTACATCCTTGCTATGTGTTTACACCCTTCCCAATAAAGCTATGGTGCAAGGGATCAACCTTGCATGTTGCTCTCTTCATTTTGTAATATGATGCAATTAAACACACAGGGAGGGGTTCAAGCTTGCATTTGCTCCATTGTGCTGGTTCTCCTTTTTTTATACAAAAATAATATTCTCATTCCATGAGTTAATGCCCTCGTGTATGCAACACAGAACTTTATTTGCTTAAGTAGTCATTATTGCCTAGAGTTACACAGCCCGTTATCCACAATAATCCCCCCAAATCCTTGAATTAAGGAGGCCACAACACAAAACAACTTACTGTATAACTTACATTCATGTTGTTGCTACCAAAGCGCAGAGTTATTCTACAGGGAAGCAGGCTTTAGATTACACGTTAGTGGTTGTCTAATGTCGTTAAAGGTAGGTGTTTGTCTCAAAGATCTCTTTGCTAGAAAATCTACAGTGGGGTAGGATCAGCCTGTGAGACCCAAGTTTTGGTCAAGACTCAGATATTGCAGCTCAGCAGGGAAGTGCAAGCCTATGAAAAATGACCAGATGAGTCTGTGGAGCTTGTGAACTTGTTAAAATGGGACAGAGTTGATTTTACAACCTCAGAAGTAAAAGTGCAATTATCATTCTTTCAAAATTGTTCTTGTCCCTCGATGGTTCAGATGACATAACTCACACATATTTACACATGTCCCCCCACAACACCGGACTTGTATGGTGCGTCTCCATCACTCCCCCTAAAACAAATGCAGAACTGAAGCATTAGGTATTCTGCCCCTAACAGAGTCTGCAGAACTGATACCCCATCAAAATATATAGTAGGGGGAGCACAGACAAGCAATCACTCTGACAAGAAGTGCTTTTATTCGATAACTGGCTCTAAACCAATTTTTGGGCCGTGAAGCTAGTTCTTAAATGCTACATGAGTTTCTTGACCCTGTTGAATGAGCAGCGGGAAAATTCTAAATCTGATAGAAGACAATAAAAAGAACTTGGTAGTACCCCATTTCATCAATTAGAAGAAATCATTAAATAACAAATATTAGTTTATGTTCTTGGCAATTCCGTCTCCATGAAAACGGAAGCAGATTATCTATCTATCTATCTATCTATCTATTTATTTATCATCTATCTATCTATCTATCTATCTGTCTGTCTGTCTATCTTATTTATTATCTATATATCATCTATCTATCTATCTATCATCTATCTATCATCTATCTATCTATCTGTCTATCTATCTGTCTATCTATCTGTCATCTATCTATCTATCTGTCTGTCTGTCTATCTTATTTATTATCTATATATCATCTATCTATCTATCTATCTATCTGTCTAGCAATCTGTCATCTATCTATCTATCTATCTGTCTGTCTGTCTGTCTATTATCTATCTATCTATCTATCTATCTATCTATCTATCATCTTTCTATCTATCTATCTATCTATCTATCTATCTATCTATCTATCTATCTATCATCTATCTATCTATCTATCTATCTATCTATCTGTCTACCAGGAGTGTTTATGTGTGTGCGTATTTTTATATCCATTAAAATAGTCTATTAAGTCTCCAGGCCGCTATGCATAAGTGCATGAGTGAGCTGGAGTTCCTTTGTCCTGATACAGCACTAAATGGATTAATACTGTTTGCCGTGGCAGTATTTTAGTCTTCATTCCTCTTGTTAAATTTCTGAAACAAATGATTTGACAGCAGCATCCGTCCAGTGATGGATAGGTTTGTGTAAAGCAGAGCCTCTGTGTTTTCGGCTGAGTTAGATGATGTTGTCTGGCAGTGCTTCTTGGCACATTAACCAACAGGGAAGCTGAAAATTAGGATTTCTCTCCAAAACCACTAATAGAGAGTTCATAGTCATAGTGAAGTCTAGCATTCAGCAAATTTGATGTGTTAATTAGAGGTGTTGCATTAACAATGCGTCCATGGCAGGGGCTTTCTTGCTGAGGAACTATCTAGACTAGTTGTCTGTTTGCTTTTTGCTTTTCAAGCCTTTTTGTTGAAATAAGCTTCTGTTGAATGGTTTAAACTGGAATATTGAATAACATGTCTTGTCTTTATGGCAAATATTTAGCAGTGTTTCAAAGACTCTTAGGTCAATCTACCTATTTGGGAGACATTTTTGGGAGACCTGCTTGCTAATGATGCTATGTTATAATGTGATATACTGTACATTCATTCAACTCCCCTTGCCCTTTAATGGGCTGTTCCTGAAGCCTCCAAAAACTTGACACACTCTTCCAATGCTCCTCTCTCTTCAAGTTGACTCTTTTGCTCCTTTCTATATTTTATTATTACAGAGAAAAAAAGGTAATCAAATAACAGGAATTAATCAAAATAGAGTCTATGGGAGATGACCTACCTGTAGTTCTGAGCTTTCTGGATAACTGGTTTCCGGATAACGTATCCCATGCCTGTACAAGGGATATACCACACTATTGGGTCTGTCCAAGCACTTCTACCTAACTTTTTCTATTGTGTTAGTAAATAGTGATGGACGAATTTATTCGGCAGGCGCGAATTCACGGCTAATTTGCGTGATTCGCCGCCATCGAAAATTCGCGAAACGCCCGCGAAAATTTGCGGCAAAAAACATGCGCCGGCGTCAAAAACGGGCGCCGGCATCAAAAAACGAGTGCCGGCGTCAAAAAAACGAGCGCCGGCGCCGTTTCGCGAACGCAAATTCGCCCATCACTATTAGTAAAGCAAAATAAACTCTACTTACACTATATTAAAGGGGTGGTTCACTTTAGTATGTTATAGAATGGCCAATTCTAAGCAATATTTAAATTGGTTGTCATTATTTAATTTTTTATGTTTTTTTATAGTTATTGTTATAGTTATTTGCCTGACTGACTGACCCCATCTAAAACAAATGCTCTGTAAGGCTACAAATGTAGGCTACACATTTATTGTTGTTGCTACTTTGTATTACTCCTCTTTCATTTAGGCCTCTCCTATTCATAATCCAGTCTCTTAATCAATTCAATGCATAGTTGCTAGGGTAATTTGAACCCTAGCAACCAGCTAAAAAATAGCTGACAATAAAAAATAAAAAAAACAATAGCAAATTATCTCAGAATATCACTCTCTCCATCATATTAAAAGTTAACTCAAGGGTGCATAACCCCTTCAGTCTTGTAACTATTGAGACAAACATTGTATTACCCCAAAATCTTGTTTATGCACCAGAATGGTGGACCTGATGCCCATGCAATGGCTACACAATTAGACAGTGAGATGGGAGGGGGGATATGAGAAGGGTAGTAACATCTCTAGGAAGTTCAGAACGGAAAGTAAAAGTAAATGCCTGCCCCACATTTATGCCTGAGGCATATGTATGATTGCAATATACGACTGAGGTTTTATAAATGATACATTTTTAAAAGCTGTGGATTGTTTCATAAAAAAAAAGAATTTGTGTTTTATGTTTATTTTGAAAAGGATTTTTATTATACAGTTTTAGTGTGAGTGACAGGTCCCCTTTAACCATTGTCCTATATAATAAAAAGATGGTGTTGTAGCTTTTCGGTTATACTACTTGTGTCTCTTATATAGAGAAGATGTCCTGGTGCAATGTCTGTATTAGGGGCACTAGCTGCACTAGGCCATAAAAACCTATGGGGTTATTTTATAAAAGGCACTAAATTTGCCCAAGAGCAACCAATCAGCTGGGAACATTTACTGGTGGATACAGTGCCAAACAGAACAATTTGTTGTACGGGGCCCTGTGATTTCTAATGGCGACCCTGGTTATGCACTTTGGCAAAAATACTATAAATGCAAGTTATACTAAATGGCAGTGTGTTGGGAGTTTCCTTAAATGAGAAGGATCTCGTGGGATTTGTTGTCTAATTCTGGGCAGTGTCATTCTGTGGCTACTAAAGCAAATAAAGTTCTGTCTTGTATAAAAAAGGACATTAACTCAAGGGATGAAAACATAATTATTCCTCTTTATAGGTCCCTGGCAGGGGCGTAACTATAGAGGAAGCAGACCCTGCGGCTGCTGGGGGGCCCAGGAGGTATAGGGGCCCCATGAGGCCCTAATTCGTATCCAATTTCAATAAATGTTGGTAAAATATGTCAATCTCTAGACCAGGGGTCCCCAACCTTTTTCCACCCGTGAGCAACATTCAGATGTAACCAGAGTTGGGGAGCAACACAAGCATGAAAAATGTTCCTGGCTAGTGCCAAGTAAGGGCTGTGATTGACTATTGGTAGCCTCTATGCAGCCTGTAAGAGCCTCTGTTTGGTAGGACACCTGGTTTTTATGCAACCAAAACTTTCTTCCAAGCCTGGAATTTAAAAATAAGCACCTGAGGTCACTGAGTGCAACATCCAAGGGGTTAGGGAGCAACATGTTGCTCATGAGCTACTGGTTGGGGATCACTGCTCTAGACATTTTGGGGGCATGAAAAATAATTTACTGTGGGGCCAGTAATATCTAGTTACACCATTCCCTGGTAAGGCCTCATCTGGAGTATGCAGTGCAGTTTTGGACTCCAGTCCTTAAAAGGGATATAAATGAGCTGGAGAGAGTGTAGAGACTAAGTGCAACTAAATTAGCATCATGAACACTAGTAGGTAAATGCAGTAAATCTTTCAGGTCTCAAAGTGAAGAACTCACCAGTTTAGAGAAGGGGTCCAGGTGCACCACCCTGAACCTTCAGCTGAGGGAGCGGATAACCGTATAGAAAAATTGAGCAGGCGCTTCCAAGGACCAATCTTCTAGGCAGACTTTTCAATTAAAAAGTATTGTTTGCTCCGATTGCCGATATGGCACTCCTAAAGATTACCGCCTGTGAACTCCATTTACTTTAGGGTTGAATTCTCCTTTAATGTTTGTTTTTACCATTACATTTTCTTTGCTCTTTTTTCACTATGTATGGAAATTTTTTTTACATTATTTCTACTAAATTTTGTGATTCCAATGATGAAAAAAAACACAAAATGCTTCAAGCTCTCATAACTTAGGATGTTTCTGTGTTTATGCCAGAACTTTCAATGCTGCAGTGGCCTATTTTCCCATCCATATCCTATAAAACGAATGCAAAGTCTAATGTACTTATGTGAAACAAGCCTTTATATAAACTCATGAAGCATGACAGTGACAAATGGCAGCAAGCAGTAAAAGGGACATCCCCTCAAGAAAAGTTCATGGTAAACTAAGATGCATCAGTGGTATTTATAGAAAGCTAAAGGCATTTACTGAACCCAGTGTGTTGGAAGGGCTTTTCCAGGCATGCTAAATAATGCAATAAAAATACTTAGGTGCTGCATACTCATAGTATTATTTATGTCAACATGTGCACCTGTAAATATTAACAAACGGTAATGGTTAACAAACTAATGGTTAAGGTGGAAAAAGGCATTTAGTTTAATTTAGCGCATTTCCACTGGGTGCACAGAAGGCCATTTTTCACGGTGAAGCAGAATTTTCAGCCAATTCCCATCTCAGGCACAATCCCCCCCATGTTCTCCCCATTTACCTCGCCTTTTGTGTCTTTTTTTCCTGTTGAAAATAATATTAGTGACTACTAAAAAACCAACACCAGCAATTGGGTCAAATCAAAGGAACTAGGCATTAATGATTTTTGTGGGAAAATATTAAAACCAGTGGTGACCCTTGGGCTGATCACCACTTGGGGCGAGTTTGGGTTCAAATTTGGCCAACTGTTGCGGGTTAGGGTTGGGTTCTCGAATTTGCGAATTTTTTTTGGTCAAAACTCACAAATTTTAATTTAAAACCACCAACTCGAATTTGAATGTGAGATTTATCACACCTTGACCCTGGAAATAGTTCTAATTTGACCTTAAACCTGCTGAGTTCATGTAGAAGTCAATGGCTGGGGTCCCTTGAACTATTTGAGGTTGTCAGTAGTAGTGATGAGCCAATTTTTTATGGCCTTCACTTCAAAAATGAAGCCTCATAGACTCCAATGGGAGAAAAGGAATGTTGTGCGCCAAAAAAAAATGTTATGCGTCAAAAAAAAATTCACACGCAAAAGTCCTGTTTTTTTTCAGACGAATTCGATTCCAGTTTTCGGGTCAGGACTATTTGATTGAATTTTAGATGTTCTAATTTTTTCATAAATAACATACCATTCGAATTGTGAATAAAATCAAATTTATTCGAGTTTTAAAAAATTTACATTGTTCTAAAATTCAACTTTTGATAAATAACCCCATAGTGTTATTACATGCAAAGGTCAGTTATGTTGCTTTAAAAATAAGTATGGATGCACACATTGGATGTAAAGAGTGTTACTTGCTGTCCCCAGGAAATTGCTGATCACTCCTTTAAAGTCAGGAAGCCCTTTGCCCCCTAAAGACAAACCTGGCAAGTACTTCACATGTCTTGCCTTCTTCTGGATTAGGAGAACCAAGGGAATTTTATGATCTTAATCTACAGGCAACAAAGTGCACATTTTGCTTGAGCTAGTCATTTGCTTTTTCCCCCGACGAATGTTTTCTTCATGCAGAGTGCTGAGCATTATACAGCAAACTGAGATTTGCTAATTAAGGTTTCACGTCAACTGCCAACTCCCACTGCTAGGGATTCTCATCCAATGCAAATCACTATAAATAGTAGAAAAAAAACATACGGAATGAAGGTGAAAACAAGGTGTTTTATTAAAAGCAGTACCCTCGTGTGGCACAGATACCTCAAATGAATGACATATACACTTTCTTAATTTTAAATATATGCAAAACACAGGCAGTTCAAAGTTTCCTATTACAATTCAAAAGAATCTCCACATTTTTCCTATGAAAAGAATAACGTAAGGATCACTAACGAAAATATGTAATTAAACTCAGGTCTTTCCTTTGTAATAACCAAAAAAAAATGCTTTATTTGGTTCCAAAGGTCAGATTTTTTAAATGTTCTAATGTCTGCAGATATCTTTGAGCTAATGTACATACGCCGCATGACAAAAATACAGTAATTGTATAAAAGGGACAAAAAGCCATACCTCCCAACATTTTGGAAGTAAAAAGAGGGACAAAAAATTTTTTTCCGCACGTAGCGCAGCAATTTTTTGACCACACCCCTTTCTGTGGCCACACCCCCTAATTACCATGTTCGTTTTACAAAATTTGGCAGGTTATGAAAGTTTGAAAATATTTCTCCTTATCTAAACTGTGTTTTTGTGTCTCAAAATTGTTACAAAGTATCTTATTTGCACCTGTTAGCTGTTCTGTTAAAATCCAATTAAGTGAGAAACTTTGTTTCTTTTTCTGGCTGTTCAGTGCAGAGAAAAGAGAGACTTTCCAGTACAAATGAGGGACTGCGGGTTGAGCTGTCAAAAGAGGGACTGTCCCTCCGAAAAAGGGACAGTTGGGAGGTATGAAAAAGCCCCTCACTCAAACACTGCCTGGAGAGCACAAGAGTCATTTAAAGTATCTCTATTTTCTTTACATGAGAAGATGCTGCTTAAAAGTGTATCCATCTATATATAAACCACATGTGGACTGATTTGGCTGTTGAAGGGCTTATCCAGGAATGGGATTCGTTATTTGTAAACCTATTATCCAAAAAGTTCTGAATTGGGGGAAGGACATCCCCCATAGACTTTATTTTAAAGGAGAAGTAAAGGTTAAAACTAAGTAAGCCTTATCAGAAAGGTCCACCAAAATATACCAGTAAACCCTCAAAGTAATGCTGCTCTGAATCCTCAGTCAAAAGAAACACAGCATTTCTTTCCTTCTATTGTGTACACATGGGCTTCTGTGTATCAGACTTCCTGTTTTCAGCTTAAACCTCCTTGCCCTGGTTGTGAGCATGCTCAGTTTGCTCCTCTTACCCTCCCTCCTCCCTCCCTTGTCTGCTGTAATCTGAGCCCAGAGCTATAAGTGAGCAGGGAGAGACTCAGACAGGAAGTGATATCACACCAAGCTAATACTGCAGCTGCTATCCTAAACTTCTAGAGCTTTTTACTCAGGTATGGTAAAACATTGTACAGAATACATATAGCATTCTAGCTTGCACTATTGCAGCTAATCTATTGGCAATAATATGCCTCCGTAGCTTTCCTTTCTCTCTGTAATAGAAAAACAGTACCTTGTACTTGATCCCACCTAAAATATAATTAATCCTTATTGGAAGCAAAACAATCCTTGGGTTTATTTAATGTTTCTTTAACATAACAGGATCCACAGCAAATGCAACTAAACTGATATATAATAGGTGGTTCACAGCACATATTAACTCTATCGGGGGTTCAATAATAGTTTTTCCCATGTTAGCAGGAATACGACTAGGGATCTGTAAACTGATGCAAATGTGGCAAATGCCAGAGGGGCCGTTATAAGATATAAGACAGTCACAAGATCATTGATGGGCTTCTGTGTGCTTGAAACGCCAGAACCTGGTCGTGACACTCAAACTGAAACCAACACAGATCATCAATCGGACGGCCACTGTAACCCATTCAAGGTAACGAATCAATACACATTATCACAGGTAGTGATGGGCGAATTTGGGGCATTTCAATTCGCTGAGAAATTTGTGAATTTTCCAAAAAATTTGTGAAACGGTGAAAAATTCACGAAGCGGACATTTTTTTTTGCGCCTGCAAATTTTCGTGGCGTTTTCATAAATTTATTTGCCGCGAATTTGAGCCTGCCGAATACATTCACCCATCACTAATCACAGCTACCGCATAAGGGATACAGTTTTGCTCCCACCGCTTTATGAGATGAATCTGACACCATTATAGATATTTATTGACATCAAAAATGTTATCATAAAGTCATTTTGAACAAAGCATCAACTAAAATACTTGTTCAGTTCCAGTATAATCAGGTGGTTTTGATAGGATGGATCTTTAATAACATAAACATGTTATAAGATGTATGGAAAGAATTTGAAGGCACACAAATGATTAATCTAGATGCAGACTTACAGCAGGCTATACTGGTATGGTTGGAGAATGAGGACATGGTGGGAAATAGCTAAAGGTGTTCTTGAAAAATAACAGCACATTACCAAAATTCATTTTATTGATACATTATGATGGAAGGGGAGGAGAACTACTACAATCCATAAATGTATGGATACATAGGCCCAATACCATTTCTACATCCCATGGATTCACCAGGGATATCCAATATAAAGCTTATCTATACATATGTAATCCTTGGTTTAAAAAACCCTTTTGAAGCCTCTCCAATTTTCCTTATGAATTCCAGGTGTGTAAGTGTGGATACAAATGAGCGCAGGAAAATCTGCTGCAAAAGGTGCCTTTATTCAAAACACGACATGTTTCGAGCTCTTACTCTTTATCATATTATATAAAGAGCAAGAGCTCGAAACATGTCGGGCAGATTTATCAAGGGTCGAAGTGAATTAGAGGGAATTTTCGAAGTAAAAAAATTCGCAGTAATTTTTTGGATACTTAGACCATTGAATAGGATACTACGACTTTGACTTCGAATTCGATTTGAAGTAAAATAGTTCGAATATTTGACCATTCGATAATTAAGTATTGTCTCTTTAAAAAAAACTTTGACTTCGCCAAATTAAACCTGTCGAAGTGCAAATTTGATGAAAAAAACCTTTGCTTCGATATTCGAAGTCGAAGTAAATCAATTCGATGGTCGAATTTCGAAGTATTTTCAACTTCGACCCTTGGTAAATCTGCCTTGTCATGTTTTGAATAAAGGCACCTTTTGCAGCAGATTTTCCTGCGCTCATTTGTATCCACACCTACACCCCTGGAATTTATATAATACTGGCTTTGGATGGAAGCAGAGTGTTGTGATACTGGAATATTTTCCTAAGGGCAACTAAGTACCAGTCTACTTGCTTATATCTCCAATTTTCCTTAGATGGGAAAAAAAATCCTTTCTGACTCCAAGATGGTTTAAATGGCATTTAAATGGGAGGTTATTTAATACATATATTGTTATTTACATTGTTCTTAAGATGAGTCTGCAATTCATAAATGTGTGTAATATTCAGTTTAATATATTTGATAATCTACAGCCTTTGCTGGATAGGGCTGTTTCTATCTGTATGATTATTAAGATGTTAGATCCGAGATCTTGTTTTACTTATAATAATGTCCTTATAAATAAAGCCAGTGGATTTAAAAGTGATGGGGCTCATATCAGTGGTTTGGAATTACTTCCATCAGGGATATTAAACCGCAGATCCTACGGTCGTTATTGAACTGGGATGTTTGCAGTTGCTGCTGAGCCACAGCTATGGGTAAAGTGTTGGACATCCCTGTTTATTATCAATAAAAAAATAATATAAATTTAACACAAAACATAATTTAAATATGTAGGTGGGATTTGTAACCAATTGTATACAGGTATGGGACATGCTGTCCAAAATGCTCAGGACCTGGAGTTTTCCGGATAACAGACTTTCCGTAATTTGGATCTTCGTGCTTTTATTCTATTAGAAAATCATGTAAACATTAAATAAAACCTAAAGGCTGGTTTTGCTTCCAATAAGGATTAATTATATCTTAGTTTAGATCAAGTACAAGGTACTGTTTTCTTATAACAGTGGAAAAGGAAAATTATTTTTAAAAAATGTTATTATTTGGATAAAACAAGTAAATGGGAGACAGCCTTTCTGTAATTCTGAGCTTTCTGGATAATGGGTTTCCGGATGACAGATCCCATAGTTGTATATTTTTGTCTGACTTTATGATAATCAATGAATAAAGCATACGGCACGCACTTCACAGAACTCCAGGCAGTGGTAAAAGTTCAAACAGCTTTATTTCACAGACTCATACAGTATCTTATCCTGACGCGTTTTGTGTGATCCCAGACATAGTCATAGGCATAAATTAACAATACTAGACCCTTAGGTTAAAAAGCATTGAGTGCTTGCATCATCACTGACGCACTTTCTTTTACTAAAGTTAACCCTTTCTACATTACTCAATGTGAAAAAAGCTGTGCACATATTTAGCATCTACTTCTAACCAAACCACTTCTATTTCTATGTACAATTCATTAATTGAAACACGTATCCATAGTCAAAAGTAACATTTGTCTCTTCTTCTATTCATGTAACAAATCCGTAAAAATAGATAAAGAAACATTTTACCTTGTATTTTTTAAAATTTTCAATTCATAAGACAGAATATTTTATAAATAAAGGGATTAATATATTTAAATCTGCCAATTTCATAAAAATTACCCATTTCATAAAGACAGCTGTTAACCTTTTATTCAAAAAGTAATATTCTAAAATTCATTCCCTTCCAAATGATTCATTATCTTCAGAGTAATTCATTATCTTACACTTAACAGCTGACATCGCAGCTGAAGTCCATTTGATTACCGAGTATCCAAGGTAAAAATCCACCTTACTTCCAATTTCAATAGCTTACTTAATTTGTTCCCTCCTCTACTCAAATCCTTCACTTTATCTATACCTTGAATCTGCAGGTATCACACATTTCCCTGATTACATTGGGAAAAAATGTCTATAAATTGTGGTGGCATCACTTCTAGCCCCTATCTGGTTCATATGCTCACACTTTCTATTCTTCAGTGACTTTCTGATATGTCTGATAAAAATGTACTGTACTTTTTTATGCCCCTTAATTAAGGTTACAAATAATCAAAAACACTGATTTATTAACAATTTTCCAAAGTTCCCAAATCATTCTTGGACAGCAAATAAGTGTTAACAAAGAGTTAAAACTCCTACCTCCTCTGCATCCTCCACCAATCAGATCATTTACTGCTTGTGATATAAATGATACATTAGAAGCCAATGACATTGTTCAGAAGGAGAAATAAGCAAACTAATAGGCCCTAAAATCTCAGCTTGGCTACACACATGCTGTATGAAAAACAGAAGCTTATGACTAGTTGGCATCTCAAAAGATCTACTAAGTAGTGATGAGCAAATTTATTCAGCATGCACAAATTTCCGTGTTTCTCCCCGACGAATAAAATCGTGAAACTGCAGCGAAAATTCACCGGTGAAAATTATGACGCCATCGACAATAGTGACACCGGCAATTGGACAAAATAGGCGCGTCAAATTGTCGCCATCGTCATTTCTCGGGAAATTCGCAAAACGGGAAAATTCGCCCATCACTACTGCTAAGTTTTATAGTCCTGACATTCAAAAGTCAACATTTTTATGTTTCAAGTTGTACATAAACTTGTGATTAAAATAAACACTATGATGTCATCAGCATAATTAATTGAATTGGTATTAAGCATCAGCAAGTTACTACAACCTACAATGCTATCATAACATACAAGGGAAAATAACTTGACAAAGAAGGGATACAGAATGAAACAAGAGTTTCATTCTGACTTTTGTGATCCCTGCACAATCTTTAAGATTCAAGGGGTCATTTACTTAAGGCTCAGTGTGCAAAGTTCAGTTGCAGGTGCATGTTGCCATGTTTTTGCCCAAAATGCAGCACTTTTCCCATAATTACAGCATGTGTGTCTTCTCATTGAAGACAGATTTTTTTTTATATCTATTTATTATTATTGATGGGCGAATAAATTCGGCTGTCACGATTTCGCTGCAAATTTCCACATTTCGCTGCCGGTGAATAAATTTGCGGCAAAAATTGGCCTGCGTCAAAAAAATTTGGACACGCATCCGAAAAGTCGCTCACGGCAAAATCGCTGCACGTCAACACTATTCAGACACCGATTGACATTAACGCCGGCGTCAAAATTGACGCAAACGACGTTTCAGACGCGCGCCAGAAATTGGACATGGGCGTCAATTTTGATTTTCATAATTTTTTCGTGAATTTTTTCGGGAGAGATTCGCCCATCACTGTTAATTATTTAGATTGGTGCAATTGTTTCTGAAGAGGAGAAATTTCTCTTTTTATCTTATATTGGATATACAGGCACAGCCACACATTTGTTTTCTTAATTCTAGATTTTCCCCAATGGCATCTTATTGCAAGGTGAAGAAATAGACAAGCAGGATTAGCAAAGCTCATAAATACTGTTTAAACGTTGTACTAAGATTACGTTTCAGTGACCTATGCTGTATATTATCCTTTTCTAAATAGGCATCAAGACCTTCCATTCCCTTTATCACCATAGTTGCCCTTTTTCAGGACCGCTCTTGCCATGAAATAAGGTAAGAACCTTGCCTCTGTTACCGAGGGGGCGGCAACAAGTGCCTTTTGGTAAATTTAAGAACTGAATTTTCGTTTCCAAATTTCTTTAAAGGAAAACTGTACCCCCAAAATGAATACTTAAGCAACAGATAGTTTATATCATATTAAGTGGCATATTAAAGAATCTTATCAAACTGGAATATATATTTAAGTAGATATTGTCCTTTTACATCTCTTGCCTTGAGCCACCATTCTGTGCTGCCTCAGAGATCACCTGACCAGAAATACTGCAGCTCTAACTGTAACAGGAAGAAGTGTGGAAGCAAAAGACACAACTCTGTCTGTTAATTGGCTCATGTGACCTAACATGTATGGTTTGTTGATTTGTTTGTGTGCACAGTGAATCGTACGATCCCAGGGGACGGCCCTTATTTTTTAAAATGGCAATTTTCTATGTATGATTACCCAATGGCACATACTACTAGAAAAGTATATTATTATGAAAATGGTTTATTTACATGAAGCAGGATTTTACATATGAGCTGTTTTATACAATATCTTTTTATAGAGACCTACATTGTTTGGGGGGATATAGTATTCCTTTAATATCCTTTTTAAGTGAAAATCAAAACTGTACTGTATATTCGAGATGGGGGTCTTACCAGTGCTTTGTCGAAAAACAATCAAATCTGGCACTTTTTCCCCAAACCGCCAGTTAATCAAGATCCTGCTGCAAGGATTCCACCTCCTGAGTGGAATTAATTAGCCTGTGTAGTTATGTGTCTTCAGTTGTATTGCTTACAATGCCCCCCAAGTCTTAATGAATCAAATTTTAAAAAAAGTGAACTTAATACAGAACTCTACAGCATCCAACTAAGAGCCCTACTACAAGCATAGAATGTCCCATTGACAACCTTCATTTTGTCTTATTTCGTTTTTACTATTTTTTACTAGTGTTGATGAACTTTAGAGTGGGTAATAGTAATCTCCAACAACAGATCATCCATTTTTAAGCCTATTAGTTTTTAATATCTTTTATCCTTGCACTTCTTCACTTTCCATATACAAGTCCCTTTGAGTTTGAGGTTTTTAATACTAGTTATTTGCTTGTGTTGAGTTACCATTAAAGAAAAAAATAATATAACAGCAGCTCTTGGGACTCAGGGTATAATAAACCTCAAAAAATTCAAGTTTTTTTTTTAAAAAGAGTTTAAAAATTCTATTTTTTTAATACATTTTTAATAAATGTGTCCCTTAATTTGATTTAAACTGTCTGGTGCTTATGTATTCATTTTGGGGGTATAGTTTTTCTTTAAATGTATAAACCCAAGATACAAATTGAAAGTACAATTTGTACATATTGTAATTGTCATAATTGTGCTTGATAGTGATGCAGAATACTAAAAAAATAGAGGTTAAATTAACCTTTTGTATTTGTACTAGAGTCCTGAGTTTGATTCTGGCCTGGACACTATCTGCAATGAGTTTGAATGTTGCATAGTTGAGTGGGTTTTCTATCAAGTGCTCCGAATTTCTTCCTAGATTTCTTCCCTAGGCTAACTGGCTACAAAGTAAATTGACCCAATTGTGGACTGCATTTTGCAACTCTACTTCCCTTAACATTTTACAGAATTTTCAGTGACAGAAGAAATATTTTATTTTGAGGAAAGTGTCTCTTTAATCCTTACACCTTTAAAAAGAAAAATGCAATGATTAGAATGTACACAATGTTCCTCCAACTGTTTCCCCTGCAGGGCTGCTTTTGGTGGAGTTAATGATACCATGGGCATTTGTTGACTATAAACCCACTGCAGCTGAAAACAATATCTAATCTCTCTATACATCCCTGTAAAGAATAACCAATTGGCCAGTAATTCTCACAGCTGCAGTACTAGCCTGTAAAGCCTTTGCTATGTCTTCATGGAAAGATAACAACATCCAGGAGGTTGGAATCACAGCATGAACATCTATCTCTTCTATCTTCTCGTGTTGAGTTACCCTCCCAACTGTCACCTATTGACACAGTAAAAGTCAGATCTGGGCACAAGCAGGGGTGTGAATTGTTTCCCAGCATGCTATGGGTTTATTTGTCAATTTAACCATGTAAGCTATTACTGCTGGAAGGTGTTATGTGTGCACAGCCTTGAGTTCAACTTAAGAACCCAACACTGGGATACTCCTGTAATTCTATAAAAGAGTCATTCATAATGTCAGAATTATCATCCACTGCCTATCAAGGGACAGTTGCCAGAGCTGAAGAAATAAAAGCACTATGTGTATGACGTGTTTGAGTCCATTGGGACCTGAACATATGTTATGAATTCACCAGCTCGAAATATTTCAGTGATACATTAACTAGGAAGCTTATTTCTAATAAGGCTCTTTTTTTTTTTAAATGAAACTTTTATTATAGTGGTTTTATGAGTAAAAGTAGTAGAACCACCCATTGGTGAAGTAGTTCAGGGTGAGATGGGTCTCAGCCTAGACAATCTACTTTCCACTAAACATGCTTAAAGGGAAACTGTCATGGGAAAACATGTTTTTTTAATGCATCAGTTAATATTGCTTCTCCAGCAGACTTCTGCACTGAAATCCATTTTTCAAGAGAGCAAACTGATTTTTTCATATTTAATTTTGAAATCTGACATGGGGCTAGACATATTTTCTGTTTCCCAGAAGCCCCCGGCCATGTGACTTGTGCTCTGATAAACTACGCTCACTCTTTACTGCTGTACTTCAAATGTGAATGATATCACCCCCTTCCCCGGCAGCCTAGCAACAGAACAATGGGAAGGTAACCAGATAACAGCTCCCTGACACGAAATAACAGCTCCCTTGTAGATCTAAGAACAGCACTCAATAGTAAAAATCCATGTCCCACTGAGACTCATTCAGTTACAACTAATAAAATACACTTATTGGTTCAGGAATGAAATGTTATATGATAGAGTGAATTATTTGCAGTGTAAACAGTGTAATTTAAAAATAAAAACTATAAACATGACAGAATCCCTTTAAATGTAGACTCCTAGTGAAGCCAGTGCTTTCCCAGTTATACTTGTTTATTACTGGGGATATTGTGACAGCTATGACCATCCTGTACAGTTTTTCTTGACAGTATAGCATAGCACTTTTCCATGCTGTTGTGTGCAGGCTCCTGCTGAGTGCTTACTCTAAATGTGCTTTCTAGAGACCTCTGCAATTACACAAATGAAGTCTCTGAAATGAGCGCTGCCCAAATCACTCTTCCATGCTGTATTGTGTGTACTACTGCAACACTACCTAAGTCCTGCTGCTGAGTTCTCACTCTAAATGCGCTTTCTAGAGACATCTGCAATTACACAAATGAAGTCTCTGGAATGAATGAAATGAGTTCTGCCCAAATCACTCTTACATGCTTGCTACAACACTATTACCCAAGTCCTGCAGCCTTCCCAAGTGGGATCAGTCCCTGAGTTTGGGAACCACTGATCTAATGTGATACATACATGCTGTAACCATTGACTCCAATTACATAAACATTTTAAAAACAAAATGAGCCTTTCAGATTGTACTATAAACATGCAGTAGACGTTGTATCAAATTCTCAAAATGTAGAATTACTCTGTGTGTATTGTTCAGTACTGTGACTCCTTTATCACTTGCTTTGTCCAATATCTTGGAAACAGAACTTTGTTTAGCGATTCCACTAAAACAAGTTTTCTAGCGACATTGGCATTTTTTGTCATTAATATATATTGTTCATCTGTTTCCGTGTTGAATTTTAATGCTTCTCCAGGCAGTGTCAGACTGGGACACCAGGGCCCACCCAAAAATCTTTGACCAGGGGCCCACCAAGTAATATTAGACCAGGGACCCACTCTCACTGCTATTATTCTTCCTCTTCTCACTTAACCTGTATTCTCCTAGTTTCTTTTCTTTACATGTTATAATATATTATTCCATCTATTTAGCCACTTTGTTCTCATAGAAATAGGGAATGACCATGAAATAGGCCAAATGTTTAGCAGCATGAGGGCCACTGACACCTGGGCCCACCGGGACTTTTCCTGGTATCCCGATCGGCCCGTCCGACACTGTCTACAGGTTTTATCATTCTATTCACAGAATACTTCACTATCAGGCAAACTCATTTGTGTAGAACATATATTATTGCTACTAGAAAAGACTCCAAGCTCTTTCAAAGATTTTACCACAGTCACATGGCTTTACTTATAGACTAACCAAACAGTTTAAAAATAATGAACGCGGCTGGCTGAGAAATGAATATTACAAAATAAATATTTTGCTCAAACCCGCAAAATATTTGGTGTAAATTGATAATCACACTCAATATATCGTTAAAAAGGGTCTTTGGTGGTCAATACTATGGTTACCAGATATTTATTATAATACCGGTCTCTGAAAGCTGGAAACATATACTAAAGTATGAAATATCAAATTCAATGAACTTTCTCCAAAAAAGAAAATTTGCCTCAAAATAAGCAATTTACTAGGATGACACCCGAATCGCTCGATTTTTTAGAGTGTCGCCCGAAAACCCCAATTATCATATGAAAACCTGCGCAGATCACAATGTCAAGAAACATCTTCAGGGACATCTGCCATTGACTTCTGCATGACCTCAACAGGCTTTAGCTGGAGTATATTTGGATTTTTAGCAGCTTTGGGTTATAATAAAGCTCTAAAAATTTGATTTTTTATTTCCTCTAAAAATTCAAGTTTTCCCCTTCAAAGAAAATGAGCTTTAATAAATAGGCCCCTAAGTCGTTAATATTAATAATATTTATAATAATAATATCCTTGCAAATATCCATTATACGTCACAGGGCATGAATTTGCCAGTGAAATTACCCTTCCAATGATATTGTGAAACTTTGGCTAAGCACTTATATGCTGCCCTAGCTATTTTTAAACATATAGCATCTAATTATCTGGCTGGAACCATATTAGCATCTACTTATCTGGCTGGTCTCTGTATCTCTGTAGCCATTGTATCCATTAGAACAAATACACTGATGTAATGATGTGCCCTGTGGGGTGAGATTCAGCTTTACAAGAAAACTGTATAATTTATCTTGCAGATTCTCATAAAATCACATTGCAGTCTAGGGGAGCATTGTATAATATATGTAAAAATTCATTTTTGTTGATCTAATTGAATGTAGCTGAATGGGAGTGAGTTCATTTAGTCCAATAAGAGGTCTCCGCATAGAGATTTCAGCCTGTAGAAGGCACTTAAAGATATGATGTTCAGTTCTGTTCACTAACCCGTGACTGAAACGTTACTAACTTTTTTATATTATTTCAAATGCACGGATATATAGTGGATAATGTACCCCCCTACTGTAATTTATAAATATATTATAAGTAACGGAGGAGTTATGTGGCTTTTATACAGGTCACATCTCTGAGCTGAATACTAATCTAATCTAATAATATCTGTTACAGTAAGGGGGTACATAATGCATTATAATCTACAGTGTCTGTGTGCAGTGTCTTGATTCCTAAAGATCTCTGGCTTTGCTTTATTTAATACAAAATAAGTCTGTTTCACTTCTGTCATCCTTGCTGTAACCTGTCCCCATTAGTCCCTCCGGAAAGGAGTAGAGTTGCCACCTTTTCTGGAAAAAAATATTGGCCTTCCTATATTCTTGCCGTTTTTTCCTATTAATAACATTAGCATCAAGTATTATTTTTACCGGCCAGGTTGGTAAAATACCAGCCAGGTGGGAACCCTAGAAAGGAGGGATACCTAAACCAGGACTGGAGAGTGAAGGTGGGAGGGGGAGTGAGATTTGAGGGAGGTTGTGTGGAATTTGAGGTGGTGAATGGAAGAGAGGGGGAGCAAAAACAGAAAGAGACCATGCAAGGGGGGAGGGAGACCGGAGAGTCATCATGGTGGGGGGACCCAGACAGAGTGGACACAGAAAGGCAGGGAGCAAAACTTGGAATGGTGGGTGGGAGGGAGGGGAAGAGAGATCAGAGAGAAGCAATGTGAAGAGGAAAGGGGTTCAGTGAGGCATCATGGGAGGGGGAAGTGTAATGGAGTGAACATGAATGGGCAGGGAAGTGAGACCTGAGGTGGAAGTAAAGAGTGGCCATCACTGAGAGGGAGTGAGATGGTAGGATGACCCCTTGTTAAGTAACAGTCGAGCCTGGCAGTCTGATAGGAGGTGGACAGGAATGGATGAAGAACTGCAAATAGAGAGAAGCAGCGCTAGCTCTTATACACAGTGCATACTGACAAAGGATGTAAAATATAGGATATTATAAGTTACTGAGGAGTTCCATGACCATATAAAAGCACAAGTGACAGAAATGACATCACTAAGCTCTGAATAGAACCAATGACATCACTAAACACCATAAGGATATAATTTACAGGATATCCATGGCTCTTGTTTATTATAAGGATATATATATATATATATATATATATATATATATATATATATATATATATATATATATATATATATATATATATATATATATATATATATATATATATATATATATATATATACAGTATATGCTGCAGGGACTAGCTAATCCTGCCAACACAACATTTCAGTTCAATATTTTCTTGTTAGTGCTTATGTTTATAGATCCCAATTCACTGATAAAGGCATGAAACCCAAGGGAAAATATTGTTGTATTTACTATATATATATCATAACTCCAGGATGGACCTTTACAGTAGAACATTTCCTATGGTCAGTGTATGGGTAAACTAAAGATAATACGGGTAATAATAGGGGTAATTTATGACCATATATATATATTTCATACTAAGTTGGCCACAGTTGTGCAAAATTCATCAACAGTATTTGTCAGGCAAATTCATCAACAGTATTTGTCAGGCAAGTTATATGGATGCCCCTGGCAACCTGCCCTTGTCCGTGCTCTTCCCCGCCCCACCCAAGAGCAATGATGGGCACCAGTGGGGAAAGTGCAGGCAATTGTTAATTTTGCCCATCATTTAGACCCTCCAGTGCCTAGGGGAGCACAAGCAGAAAAGGAACATGCCCAGCACTCCACCACCACCTGGGCACTGCCTACCATTAGTTTCAGTCATGGTATTTGAGTCAACAGACATTTCTTGAACTTCTGAAAGTTGTGCATGATGAGACCCGATCCATCAGAACAATTGCATTCAGTTCAGGCCAAAGCACATACACAGTTGAAAATTTTGATGCATCGCTGGAATGGAACTATGAAATTATGGGGAGCAAAAATAATGCTAAGAGGCTCATCTACAAACATGTTGGCATAATCTTGTGCTCTCTGCCCTTGTGAGCAGGGTCCTCATTGCACTTACCATATCCGTTTGTCTGTAAGCCTGTTGTACATGTATCCATACATATCACAGCTCCCAATTTTTCATTTTAACAGCTAATTCAACAATAATGATAAGGATTCATAGTACAATATGAAGAGCCAAACAAAGTAGAAACAACTTACACTTTTCCCCCTTGCATACAAGGAGTCTGTATTCCTGTTCATGGTGGTAATACTTTAGAATAATATTGCAGAAGAAGTCAATCAGCACCCTGACATCTGGCAACCTGAAAAAAACATGATTAACAGTTACCGATTATTAATGGAGAAAAATAAAATACACACAAGTGAATAGAAAAAATGCACATTCATTCTGCAGTCTGTAAAGGCACATACTGTAGCTATGATATAAAACTTTGTTTATAACCATTTTTCATGGCACTTTATTATATTATGTGTATATATATTTGTACATGTCAAAACCAATCATTGTTATGGTTTGGATTGCTCTGCTCCAAATAATACTTTGGATTTCTCCTACTCAAGGGCTCTCTAGATTACAAAGTAACAGTTTTGTGAAGGTGCCCATTAGCTGCAGACTTGGACACTGTTGGCTAATCCATTAGCCCATAGACATGATTTTGACTCCAAAATGTTCATATATAGAATATCTTTGAGGGATATAAAGCTAGGTGGGAAATCCTGTTTGATATAGTTCAAAAGCAACAACATGGGATGTTAATGTATTCTAATTGTTGGCCCGAGGGACAAATTTTGAGATCTGCCCAGTTTGATCAACATGGATCTTCAAAATAGATCTTGCCGGTTGTCAACTTGGCCAAACAAGAAAATGCTTTACAGTATAATACTGTCACCAAACAATTTTGCCTAGTTTTGCAATTATTATAGCTCCCCTGCTGATCATTATTATATTCATCAAATACATGCTTTTATATGGTCATGGAACTCCTCTGTGACTTATAATATCCTTATATTTTACAGTAGGGGGTAGTTTATTCACTATATAAAACACAACCATAAAAGATAAAATTATTGTGTAAAAAGTAAATGCAAATACAGGTATGGGACCCATGATCCGGAAACCCATTATCCAGAAAGCTCTGAATTATGGAGAGGCTGTCTCCCATAGACTCCATTTTATCCAAATAATCCAAATTTTGAAAAATGATTTCCTTTTTCTCTGGCAAAACCAGCCTATTGGGTTTACATGTTTACATGATTTTCTAGTAGACTTAAGGTATGAAGATCCAAATTATGGAAAGATCCGTACAGACGACCCTACTATTGAGAATATAAAAGGAAGCAAAAGTATAGGTAGAGGTGAGTTATGGGGAAAAGAGAGATAACTGGAAAACATTCTAGTGAGATCAGAAAAGCTTACATGCACAAGAAAGGAAGAGTTGCTTGGCAAGGAATGATGAGCAATGAGTGTAAGTGCTGAGTAACTAGTCAGCACTATATAAATAGTGGATAACAATTACAAAGGGGAGCAAATAAGATAAAAGGGAAAGACTTATAGTGGCTGTACACTGAATTGGAGGAAGACAGAATAAAGGAATATATATAGGTAAAAACAAAAAATACATATGCTGATGTATGTTGTGGACTAAATCTAGGGGGCAAATTCACTAACTGGCGAAAATTAGTCAGTGCTGGCTTCGCGCACATCGCAACACTTCGCCAGGCGTAAATTCGCAGTTCAAAGTTACGCTAGCGTTGGCTAATTAGCATATGGTTTGCAGTTAAATTACAATGGACGTATATGCTGCAGCAAATACATTACACTACACAAGGCCAGGGAACTTAATAAACGTATATAAAGTTGTTATAATGCCCTACACATGTGCCCACAGTATAGTTTAGGTGCCATATGTTAGCAAATGTAGGGGGGAAGGAGGGTACCCCAAAAAAAATTGCGTTTTTTAGGAACTCCTATCTACTCTATTGGACTTCGTCTGGTCTGAGGTGGCGAAGGCAAGTCTGGCGATAGAGGTAACGGTCAGTAAAATCAAAAACTTAGTGACTTTGCTTAGTAACGCTCTTTCGCCAGACCGAAAATTCACCTGGCGAAGTTGCGCCAGAGTCTATCTCCTTGGCGTAATTACTCCAGCGAATTTACGCCAGCTGTGGTTAGTAAATCGGCAAAGTACCGAAATGACGTCACACTGGCAAATTTTTATCAGCGTTAGCCACTTCGCCCTTTAGTAAATTTCCCCCTAGGACCTTTATGCATCACTATATGTTAAAAAGTTTCCCTTTTTAAACAGCAACTATGCTGGGTCAGGCTGCTATATCTCAATGATTTTCACTTTGTCCTCCCAGAGAGCCTACAGCTCTATACACCAGACTTCACTGTAGAAAGCTTGGAGCTGAGCTCATTTGAGTGTCTAGACATGGGAAAGGCACTATTTAGCTGGGGTAATTTTCAGGAGAATACCAGCCTTCAGTTTCCCCGGCCTTTTCTCAGTAAGTACAGGTATAGAACCTGTTATCCAGATTGCTCTGGGATAAGGGATCTTTCTGTAATTTAAACAATAAATATATTGCCTCCATTAAGGATTAATTATTTCTTAGTTGGGATCAAGTACAAGCTATCGTTTTATAATTACAGAGAAAAAGGAAATCATTTAAAAAAAAAAAAGTCTATAGGAAATGGCCTTCCCATAATTCTGAGATTTCTGGATAACGGGCTTCTGGATAACTGATCACCTCTACAGTACATTTGGCCTGGGGAATTTCAAGTAAATAGTTAATACACTACTGCTGTAGTGCATTGTTTTTGCATTCTTCTCATGTTTAGTACAAATGGAATCACACCAAAACACCTCCTGTTTTCATTGTCTATGGTTCAGCTTGACCTGCTGTGGCTCTTTAAGTTTAATAAATGGGTCAGTGAATTTTATAACACACTTGTGTAATAGACTCCATATTACATGGCACACAATCAGTAAACCGTCTGTATTCTACTCAAGAAATACCTATGTAGTGTAAATGCAGCAGAGTATGTTATTACTTGGCTCACTGACCCATACATTTAAAATGTAAAAATGGTAATTATTTGCATATCGGTGCAAGAAAGTTCACCAATGTCTCTTGCATGCATTCCTTATGAGCTTATGAGCAGGTAACATACGTGTGTTTTAAAATAAATGAACATCTTGTTTCTACTATTAAATTATTTGTGTTTTTAACATTGCATATTTTTGCCTTTCCTCAATTCCTAAATACACTTGGTTTTCATTTTAAAAATGTTGTGCAGCTGATTTATTTTAAGTCTAAGTAATTAAAATCCTACAAGATATCCTATAAGGTAGGATAGTTAGTTACATATTTACCTAATTGTAAAAAGACAATAGCCCATCAAGTTACAAATGACCCTCAGCACATTTCTATATAGGTATGGGACCTGTTATCCAGAATGCTTAGGTTTTCCTGATAAGAAGTCTTAATTTGGATCTCCATATCGTAAGTCTACTAAAATATCATTTAAACATTAATTAAATGCAATAGGCTGTTTTTGCCTTCAATAAGGATTAATTATATCTTAGTTGGGATTTAGTACAAGGTACTGTTTAATTATTACAGAGAAAAAGGAAATCATTTTAAAAATTTAGATTATTTGATTAAAATTGAGTCTATGGGAGATGGTCTTCTCATAATTCAGAGCTTTTTGGAGATCAGGTTTCTGGTTCATGGATCCCATACCCATATACATATACAGGCCTAATGATACACTCACATATATAAACTATATCTATATGAACATTTCTTAATAGTGATGGGCGAATTCACGCGATTCGCCGCCAGCGAATAAATTTGCGGAACCGTCACAAAGATTCGCCGGCGTCCGTTTTTTTGGACCAAAAAATTAAAGTGCTTTAAAGTAATGAAAATATCATGTAGTGTTGCCCTGCACTGGTAAAACTGATCTGTTTGCTTCGGAACCACAACTATAGTTCATATAAACAAGCTGCTGTGGAGCAATGGTGGAAATTGAAAAAAGTCTATATGGCACAGGTTAAATAGTGGATAACAGATAACACCATTGGACAGACAGAGCTTATTTGCTATCTGCTGTGTAACTTGAGCTTTTTCTCCTTTGAATGGCTGCCCCCATTGCTACACAGCAGCTTATTTGTATAAACAATAGTAGTGTTTCTTAAGCAAACACAGCAGTTTTACCAGTGCAGGGCAACACTGTATTATATTTTCATTACTTTAAAACAATTTTATTTTTTGACGTTTCTGTTCCTTTAAGTGTTGATGATTGTGTCTGTTATAATATATAAATAACAGTATGTGATTTCTTTTCATCTTCTGTGGGATTTGGGATTTTCCCAATGACAAATGTGGGCATAAGCAAAAAATAAGTTTGTTCCAGTGATTGATATTATATTGGCACTTTGTTGTTTCTTATAATAACTGGATAGTGTTCCACTGTAACACAATATTGGATTAACCTGTCAGATTAGAGCAATATTACTTACTGCACAATAACTGAAAATACAAAGAGCAGTCACATACAGTTAGGTGGAATATTTTTTTCAGATATAAAATGTATACTGTGTGATGGCCTCAAAGATCTATGGCCTTTAGCCCTTTTTTTCATGGCACCCTAGCAGTATATTCATTGGTTGCTAAACAATTCTCTGCTGCAATATACTGGTGAGAGTCTTCCTCGTTTTCTTTTGGATTAAATTTGGTATTTCTATGGTGACTAGGCCATCTAGATGCAGTGTTAGACTAGGATGTCTGGGATCCACTGGGGCTGCCGCCTGGGCAACACCGAACTTGCCATGTGCAGCGTCGATCGAGGGTGGGCCTATGTCTGCAGTTCTTGCCAGGGGGAGTGGTTCTGGATTAGTGGGGGGCAGGGGCCCACTAGGTTTTGTCCTGGTGTTCCGCCAGTCCAGTCCAACCCTTTTGGGATATTGAGCACCATCATGCATAGTTTGTATAAGATGATTTATACAGGGAGCACAGGATTTTTTTCATTTCCTATTTGTATACTGGCAGCACTGTAGCATTTAAGGTCTGGCTCACTTATATCTAAGCTTCAAAATAAACATGTGAGAGAATAAATACTCCCCAAATTTGACCTAAACACCTGCTTGTTCCACTTGAAGTGATTCAGGGCCATTATGAGAGGCATGGCATTTGATTTGAATGGGTCATATTTATATATATATATATATATATATATATATATATATATATATATATATATATATATATATATATATATATATATATATATATAATCGATACAAAAAAGCCGCACTCCTAGGTCTTATTAGATGAAAAAATAAAAATATATCTTCAGGACAGCACGTGTGTTGTTGCCGAAACGTTGAATAATAAATATTTTTATTTTTTCATCTAATAAGACCTAGGAGTGCGGCTTTTTTGTATCGATTACATGTTTCTTTTCACCTGCACCCAGGCTGTTTGCCATTGGGTTGAGAGTGCACCGGATTGGGGATTCTTATATATATATATATATATATATATATATATATATATATATATATATTATAACCAATGTGTATAAAGGAGAAGGAAAGGTACTGAAGCAGTTTATTGTCAATAGATTAGCCACTCTGTTTGTTTAGAATAGCAGCTGCCATATTAGCTTGTTGTGACATCACTTCCTACCTGAGTCTCTCCCTGCTAAGTCATGGCTCTGGGCTCAGATTACAGCAGGGAGGAGGGAGGGAGAGAGGAGCAAACTGAGCATGCTCAAGTCCTAGCCTTGGAGGAATAAGATGAAAACAGGAAGTCTGATACAGAAGCCCATGAGTACACAATAGAAGGAAAGAAATGCTGTGTTTCTTTTGACAGAGGACTCAGAGCAGCATTACTTTGAGGATTTACTGGTGTATTTATATAGACCTTTCTGATAAAGCTTACTTAATTTTAGCCTTTCCTTCTCCTTTAAGGTCATCCAGCTTGCTTTTTGATGTACCTTCAATTTCTTTTAGCTCACCTTGTGATTTATTTCTTTGCAAAAAAAAAAAACATACAGACATTTGGTTAAATAATACCTCTTAATTCCTTATAAAAATACTAGGCCTTGTCACTTTCTCTGATCTATAAATTATCCCCCACCAAAAACTCAAAGTACAGCAGTACAGTCCTTCAGGGAAAACTTGTTTTATATCTTCATACGAAAGGAAACATTGGGGAAAATTCTCTGACTTTAAGCCTTTTCTGGCTTCATAAACTAGAGTTTTCTGTGATTTCGTGTCCAACTGAGATATGGCTTAATAAGACTCAACAACCGCAGGGACAGCATGAAAAACAAATCTTTGCTTCTCTGTGAAAAACCCAAAGGATGGCAAAATAACAGACAATATAACGGAGAGAATAAAACTAATACTATTCTGTTTTCCAAACGCTTTGTGAGTAAAGTTGTTTTTTATACTTTTTATATATATTACAATGTATTTTTTTTCCATCTCTTTCAGTTTATATATTTCTATTTATACATCCTGAACACTGTATGTAAAGATACACATGTTAGCAGTGATCCATTGTGAGTTTGTACTGATGGAGTCAAACCTCATACCATTCCTTCTTTACTGGCAAATAATTAGTGATGGGTGAATTTGGGGCGTTTCGCTGAAAAAATTCACGAATTTCCTGTGAAATTCGCGAAACGGCAAAAAAATTTGCGAAATCTCATTTTTTGACGCCGGCATCCAAAAAAACTGACACCGGTGTCCATTTTTTTAAAATTTTCGCTGGCAAATTTTCGCAACAGTTTGGCAAATTCGCGTCTGGCGAATAAATTCACCCATCACTACAAATAATAATTTCACGTTTTGTGGTGTAGCGCCCTACTAATAAGCACAATAAGGAGACAGAGAAGAACCCACATGGTTAGGCTAAAATAGAAAATGAGCCAGTATAGCCTGCCTGTTGAAAATGTATATTCCATATGATGTTTCTAAAAAGAAGAAAGAGCTGTATAATAAATAATGTAGTGTAGTTTAATGCTGTGTGCCAAATAGAATGAACCATTTTCCCAATAATCTTGATGCTATTGTGTCCAGTGCAACAAATCTTGGGATTTCATAATTTCGCTTGGCATCAAAAGTGTTCTCTAGTGTGTTGCACGTACTGACATAGCCTGTTGTGGGAATATGGGTCGCTCCCGGGTCCCCCAATGTCAATAGGCTCAATTCAGTACAGAAGGCACAGATCCAAGCTCAACTATTGCCATAACTATAGAGGAAGCAGGCCTGGGGAAAAGGGGTGCCCAGTCTACTTTCTCTATAGCTGTTTAAGGGCAAAGAAATCCCCTCTCCCCAGTCACTTTCCTATTTGCAGCCGGGGAGCAGGTGAAGTACGAGGGTGAGGGAATTTAGGCATTGTTGTGCACTGGGCCCCTCAGAAGATTTTTTCGCACCGGCAAGTTACACCACTGAACTCAACTATATGGATGTACCTTTATCATTTGAAGTATGTACTTTTACTTATCAGCTAATGCTAAAGGTACATTGAAAATAATGACAAATATTGTCTGCTTAGTAAATCAGTATGAGGACAGACAGCAGCAGCACCAAGTGGGCCTAAAGTGGTCACAGTTTATGCAGATCAGTATTCTAAGCTTCATTCCAAAACAGAACAGCATTGGCATTCCAGCCTTAAAGCAGTAAAAGGAAAACTATACCCCCAAACAATGTAGGTCTCTATAAAAAGATATTGCATAAAACAGCTCATGTGTAAAACCCTGCTTCATGTAAATAAACCATTTTCATAATAATGTACATTTCTAGTAATATGTGCCATTGGGTAATCATAAATAGAAAATTGCCATTTTAAAAAAATAAGGGCCGCCCTCTGGGATCATACGATTTCCTGTGCTCACACACATACCAACAAACCATACATGTTAGGCCAGAGGTAGGCAACCCGCAGCTCTGGAGCCTCATGCGGCTCTTCATCCTGCTTGCTGTGGCTGTGTCTTGCCGCTTTGCCTGTCATGTTGTCTATACAGCCCTCACACTTGTTGACGGCTTCTTGAGTGTGCGACTGTGGTAAGCTAATGGTTAGCTCACCACAGTCGCACACTCAGTGTCGGACTGGCCACCGGGATACCAGGAAAAGTCCCGGTGGGCCCAGGTGTCAGTGGGCCCTTGTGCTGCTAAACTTTTGGCCTATTTCATGGCCATTCCCTATTTCTATGAGAACAAAGTGTCTAAATAGATGGAATAATACATTATAACATGTAAAGAAAAGAAACTAGGAGAATAGAGGTTAAGTGAGAATAGGAAGAATAATAGCAGTGAGAGTGGGTCCCTGGTCTAAGATTACTTGGTGGGCCCCTGGTCAAGGATTTTTGGGTGGGCCCTGGTGTCCCAGTCCGACACTGCGCACACTCAGGAAGCCGCCAGCAGGAGCGAGGGCTGTATAGACGTCCCAGGAGTGACAGGCAAAACCAAGACGAAGCAAGATGATTTATCATGGTCCTCACCGCGGTCACACACTCCAGACAAGAGAGGGAAGATCAGCATTGAGCTTCAGAAAAAGAAGTCACATTAAACAGATGAGAACATAAATTAGAAATATGCACAGCTTCTCACTTAAAACATTCATTTGTGCATTTTAACCACAGCAAAATTGCAGAGGAGACTCCTCTGATGAAGCACCCAATAGCATGAAACGCGTCAGGAGGGTGTGGCTGACACAAGGTAAATCAGAATAGATAGAACCAGCACACACCCTTATTCAGCTCAGCCTGGTGCACAGTCTTAGAGGCTCCAGCAACCTCACATCTGCTATAGAACAAGAGAAGATCGGCACACAGGCATTTAAATTGCAGGGTATACCTGCTCGTTTATTGTGCGGAATGCAACGTTTCGGGGTCACACCCCTTTGTCAAGCATGGTATACCCTGCAATTTGAATGCCTGTGTGCCGATCTTCTCTTGTTCTAACACAAGGTAAACAGACCGGGGGGGAGACAATGCACTGTGGTGTGTTTTGTTAATGTGTTAACATGCAATTTTGCTGTGGTTAAAATGCCCAAATAAATGTTTTAAGTGAGAAGCTGTGCATGTTTCTAATTGATGTATTATAATTGAAGTGGACCTTTGCACGCCCTTTACTACACAGATAGCATCTGCCCCAAAATCTTTAATTAAACAGATGAGAACACTAGCATTTAATAGGGCTATTCAGTGTTTCATTTATTACAAAGTAGGCCTACACATACACACTGCACTTCCGTTTGTTGTTTTCTGTTGTTGTAACAGTTACTATTAAAAAAAGGTTACAACTTTTAAACGTTTATTAGCTGTGTTAAGTTTTGCGGCTCTAGACTATTTTTCATTAGTGGAATTGGGGGCAAAATGGTAAAGGTTGCTGACCCCTGTGTTAGGCCAATTAACAGACAGAGTTCTGTCTTTTGCTTCCTCACTTCTTCCTGTTACAGTTAGAGCTGCAGTATTTCTGGTCAGGTGATCTCTGAGGCAGCACACAGACCATCAAGAAATGGTGGCATCAAGAGATGTAAAAGGGCAATATTTACTTGAATATAAATATTCCAGTTTGAAACTAGTGAACTTCAGTCTTCATGGAATTAACCATGCACAAAACCTACAAATGTGGTGGTGGTGGAAATACTCATGCAAGGGAAGGTTTTGGCGATTTTGGAGGTTTTAGCTAGAAAAAGGCACAGGTATGGGATCTGTAACCCAGAAACCCGTCGTACAGAAAGCTCAGAATTACAGAAAGTCTGTCTCCCATAGACTCCATTTTACCAAAATAATGCGAATTTTTAAAAACAGATTTCCTTTTTCTCAGTAATAATAAAACAGTACCTTGTAATTGATTCCAACTAAGATATAATTAATCCTTATTGAAAGCAAAACCAGCCTGTCTACACAAGACGAGCTTTTTAATCTATAGCCCTGTAATAATGAATATGTCAAAACAGCAGAAAAATAATATCAAAAGTCCTATAAAAAGCGACAGTTTAATAGAGTAGCAGGTACAGAAAACCCTGAGGATTTCCTGGAGTTTATTAGACTATGAGTGACAGAATGAACATTGGGGTATTGATCTGCCTGCACTCCGAAACCAATACTGGTAAACAAGAAACAAGTGACAGATTATAGAACAACATTTATATATCAAACTAGCAATTCCTGGCTGGATGGTTTCCTAAGTAAATAATCGTTTAACTCAGATGAAAAAGGTGGCTTTTTCCAATATAAACCAGGTTATGAGCTCTGTTGGGTGGAGGTCATCTTGATCTTGGAAGCTAACCATTTAAGTAAAAAGCTCTGATGTTGATTCCTAGTTCTGCTGGCTCTACTTGTTCACTGTGGTTGGGAAATTCCGATTCACACATTTCTGACAAAGGGAAGAATTTGTTGTTCCATGTGCAGTGTGATCCCCATTAGCCCATAGAGTCCATTTTAAGCAAATAACTTTGCTTAAAATGTCAAAATGAGCAATTTTTTAAATTATTTTTTCCTCTTTATTATTAAAACAGAACCTTATACTTGATGGTAACTCAGCTAATGTGTTTCCTTAGTGGCAAAAAAGTTTGCAAAAAACCTTTGTCAACATTATCGACCAAGATTTTCATTGTTTGTGTCCTAATTGACTGATTTGAGACCTCAACGACTTCCTTGCAAAGTTTGCGCACAGATGGCTTTCGCGAACATGAGCAATGTATGTAATAAAGCTTCACAATCGCAAAGCGTTTTTTCACCTGAGACAAAATATTTAACGAAATGCTGACCTTTGCTTTGCGATAACGAGCGATGTAATATTCTCCAGCGAATCATTTTACATTGCGAGCATTTGCATAAACATCATTTTAAATAACGCTTGTGATTTTTAATTACATTCTCCTGTTAATCATTTTTTTTACTTTGACTTAAAAGGCAAGTCAACCCCAAAATGATATATATATATATATATATATATATATATATATATATATATATATATATATATATATATATATAGATAAAAATAAAATCCTAGGCATGTAGTTCTTCTTCCTAGTCCAACCCTAGTTTCAACCCTGTGAATAACTGAAGCGTGTGGCATTTAGTGGCTTTTGTTTTGTTTTTTTGCTAGTTGCATGCATAGGGAAGGGGGTAGAATCAGACAGGGAACTATTCAAGTAGTGGGGCAGGAGGGAGCTGGGAAAGAGCAACTGGAGTGTGAGGAGGAAAATCTGCCCCTGAGTATCACCCCAACACTTTACCATGAAACAAGATCATTGTGGTACTTTCATTTACATGTTTGTGTGTGCATTTTATTATTGTACAGGTATTAGGGATGCACCGAATCCAGGATTTGGTTCAGGATTCGGCCAGGATTCGGCGTTTTTTAGCAGGATTCGGCCGAATCCTTCTGCCCGGCCGAACCGAATTCAAATCCTAATTTGCATATTCAAATTAGGGTTGGGGAGGGAAATCGCGTGACTTTTAGTCACAAAACAAGGAAGTCATTTTTTTTTCCTCTCCCCACCCCTAATTTGCAAATGCAAATTAGGGTTCGGATTCGGTTCGGATTCAGTTTGGTATTCGGCCAAAGCTTTCACAAAGAATTCGGGGGTTCGGCCGAATCCAAAATAGTGGATTCAGTGCATCCCTAACAGGTATAGGATCTATTATCCAGAATGTCAGGACCTGGGGTTTTCCCACATAAGTGGATCTTTCCATAATTTGAATCTCGATGCCTTATGTCTGCTTAAAACCATTTAAACATTAAATAAAGCCAGTAGGATTGTGTTGCCACCACTATGAATTCATGCAGCTTAGTTACCATCAAGTACAAGCTACTGTATTATTATTACAGAAAAAAGGAAATCACTTTTAATAATTAGAATTATGTGCTTAAAATAGACTCTATGGCCTTCCCATAATTTGGAGTTTTCTGGATAATGGGTCTCTGAATAATGCATCCCAAAACTGTCAGTTCCTATATAAGCAACATTGCCATCAGTTGTATTTGGTGCCTTATGCCACACGACTCATTAAAAAACTCAAGTCTTCTAAAAAAAATAATATCCCTCACACTAAGGGGCAGATTTATCAAGGGTCGAATTTCGAGGTGGAAAATACTTCGAAATTTGACCATCGAATAGAATCCTCCGACATTGGAATTCGAAGTCGGAGAATTTTATTCATCGTACAATCGTATTCCAATCGTAGTATGATCGTACTTCGAATCATACGATTCGAACGATTTTATCGTACGATCGAATGATTTTATTGTACGATCAAATGATTTTATTGTACGATCAAATGATTTTATCGTACGATCGAATGATTTTATCCTACGATTTTCCTTCGATACCCAAAAACTTAGAAAATTGCTCTGGCGGGTCCCCATAGGCTAACATAGCACTTCGGCAAGTTTAAGTTGGCGAAGTATTGAAGTCGAAGTTTTTTTAAAGAGACAGTACTTTGACTATCGAATGGTCGAATATTCGAACAATTTTTACTTCGAATCGAAGTAAATTCAAAGTCGTAGTATCCTATTCGATGGCCGAAGTACCCAAAAAATTACTTCGAAATTCGAACTTTTTTAACTTTGAAAATTTACTCGAGCTTAGTAAATCTGCCCCTAAACTATTTTAAGGTTAAGCTTGGAATAACTCAGTCCTTAAACACATATTTACCTTGAAGGCTCTGTCATTTATAACTTATAATTGAACCTATAGAAGAATATCTGCATTTTTATTTAAATGTACAATTGTTTTATTGTTTCTTTTAGGTTTACCTACATTTCCCCCCCCCCGCATATACTTTTTCCAGATTTGTTTGAATATAGAACCGAACCCTAATTTGAATATGCAAATCATTGGAAATATTTAATAATTGTTTATTGGAAAATTGCTTAGAAGTGTATCTTGTTTCATTGTTAAAAATTAGATTTTTAAGAGGGTTACAAACCCCTATAAAGGAACAGGGCTAAACAGGTAGATTGAAGCTACTTCATGATTTATCCTTCTATGGTAGATAATAAGATTATCAGGATACAGATAATCCCCTGCAAAATAGACTCCTCCTAAAAAACTGTCACAACCAAGGCTGAAAGAGGGGAGATGTATACTGGTAATGTAATAATCTTCCTTGCAAAGACTTAACATAAAGTACTTTCAGTCTCCATGTTTAGCTATAGAAAAAACAAAAACATAGAATTTTCATGATTAAAGCAAAAGGCAGTATGTTGGTACAAACCCTATTCACTGCACTCATATTGTACAAGTGGTTAATTCTGTTTGTTGCATGGGAAATAGTTGCCCGGCGCACGGTTACATTTATAAAGCTGAATAAGAGCGTGCAAACAGAATTGCACATTTTTTTTTCACAAAATGCGAATGTCATAAATATTAGCAATTTGCGATTGTTGGCGTATTTAAAAAGCTCTTCTGCTTTTTAAATACGCCAACAATCGCAAATTGCTAATATTTATGTGCACACTCTGCGTTTGAATTAAATTACAACTTTGGTGGCGGAGAAAATATTCGCAAAACAGTTTTGCAAATTGCGAATTTAAGTTACTGTCAGAGCTATTTTCACGCACAACAACCTCACACAGTGGGCGCACTTACACAAACTCCCGTCTCATTTGCGAGCCATTTGTGAAATTTCTTCAAAATGTGAATTCGCAAAAACTGGAAAGACGGGCAAAGCAGTGCAATATATTAGTGTTCAGGAAAAAGCATGGGCAATACAACAATATGCGCTGCGTGAACTTTAGAACTGGCCCCCACTGTGTTTCTTTAGCAAATAGGCAATAGTTACGCCCCTATTTGGAAATAACTTTTGCTGATTAGATTTATCTTACATTTGTGGGGGGGGGGGGGGTTTGCGTACGCTGGGGCTAGCAAATGCCATTATTTTCATTGCAGATTCACCAAAATATTCCACTGGAGCATTTCAATGATCCGCTCTGACCTAAATGTCAATGCAGTCATTTTTGTCATTCAATTAAACTTGAATTATAGGAAAGATAACATTGGCATTAAAAACAATATAAATGGTATCGTTAAGAAACTTGAAAGAAATATATTTGTTACTCCCACAAAATGTAATAGGAGCGTGGAATTGTCATCTGCACATTCATTTGGCAAAAGGTCACAGGGATCATTTTATTAGGAAGCCAGAATGGCCAAAGGCCTATAAATTACTTTGGCTTTCTCATTATCTTCCAATAAGATGGCTGTGTGAGAAACTACTTGCGAGCCTTCCTTCTATTGGGTTACTGCTACAGACAGATATATTTATTTACCATTACACAGTGACTACTTACAATTGTTTGCTTTGCCCAAAGCACTGGGGGGTTTATAATACGGGGGGTAGTATGGTGGCTCAATGGTTATCATTGCTGTCATCTGATCATAGCACAATCTGCAAGGAGTTTGCATGAGTTTCCTCTGGGGATTCTGATTTTCTCTCTCATTTCAAAAACAAATTGGCAGGTTGATTGGCTCCTGATGAAACTGACCCTTCTGACTGTGTGAATGTGATAGGGACAGAAAATCGTAAGCCCCTCTGGGGTAAAAACTGATGAACCATCTAGGAAAATGTAAATGCATCCGGGCTATCTAAATAAAGAATAGCAATATGGTGTGGGACCTGTTATCCAGAATGGGACCTGGGGTTTCTCTTTATACCTTAATTCTACTAGAAATTCATGTAAACATTAAATAAACCCAATAGACTGGTTTTGCTTCCAATAAGGATTGATTATATCTTAGTTTGGCTCAAGTACAAGGTACTGTTTTATTATTACAGAGAAAAAGGAAATCATTTTTAAAAATTTGGATCATTTGGATCAAATGGAGTCTATGGTAGACAGCCTTTTCTTATTTCTGGATAATAGGTTTCTGGATAACGGACCCCATACCTGACATGAAAGGGCAGTCCTTGAGAATCTGGGCACATGCAATTCCACACGGCGCAGATATGTTACCTATTAAGGAGTAGAGTATTCAGTGATCAAACTAATGGCTTAATCCCAGAAACTGTGCTGTGGGTAACTTTAAAGGATGCTCTTGGTTAACTTTTAGTATGTTATAGAATGGCTAAGCTAAGCAATGTTTCACTTGGCCTTCATTTTTTCTTTTTTATCATTTTTGAATTATTTGCCTTCTTCTTCTGACTCTTTTCTGCTTTCAAATTGGGGTTGTTGCCTCCATCATAAAACAAATGCTCTGTAAGGCTACACATTTATTGTGATTGCTACTATTTATAACTCATCTTTCTACTCAGGCCCTCTCCTCCTATATATATATTCCAGTCTCTTATGCAAATCAATGTGTGGTTGCTATGGTAATTTGGACCCTAGCAACCAGACTACTGAAATTGCAAACCGGAGAGCTGCTGAATAAAAAGCTAAATAACTAAAAGAAAATATTAATAATAATAATAATAATAAAATAATGAAAACCAACTGCAAATTGTCTCTGAATATCACTCTATATCATCATCATTTATTTATATAGCGTCAACAATTTACGCAGTGCTTTACATTAGATAATGAACAGGGAGCAAACAGTAATTAACAAACAAGGGTTTACAGAGTACAAAGGATTAGAAGGCCCTACAAATGAAACGTTAGGGTACAATTGAGACATAGGAATTTTAGAAACAAATTTGTGATTTATAATATAATTTATTAATTAAGATACATTGAATACGTTTCCCTAAACAGGTGGGTCTTTAAGGAGCATTTGAAAGTTTGGAAAGAAGGAGAAAGTCTGACAGCTCAAGGCAGAGAGTTTCAGAGAAAAGCAAAGGCCCGAGAGAAGTCTTGTAGACGAGAATGGGCAGAAGTAATGAGAGGAAAAGTGAGGCGAAGATCAGAAGCAGAGCGAAGGTTGCGTGAAGGAGAGTTCAGAGATGAAATATAGGGAGGGACTTCATTGTTAAGGACCTTGAATGTAACTGTGAGTAGTCTGATTTTGATTCTAGAGGAGATTGGGAGCCAGTGAAGGGACATGCATAGGGGAGCAGCTGATGTTGAGCGGTGAGATAGATGAATGAGTTTGGCAGCAGCATTTAGAACAGATTGGAGTTGTCAAAGTTGCCTTGTTAGAATACCTGTGAGGAGTAAGTTGCACTAGTCGAGATGGGCGATACTGTAATAAGAGACTGGATAAGTTTTTTGGTTGTATCTGAACTAAGATACAGTTGTATTTGGGAAATGTTGTGCAGCAAGAATATGATAAGATTTTGCTCTACATTTTACTAAAAGTTCATTTAAAGTTGAACTACTCCTTTAATTGTGCCTGCAATATCACTGAATCTCACTACTGCAAGTCTGGCCGCGTACCCAATATTCCTGTTGTACAGTTATCCAGAATGACTATGAAGATTTTCATTCATCCAGGTCATGGTATATCTAGTATATCTAGTAAGCTGCTCGGATGAGTAGTGAAACGTCTTCATTGATTACTCAGCAAGTCCAGTTGTTTTTAGATTGACCTATACTAGATATAGTTATCCAGAATGCTCAGGACCTGGGGTTTTCCAGATAATGGTTCTTTCCGTAACTTGGAACTTCATACCTTAAGTCTACTAGAAAATCATGTAAACCAGGCATATCCAAAGTCCGGCCCGCGGGCCCATTGTGGCCCAGTTTCAAATTTACACTGGTCCACAGCCTCCGTCATAAAATTAATAATAATCGGCCCGCCGTCTCAGCCTCATTCGTGACTATTCACCTCGTCCATGTACCCTCATCGCAATCTCTTCTGTGTTATTCTAACCCCAGGGCCGGAAGTTGGACTGATATTCCTTGCTTGCAAAGTGCTGCCTGTTGGGTTAGGTATAGTCCGGGGGCAGAATAACATAACGCAAAAGAGATTGCGATGAGGGTACGTGGACGAGGTGAATAGTCATGAGCGAGGCTAAGACGGCGGCCGATTATTATTAATTTTATGACGGAGACTCTGTAAATTTGAAACCGGGCCACAATTGACCAGTGGGTCGGACTTTGAACATGCCTGACTTAATTATGGAAGGATGCATTATGTGGAAAAGACCAGGTCCCAAGCATTCTGGATTACAGGTCCCATAAATACATTATTTATTGTTATAGTATTGCCTGTCCCTCTATGACAAAGAAACAAAAGCCTTAGCTTGTCCACCAGCAGCAATAATGGACATTCATAGAAAATCTTGCTTAATAATGTTTTGCTTATTTAGAGATCACTTGTCAAACATCAGTTCACATAAGGGGTATAGTAAGATTTGCACAGGAAAAATGAACAACAGTAATTTTAATGGGATACTATCATCAAAAATAAGGTTTGTATTTGTGCTTGATAATGTGCAGTATCTAGAAGAGTATATTTGGAAAAATTATAGTCAGTCAAGTATTTTTGCAAGAATTGTGTTGTGAAAATTGGATATTGGAAGTGGAAGGTGATGTATGAATGTGTTATATTGTTTGGAACCGATTTGCAGAAAAACATACTACTAAACTAAACTGAGTTTTCTGTGTGATCGAATCTCAATCACTATTATATTTATGGAACAACTTGAATCAGAGAAATGTGATTGCATTAAACAGAAGAAAGATAAGGGTTTTATTAAGCAACAAAATTGCTGTTATTCTATTCATTTCCAATGAGTCTGTTTAAAAAAAAAACTCAATAACTAAAATGTCTTGAATGTTGAAAATACACCTGCCATTGACTTTTAAAGAACCTCTGCAGATTTCAATTGAATTTGAGTTTTTTCTATTAATTACTCTTGAAATCTGTTCAGAAAGCCACTTAGTGGGGGAATTAGCAGTTCTTAAAGTGATGGTCACCAAATTGGAAAAATATCATAAGCACAGCATTTGTCGTAATCCCGGCAAATTTTAAAAAAAAAAGTGTTGTAAACACAAGAAAAAAAAAACAGTTGTTCTTGCATTGTGAAAATGCTGTGTCAAAAAATATCGAATCGAACGTTTCGAAGTAAAAATCGTTCGACTATTCGACCATTCGATAGTCGAAGTACTGTCTCTTTAAAAAATTCTTCGACCTCTTACTTCGCTACCTAAAACCTACCGAGGCCAATGTTAGCCTATGGGGAAGGTCCCCATAGGCGTCCTTACAATTTTCTGATCGAAGGAAAATCCTTTGATCGATGGATTGAAATCGATCATACGTTTGATCAAACGATTATTCCTTCGATCGTTTGTAGGAATAGCAATAAATCCTTCAACTTCGATATTCAAAGTCGAAGGATTTCAATTTGGTAGACGAATATCGAGGGTTAATTATCCCTCGATATTCGACCCTATTTAATTCTGCCCCTTTGGTCGAAAAATTTATGTCAAAATGTTGTGGGTTTTGACTAATTACCCAAAAAGTCATGCACACAACACAAAAATGTCCACACCCACTTTTTAATGCTTTTTTTTTGGAAATTGTAGGTAGTGGCAGAAAAATATGGAAAATTGGTCTGTGAAGACAAATACAACACAACATTTTACTTTTCTGACGTTTTTGTGAATTCCCCCTTAGAGTTTTAAAGATATATATTATATAATTTATATATTGTAACATTGCAGTAACCATATAGTGGTTCCAACACTGTCTAGAGCAGCAAGCAATCATTTAGTCTACATCTCAACCTCATTAGCCTTAAGAGTGGGCACCTCTGTCCTATGCAGTCAATTGAAATGTAAGGTTTTTGTTGTACAGTATAATAAGAACTACAAGTGTTTGTGAAGAGTTTTCAACTTCCAAAAAAATTTGTTGCAGATGTAAAAAAACTGCAAAAATCCATGTTTCCAACTGAAAGTTGAAATGTGAAAGAAAGAAAGATTTTAACATAGTAAGTTTGGTTGAAAAAAAGATGCTTGTCCATGAAGTTCAACCTTTTAAGTCTATATATAACCTCCCTAACTGCCAGTTGATCCAGAGGAAGGCAAAAAAACCCCATCTGAAGCCTCTCCAATTTGCCTCAGAGGGGGAAAAAATTCCTTCCTGATGCCAAAATGGCAATCAGACCAGTCCCTGGATCAACTTGTACTATGAGCTATTTCCCATAACCCTGTATTCCCTCACTTGCTAAACACCATCCCACCCCTTCTTAATGTATCAGCCTGTAGCACTGATTCAGGGAGACAATTCCACATTGTCACAGCTCTCACTGAAAAAATCCCTTCTGAATAGTTAGACCTTTAGTGCACCCTCTCCCCTCCCCCCACACCTAGTTTAAAATCTTCACCAACCCTCTCGCCATCTTCTCCCCCATCATCATTCAGGTGCAGCCCATCCCTGGCAAAAAGCCTATAGCCCATTGAGAAGTCAAAAGAAAATAGCTGTTGACTTTAAACCTGCAATGCACAAAAAACCCACATGTTTCCAGCTGCTGTTTATTGGAACCTCGGGGAGATAAATGACCTTGTTCAAACCAAGGAGAAAAGCTTCTTCTTACGGCTGTCAATAGGAGTTAACACGGGGAAATTACATAATTTGTTTTTCTCCTCTTATGGAATAAATAAATCCCTTCTGTATATCTCTGTGACAGCTAACATAATAATAAAGGAAAGGACTTGATTCATATGTAGCACAGGAGACAATGAAACCAAATACGAGGGTTTTTTTCTCATTCAAGTCATGTAATACCTTCTAGATAGGTGCTAATTTCATCTAGGCAGCCAAGAAAATATTTATCAGTTTGGCACGTTTCTTTCTTTCTCTCTCTCTTTCTCTTTCTTTCTTTCTTTCTTTCTTTCTTTCTTTCTTTCTTTCTTTCTTTCTTTCTTTCTTTCTTTCTTTCTTTCTTTCTTTCTTTCTTTCTGTCTCTTTCTTTCTTTCTTTCTGTCTCTTTCTTTCTTTCTTTCTTTCTGTCTCTTTCTTTCTTTCTCTCTTCATCAAACCATGGATGTAAAACCATTTGCCAAATTCTTCTCTAATTCTGAAACCTTTTCACATTAAATGTTTTTGTCAGTTATGTTAAATATATAATTGGCACTAGAATTGCTTTCCTGTCATTTGCTTGGTATGGGAAATAATGTGCAGTTACTGATGTGAAGAATCTATTGCCTCTACCATTAATCAGCCTAATTAAGGGCTAAATGAATCAAACTAGATGATGAATATATTGGCTTTCATGTTATTATTTATCCACTCTTTCTAATGCTGGGGGTACAGACTAACTCATATGCTGCATCCCTCTGCTGCAACTATAGGGAACAAAACTACCACCCGGCACCCAGGCAGTTGGTAGATTTTTTTTGTGTGCCCTCCATTGCTATGACATATATACAGTATATATTTATTTATGTATTTATTTATTTATACTGTCTTCGATTCTTTGATAACAAAGGCTTGTTATGAGCCTTACTAATACATCTGTCATTTTTAACTCTTAGAAGCATATGCTTTTTGCATGACAGGCAGGTCTCTATCTGGGTTCTCCCAAGGGCTTTCATACTGAATGGAAACAGAAAAAAACACACACGGCTCTATCCAAACGAATGAAATTTATCTTATATGACAATTATGAGCCAAATAACCAAAAATTCTCACCCAATGATAGAATTGACTTGGGTGCAATTCCCCAAGTCCATCTCTTTAGGGTGAGATGTAATAAACTGTATAATCCAAACCATGTAATTTAATCAGTGTTAAAATGCTCGCACTCACCAATGATGAGGGGTGGCCCTGGTGCAGCGCCCCGAACCCATAGCTTGGGGTGAATTACAGAGAAGATTCTCTTTCATACAGAATGCTTTATTTTATTGTGACACACTGAGAACTGTCAAGGAGTAGTGATGGGCGAATTTATTCGCCAGGCGCAAATTAGTGGCGAATTCAGCGTCAAAAAAATGGACTTAAGGGCAGCTTGGACTTTCTTTTTTTTTTTTTAAATGTTTATGAAAAAGACCTCAAAATATTTGATAAACTACATTTTCATCTCAACCTTGGTGGTTCTACTCTAGGTATGCAAAAAAAGAAAGTTCTAGTGTGCATTCAGCTAAGCCATCACGTTTAATGAAACATTGAAATACATATAGGGGCAGATTTATCAAGGGTCGAATTTTGAGTTTATGGGGGTTTCTAAAAACTCCCATAAACTCGAAATTTGAATAAAAAACGACCAATCAAAATTTTTTTTAAAAAATCGAATATATTTCAAACCCTGGTGAATGGGATCAAACCGCAAACTCGAATCGAGTTTTTTTTTCTGAAAAATACTCAATTTTCAGGAAGGTTGCAAAAAATTCCAAATTGATCCCAGGACGTCCCCTATAGGCTAAAACAGTGATTCGGCAGGTTTAAGGTGGTGAATAGTCAAATCAAATTATAAAAGGGACAGTAAAGGATAAATTTCGAAATTCTAATTCAATTTTTTTTTAAAAACTCATATCAAATTTTAACTATTCCCTAGTCGAATTTCACTAAAATAAACTCAAAAAATTGGAAATATCAAAATTCGAAATTTGAATTTTCACTTCGACCCTTGATGAATCTGCCCCATAGTGTAAAGAATGTTATGGATTCATCTATAAAGAAGAGTATGAGTTGTTTTATCCAATAAGCCCCTCCTCACGTGAGTATATTGGTGAAATCTCCTGCCCCACTTCTTTTCTGAAGCATCACTGCCATATTGAGTTAAAGGAATTGTTCACCTTTAAGTTAACTTTAGTATATTATAGAATGACTAGTTCTAAGCAACTTTTCAATTGGTCTTCAGTTTTTTTTTTTTTTTTTTTTTTTTATTATTAATTATTTTTTTGGACTCTTTTCAGCTTTCACTGATCCCATCCATGAAATAAATGCTAAAAAGTTAAATATCACAAAAACCACAAATAAAAAATGAAAACCAATTGCAAATTGTCACAGAATATGACTCTCTACATCATACTAAAGGCGAACAGCCCCTTTAAGGTTGATACGATACTATTATGGAAACACATTATAACCAGAACAATATGAATGTAAAAAAAAAAAAAATATTTTGGACCTCTCATTTTAGTATAACATTTCTAATACATAGAACCAAGAATTTGCTTGTGCCTGCTTGAAAGCAGTCTGATAAGCAGCTTTATTCTGCCTAATATTCAATGCTAAGACAAAGCAAATCTATGTATGGGAATCACGGACATCTTTTTTTTTTTTTTCAACCACCTCATAAACCAAGCTCAGCATGTTTCCTATTTTGGGATATATTTAATGTTCTAACTTTTTCGTCCCTACTGTGCTCTCCAATATCTTCTATGAGCAGATAATATATTGTCCTCTGTACTCTCGAATTATCCGACCAGTCACAACAGAGATGGAATTTCGATGCTGCCAAGTACAGAATATGTTAGAGATACAAAAGGAACATTTTGTCTTAGCTTAGAGCCATGTTAGATTTCCAAAAAACAAGTGAATGTAAAAGATGATAAATGTGAGATGTAAGTGACACTGGTATTACAGGCTTTGCTATAGAGCTGTGGATTTAGAGAACTTTTCTACTTCCGCTAAATTGGAACATATACAGCATTACAGTAATTCCAGCGTGAATAATAATCCTGGAAGAAATACCACCGCCATGTGATTTTATTTTGCTCACCTACTGGCACAATTACATCAGTTGTAAGCTATTAAGATCATTCATCATGCTAATGGCTTTATGCTACATAGATAGATCATTTTCATTTAGCTTTATTAAATGTGGCTTTGATTTGTACAGCTAGGATCATTGGGGGGTTATTTGCTAAACTCCGAATGCAAAAATCCTGAAAAATTCGTGATTTTAATTAAAAAATTTATAAAATCAACAATTTTTTCTGAATTTATTAAACCCCGATGATGGAAAAGTCTAAATCAGAAAATCTCAGGCATCTCAGACCTGTCCAGGTTGCATATAAATCAATGGGAGAAGTCCCAATGATTTTTTGATGTGCGCTGGGTTTCGTGCAATACCCGAAGTTTTCGGGCAAAAAAGCATAAGAAATTGGAGTTTTTGGGTGAAAAATCTGAGAAAATTGTGATAATCTGATTTTTTTTTTCCTGCAAAGCAAATTTTTGGGAAAGTGTAATAATAAATAAGTGTAAAAATCCCGAATGGATTTAATTGGAGTTTGTAGCAAAAAATGTTGAGATAAAATTGGGCTTTGGTAAATAACCAAATAAAATATGCAGTTTGCTACCTAGTCTGGAATTATGGGGACTATAATTAGGGACCGAATCCAGGATTCGGTTCGGGATTCGGCCAGGATTCGGCCTTTTTCAGCAGGATTCCTTCTGCATGGCCGAACCGATTCCGAATCCTAATTTGCATATGCAAATTAAGGGCAGGGAGGGAAATCGCGAGACTTTTTGTCACAAAACAAGGAAGTAAAAAATGTTTTCCCCTTCCCACCCCTAATTTGCATATGCAAATTAGGATTCAGATTCAGTTCAGTATTCGGGTCTGAATACAAAGATGAGTAATAAAAAGTAACAATTCATTTGTAGCCTTACAGAGCATTTGTTTTTAGATGGGGTCAGTGACCCCCATTTGAAAGGTGGAAAGAGTCAGAAGAAGAAGGCAAATAATTCAGAAATTATAAAACATAAACAAAGACCATTCGAAAAGCTACTTATAATTAACCATTCAATAACTTACCAAAAATTACTTAAAGGTGAACCACCCCGTTAAACTTTTAAGCAGCTGCTGCCCATTTCAGAATCTATCACTTCCATTGCCCCCAGGTGAATTATACAGAGCAGTTGCTGGCCATCATGTTTGTCTGTGTCACTTTTTTGTCACAATTGAACTCTCCATAGACCAGCATCCCCACAATGAACAAAGGTACGTTTTTATTGAGGGTACTTGTGTCAAAATGCACTCTTCTTTGGGCAAAAAACGGTTCATTGTTGGAAAAAAAAACATGGCCAATGCACTCAAAAATTTGCACTTTGTTTACTGCATAACTTGGTAAGTGAATGCGTCCTAAAGGTTTAGAGGTGGACACCTACAATAAACCACACACGGTGGTATAGCTGAGCCCAGTTGACAACTGCAAATCATAGTCGAGAATAGAGAGGGATTTCAGCACCATAGACAGTGGTTGAGGCAGCCTGTCTATATAATATAATGGGAAGGTTACAGAGTGCAAAGGCTTGGGTTCAACGCCAGCCATGGGCTGCACATTATAATTATTTTCCTCTGTCTGTGCTCTTGTTTTTATAGTCAGATGAGGTAAACACGACTGGCAATTGCAATAAAAATATTCTGAAATACAAAAATATACAGTATCATGTAGCAATAAAGGGTCCCTAGCATCTCCCTGCAACATTCTTTGAGCAGATTTCCAAAGTGTCCATTTAAGATATACTTTTCCCGAGTCAGGTGTTTCTAGAATCATTTATCGCAAACCAGTGTGAAGAAAGGATGGAAATTAGGGGTTCAACCCACATCTTTTCTGCACAGGCATTTGTACATAAAGTGGAACAGACACTTTGAAGATCCCTAGTGTATAAATTTTCTTATTACAGTGGAATTCCACTTTTGCATCCCTGGAAATTATGTTCTCCTGGATATGATGCCGGTAAGTGATGTTTTTTTCTTCCCGGATTTTACTGTTTCGCTTATTTTACACCGCCTTTACAACGTAAAGGCATTTAAAAAGCAAAATCGTCTCTCTCAAACCAAACGGACTGCTCTGAGCTCACCTTTCCCTTGGCTGTTCTTTTTGCTCCCTGTCGGGTGCTCAGTCTGCAGCGTCCCCACTGCTCAATGCCACATCAAAAACCAAAAGAAAGGACAGCATTCCGATCAGATGGAAAGCAGGTTTATTGCATTCTCCTGCAAGGCTCTTACGCCTTACGCGTTCCAGGGATTCCCGAAATGCGTAAGGCGTAAGATCCTTGCAGGAGAATGCAATAAACCTGCTTTCCATCTGATCGGAGTGCCGTCCTTTCTTTTGGTTTTGGATAAAACACAAAATTGTTAATTCAACCTACTATATTGAATAAAGTCCTAAAAAAATCGTGATTGGACAATTTATATATATTGTCAAATTTATTTATAAACATCATTTCTGAAAAAGTAATGTTATTACTAAGAAAAAACCATTACCCCTTATTTGTCCAATAATAATGTACAATAATGTCTTCTCTAATGGTACCCTGTCTCCAAAAGTTTCACTGCTGCCCCTTGTGAATGAAGGCGCAGGGAACACTCATGGGAGAACATTTATTAAAGTGTAAATTTTCTTCTCGTCTAACTTCACCAAAGTTCATTACAATTCGCCAGGTGTATTTTCACATCGCATCTCATATTTATTAATGATCGTAAGTACCCTGTATGCTTTTTCAAGAGTAATGCACTGAATCTTCTCCTGGTGTAAATTCTTTGTTAAAATTCACCAGTATATTTTTCCCATACAATTGTAGTTCGGAAATTCTCTAGAGAATTTTCACCATGAAGAAATTATGTCATCGGAAAATTAGCATGGAGGGGATGATGTAGATAGTAAGATTGAAAAGTCCCTGCTTTATTTTAATAATTAGTGATGGGCGAATTTATTCGCCAGGCGCAAATAAATTTGCGAAGCGGGCACGAAAATTCAGCAATATAAAATAAACGAGACGCAGGCGCCGTTTCACAAATTTTTTGCCGTTTAGCGAATTTCGTGGGAAACGGCGCAAATTCGCCCATCACTATTTATAGTGGTAGTTTTTCAGCGTCAAAAAAAATGGACGCCGGCATCAAAAATGAGACGCCGGCGGTGTTGTGCAAATTCGCCCATCACTATTAATAATGGTAGTTATCCAGCCAAAAACTCAAGAAACTTTTCTTAGCGAAAATTTGTTCTTGAGTAGTGATGGGCAAATAAATTCGGCAGGCATGGATTTGCAGCAAATTTCTGCGTTTCGCCGCCATCGAATACATTCGCTACAACGAAAAAAAAGTGTGCATCAAAATAGAAATCATCATAAAAAATCATCGCACGTCAAAATTATCTGGCTGCCTATTGACTTTAATGTATTTGGACAAAATAGTCGCGCGTATTAAATATTGTCACTCGCATCAAAATTGCTGCGCGTCAAAATTAGTTTATAAATAGGGATGGGCGACTTTTTTCGCCTTGTTTTGCCAGTGAAATGCCGCTCATAGACTTGTATTGCGTTGTGCGACAAAAAAAAAAAGACGCGCGTCAAACGAAACGGGTCAAATTCACCCATCCCTATTTATATATAGAACAAAAAAATTTAACTTACAGGGATGTTAGATTTATTAAACACAAGTAATTTCTTGGATACTACCTAGAATATGTTTTTTTTGCCTTTATATTTTGCTGCAGTTTTAGAAGTACTGGGTGATGGCAGAGTTACAGTAATTTTGGCAAAAGTACAGATTGTTTCCAGGTGACCTTTATATTAAAGAAGTCTGAATGCACCCAGTAGAGAACACAAGTACAGATAAGTTCCACATCAATCAGTAAAGAACAGAAGTGCATCTGCCTTATATAGTCATTTACGCCTGAAAGAGCAGCACAAACAAAGCTTGACTGGGATACTTTAATGCTGAATAACAATGCTTTGCTTAGTGTCATGTTAAATATGTTTATTTAATTCTTTTAGCTAATGTGAAAAGTTATAAGTGAATTCAAGTTACAGGATCCCTTATCCCGAAACCCGTTATATAGAAAGCTCCGAATAACAGAAAGTCATCTCCCATAGGCTCCATTTCATAGGCTCCTTTTCCTTTTTCTATAATAATAAAACAGAATTTTGTACTGAAAGGGGTTGTTCACCTTTCAAACACTTTTTTCAATTCAGTTGTTTTCAGACTGTTCCTCTGAAATAAAGATTTTTTTTCAATTACTTTCCATTATTTATTTTTTACTGTTTTTCCAAAATCTAAATTTAAAGTTGAATGTTCGTGTCTCTGATGTTTGAGACTGGCAGCTCAGTAATTCAGGTGCAGAATCCAAAACTGTTACAATTTTGCAACATTTAGGGGCATATTTATCAAGGGTCGAATTTTTAATTGAAAAAACGTCGAAATTCGAATTCAAAAAGACCAACCGAAATTAATTTGAAGGGGTTTTTTTGGTCGAATAGGTCCGTTTTCGATCGAATAGGTCAGTTTTCGATCGAATAGGTCTGTATTCGGCCGAATTCGAATTCGATTCACAAAAAAACTTTGATTTTTCAAAGTCCACCAATTGACTCCATATAGGTTTTAGGAGGTCCCCCATAGGCTTAAACAGCAATTCGGCAGGTTTCAGATGGTGAATGATCGAAGTCGTACATGAAAAATTTCGATATTCGAATTTTTTAATTATTTTCAAATTCAAATTGAATTTGGACTATTCCCTAGTCGAAGTACACAAAAATTAGCTGGAAATTCTAATTTCTTTCATTCGAAAATTCACCTCGACCTTTGATAAATCTGCCCCTTAGTTGACATTTCTCAGCAGCATCTCTGGTGTATTAACAACTATTGTATCAAGTCTAACAGCTGCCTGTAATGAAACCCAGAGATTCTGCTCAGCAGGGACAAAGATAAGAAATGTATCAACTAAATGTATCATTTAGAACAGTTTACAGGGTCGGTGACCCTCTCTCCAAGAGTTGGTTCAGAAGTTGAAAAATGACACTTTACACTTCAATATTAGAAAAACGGTCACACATAAATTAATTGGAAAGTAATTGGAAAATGTCTTTATTTCTAGTGATCTGAAAACAACTAGTTGTTTGAAGGTGAGCCAACCCCTTTAATGGTAACTAAGCTGCATGAATCAAGCACTACCACACTACTGGGTTGTATTATTTACTGCTTAAATGTGTTTTAGTTGACTTAAGTAAGGCATCCAAATTATGGAACGATCCCTTATCCAAAAAAAAAAAATGAGGTCCTGAGCATTCTATAGGTCCTATAACCTTTATTCTAACATATATGTATATTAAAAGTCATGAAATTCAGAGGTGACTTTTAATATGCTCATATTTTTTTACAATATGCAAGTTTCAGTGAGTCATGTGACATAAATTACATTGCGTACTGGTGACATCACTATCTGGAAACGCCATTCTGGATAACAGATCCCATACCTGTACCACTAACTCAATGTAATCATTGGTGGTCCTCCCTTATTTACATATACTTAAAGAGTTGGATCCTCTAGAGGTTAATGCAGGGTCAGACTTCAGGGCCCGGGGGCCCACCCTACTGTGACTCACCACTCGGCACGCATGAATGAAGGTGCTGCTCGTTGTGCATGCATGAAGGTGCTTTTTTTGTATAATCCAAATATCGGGAGACGGGGTCTGGCCCAGCAGGGGCCCATGAGGGTCAGGCCCACCGGGTTTTTTCCTGGTGTTCGTCGGGCCAGTCCGACCCTGGATTAAAGTTTTTTTCTTACCCATGCATACTGGTGTGACACATTCTAAAGGGGATCTTGTTTGCTTTTATGTTTCGTTCTGCTTTATTGAAGAATTGTATTTAAAGGGAACATTAACTCCTTTTTGGCTTCAGCTCATTCAGTTGGGTTTATGTAAAAAAGAGAATCTGTGAACCACCCAGTATGGAAATTAGAGGGACTCCAAGTCCCAGCTGCCACGTTTAGTTACATTACTGACTCCTGTTTGAGTTTATGATCACTTAGTAGCATCTACATTGTCTGTTCTATAGATAGAATGATAGTAGCCCAAAACCAATGACATATGGGGTCACTACTGTGTCTTTGTCACTGTTTCTGTTAAGCTTTCCTGATGAGGAAGAGTGAAGATGTATTGTCTGGCCCCTTATGTTGAGAGGACCAAAGTACTTGGGAAGGGGGTTATATTATTCTAGGGAGGAAGGTAATAAAGGTTAGTCATACAGTAGGTGTGATACTGATAGGGGTACTCCATTAATGTGTTCACCGGGCAGGATGGTCTAGAGCAGTGATCCCCAACCAGTAGCTCGCGAGCAACATGTTGCTCTCCAACCTCTTGGATGTTGCTCCCAGTGGCTTCAAAGCAGGTGCTTATTTTTGAATTCCAGGCTTGGAGGCAAGTTTTACTGCATTAAAACCAGGTGTACTGCCAAACAGAGCCTCAATGTAGGTTGACAATCCACATAGGGGCTACTAAATAACCAATCACAGCTCTTATTTGGTACTCCAGGAACATTTTTCATGTTAGTGTTGCTCCCCAACTCCTTTTACTTATGAATGTTGCTCACGGGTTGTAAAGGTTGGGGATCCCTGGTCTAGAGGCTGAAATATTACATTGTTAATTCTTTAATTTCCTTAAAGGGTAACTGTGACATTTTTTTGGTGTTTTTTGTTTAATGAAGGTATATCTAGACAGACCCCTTATAGCTATGCCACTGGCAAAGAGTGTTGTAAACCCCATTTTAGGAATATCACAATTTTGTTTAAAATCGGCTTATGGAAAGGTTTCTACAATAATTTATATCCAATTCCTAATGATTCCACAAAGACTTAGGGGTATATTTACTAAGGTTCGAGTGAATTTTCGAAGTAATTTTTGAAGTTCGAATTTCGAAGTAATTTTTTAAATGGACACTACAACTTTGAATTTACTTCGACTCGAAGTAAAAATCGTTTGAATATTCGACCATTCGATAATCGAAGTACTGTCTCTTTAAAACAACTTTGACTTCAGTACTTCGCCAAATTAAACCTGCCGAAGTGCTATGTTAGACTATGGGGACCTTCTACAACCATTTTGTAAGTCTTTGTACATCAAAGGAAAATCCTTTATTCGTACGCTTAAATCGTTCAAATCGTTTGATTCCAAGGATTTAATCAAACGATCAAACGATTTTCCTTTGATCGTTCGAACACTAAATTCAGTGAAAAATCCTTCGACTTTGATATTCAAAGTCGAAGTATTTCAATTTGGAGGCCGAATTTCGACGTTTTTTTAAATTCGAAATTTGAACCTTAGTAAATCTGCCCCTTAGTCAAATGTTTTCCTCTGTTCAAAGCACTAAACACCTTAAAGTGTCAAACCTTAAAAAAATTCTAAAACATTAAGGGGCAGGTTTTAGGGTCGAATTGAAAATTCTAATTCGAATTTTCATATTTTTTTTATGGTCAAAACTGTCAAATTCGAGATTTATCATACTCTGGCCGTTTAAGAATTTGAATTTGACTATTCACCACCTAAAACCTGACAAATTACTGTATAAATCAATGGGAGAGGTGCAATGACCAATTTGGAGTTGTTGGTAGCCTTCCTGACATTTGAGTTTTTTTCGGAATCAAGTTTGACTAAATTCTAATCAAATTCTATTTGAGTTTTCAGGTTGTTTAAATTCATTCGAGATTTTATTTAATAATTAATTTAATTTTATCAATACATTTCCCGAAATTGAATTTCGAATTCAATCGAATGTAAGAGATTTTTTTAAAAAAAAAACACACATGACCCTTGATAAATGTGACTCTTAGGGGCTGATTCACTAAGCTCGAGTGAAGGATTCGAATGAAAAATACTTCGAATTTCGAAGTATTTTTTGGGTACTTCGACCATCGAATTGGTTAAATTCGTTCGAATTCGAACGAAATCGAACGAATCGAACGAAAAATCGTTCGACTATTCGACCATTCGATAGTCGAAGTACTTCCCCTTTAAAAAAAACTTCGACCCCCTACTTCGGCAGCTAAAAGCTACCGAAGTCAATGTTAGCCTATGGGGAAGGTCCCCATAGGCTTGCCTGTGATTTTTTGATCGAAGGATTTTCCTTCGATCGTTGGATTAAAATCCTTCGAATCGTTCGATTCGAAGGATTTAATCGTTCGATCGAATGGAAAATCCTTCGATCGATCGATCGCAGGATTAGCGCTAAATCCTTCGACTTCGATATTCGAAGTCGAAGGATTTCAATCCGAGGGTCGAATTTCGAAGTATTTTTAACTTCGAAATTCGACCCTTAGTGAATCGGCCCCCAAATTAATGTGCCTTCCCAACTAGATTCACATTTAAATTCCCAGACTGGTAAGTGCTAGCAGGTTTCCTTTTATAGAATTCTGAGAAAGGAAGCCTATTGCTTTGTGGACTTGTTGAGATCAGTCATCTTTTATTCTGGTTTTTCTCAGCTCTTTATTCCTTAAGCTCATAGCTTTGTAGAGCTGAACCAGAACGAACTTCCCCCGTGCCGTCAGAAAATGAGTTTTGGAAAATAAGCTGTGCTGTGCTTACATTCCACCGTCTCTTAATTTGTCTTGTTTCTCGAGTGCTATTATTTAGCTGTTAACTCCATACCTATCCTGATGGCAGGATTCCTTGCTCTTTACAAGTGCAATGTATTAAAACGACAGTTTAGAGAACACGTGTGTGTGCCTGTGTGTATGTGTGCCTGAGGCATTGGCCATAGAGAAATGTTACATTTACAGTATATAGTAGATACATTTAATATTGTATCACCTTCCATTAGAAAGTAATCAGCAAATAAGATTCATACCTTTAAATTAATGTTTAATATAATGTAAAGAGTGATATACTGACACAATTTGCAATTGGCTTTAATTTTTTATTATTTGTGGTTTTTAAGTCTCTTATTCAGCAACTCTCTTCAGTTTGCAATTTCAGCAATTTGGTTGCCAGGGTCCAAATTACCCTAGCAACCATGCATAGATTTGAATAAGGCAGGATGAAAAGGAGAGGGCCTGAATTCACAATGGCGCAATTACAATATTCAGTAAATATGCAATGATGGCCCAGAAATATGTCTGATGTATTGACACAAACATTGGCAGCAATAGATAAACCTGATTCTTCTTAGTATGTCCTATTTGTGTATTTGTTACAGAATGCTACCCACTGTTGTAGAGGATAGCTCTTATAATACATAAAAGCCATGAATATCTTGTAAATTATACAGTGAATAAAGTACCCTTCTTGTAAAATGTGTGTATATATATATATATATATATATATATATATATATATATATATATATATATATATATATATATATTATAAGTTAACGAGGAGTTCCATGACCATATAAAAGGACGAGGCCGAAGGCAGATTGTTTTTATAGAGGTCATGGAACTCCGAGGTAACTTTTAAACTCCTCATATTTTGCAACAGGGGTACTTTATTTATTATAATACACAAGTTTCAGTGAGTCATGTGACATCACTACTCACCGCTTATAACTGATGACATCAATACTCACTATTTATAAGGCTATAATAAACAAAAGCCATGAATATCCTGTCAATTATATCCTTATAAACGGTGAGTTCTGATGTCATCAGTTATAAACGGTGAGTTCTGATGTCATTTCTGTCACATGACTCACTGAAATTTGTGTATTATAATAAATAAAGTACCCCCAGTTGCAAAATATGAGGATATTAGAAGTTACGTCGGAGTTCCATGACCTGTATAAAAACACTCGGCCTTCGGTCTCGTGTTTTTATATTGTCATAAAACTCCTCGGTAACTAAGTATATCCTTATAATTTACAAGAGGGGTTACTGTATTCACTATATATAGCAAGCTTGGGGAATGAGGTTGGACTGCTGCTTGGCTAGTCACAAATATACCACAGTTCTGTAGGACACAGAAAGGGACAACTGTGATTTTTCATGCTTCTGTTTTAAATTCATCCCTGCAGGGTCAAATTTGTCGGGTGGGACACCTGGGGGGTTATTTACTAAACTCCAGATTTATCTCATATTTTATATTAAAAACCACAACCAAACTCCCATGCCTGATTTGACCTTATTAAAAAAATGAATCCGTTCGGGGAAAAACCCTGATAAAATCAAGCGAAAACCCGAATCAACTGTTTTTTAAAAGTTTTTTCCCGAATAACTAGATTTTTTTGGGGTTTTGGATGAAAACACCAGATTTTTCAGATTTTTGGACTAAACTCAGCACAAACCACGATATCTTTAAATATAGATTGGTGCCCGTGACTTATACAGGACCTCAACAGGACTGAGATGACGGATTTTTGGATCCTGACTTTTTGAAGAAATGTGGTTAAATAAATCTTGAAAAATGTTAGGTTTTTTTTCCACAAAAAATTTTTGGTTTTGCCCCAAAAAGCCCTGCCATCTCCTTGTCGAATACTGTGGGACCCCACTCTTGATGCAAGGAAAATCAAAAGACACACAAGTGGTCATATGTGCCAGAGCAAGGGAGGTTGATTTCATCAGGGTTTGCGATGGGGGACCCTTGGCAGGTAGGGGGCACGGACGTGGCAGCCCCGGTGGACCATACACCCATCTCTTTCCCATGGGGTAAGAATGGGGACTTCTTTTCCAGAGTATCAACACTTAAAGGAGAACTAAACCCTAAAAATGAATGTGGTTAGAAATGCCACTCATGTGGAATTTTATATACTGAACTTATTGCACCAGCCTAAAGTTTCAGCTTGTCAATAGCAGCAATGATCCAGGACTTCAAACTTGTCACAGGGGGTCACCATCTTGGTGGGCTCTGAGCAGCTGTTGAGAAGCTAAGATTAGGGGTCGTCACTAATTATCAAGCAAAAAATTAGGTTGTCATGTAATAAAGGCTGTTGCTACAAGGTTGGTTATTAAATTCTGATGCTAATTGCACTGGTTTCTGTGCTGCCATGTAGTAAGTATCTGTATTAATTACTAATTACTAATCAGCCTTATATTGTGACTAGTGATGGGTGAATTTATTCACCAGGCGCAAATCCTCGCTATTCGCCGCCGGCAAATAAATTTGCGAAAGTGCGTTGAAAATTCACCGGCGTTCGTTTTCCTGGATGAGACGCCGGCGCCGTTTCGCAAATTTTTCGCCATTTCGCAGAAAATTCTTTAATTTTTCGGCGAAGTGAAACGCCCTAAATTCAAATCACTAATTGTGACATTTCTATTCTATGTGTACTGTATATTGTGAGTGAGTCCCTAAGCTCAGTAAGTGACAGCAGCACAGAGCATGTGCAGTGAATCAGCAGAAAAGAAGATGGGGAGCTACTGGGGCATCTTTGGAGACACAGATCTTTACTGCTAAAGGGCTGTGTTTGCCTTGGGCTCGTACAGAAGCACAAAACATCATGTACAACATTTCTAGCTATTTCTTTAGTTAGGCTTTAGTTCTCCTTTAAACCCTCCTTTAAAGTGTTTCTCCATCAATGAGGGACAGATCATAGATAACGCAGGTGCTGGGATATTTCCCTACAATATTGTACACCATAATGGGCACATTGGGTATTTGCCTGAGGAAGAACCTAGCCATGATCTACCCTATAACCAGTCACAGGGTATTTTTGGAATCCAGTTATCAATAGAGTCAGAAGCATTTCTTCCTTTGCATGACCCTTTGCCTGACAGCCTCCAAGGTCTCATAAAAGTCTTTGGATGGAAGTGTGAATTGGTTGCTCTGACACGGAACTTTATGACAGCTCCCATTCACTTCAATGAACATGAATAAGGAAATGGAAATAATGCCCTTCGTCTAGGACACTTCTCTAGACATAATTCTTATAATGACAGGGGCCTGATTCCCCAAGGATCATTTAAATGCTATTAAAGGAACAGTAACACCAAAAACTGAAAGTGTATCAAAGAAATGAAAATGTAATGTAGTATTACTCTGCAATTGTGAAACTGGCGTGTTTTCTAATATAGTTTATATAAACAAGATAAGGGATCGACGAACTTGCGGCGTTTTGCTTTGCGGAAAAATTAGCAAATTTCCCGTGAAATTTGCGAAACTGTGAAAAATTCGCGAAACAGCGCAAGGTGTCTCGTTTTTGACACTGGCATCTGTTTTTGAAGCTGGCGTCCATTATTTTGGTGAAAATGCGCTGGCATCCAAAAAACGGACGCTGGCGTCCATTTTTTTGACGCCAGCAAATTTTTGCGGCCATTTATTCGCCGGTGACGAATCGCGCAAATTCGCCACAAATTCGCCCATCACTAAACAAGATGCTGTATAGCCATGGGGCAGCCATTTAAGCTGATAAAAAACGAGAAAAGGCACAGGTTACATAGCAGGTAACTGACAAAACACCATTGTATTGGACAGGGCTTATCTGTTATCTGCTGTGTATCCTGTGCCTTTTCTCCAGCTTGGATGGCTGTCCCCATGGATACACATCAGCTTATTTATATAAACTATACTAGTCTTTCTGAAGAAAACACACAGCTTTAACAAGTGCACGCTAACGGTATATTATATGTTAATTACTTTCTTACACTCTTATTTTTTGGTGTTTCTGATTTGTTTAATCTGTAGCCTTATAAAGGAAATGCCGGTGTGTTCCAGGATTTCTCAGCACGTTTTCACTTGAAGTGGCTGATAGTAAGTAATTGGAAAATATAAAATCAGGGAAATGTATTATTTTTAATATATAGGTGAGACCACAAAACAAAAATGTAAAATGAGGGAAAACTTAAAATCAGGGGATGTAAAATGGGGGTTCTACTGTATATAAAACAGTGCGCCCGGAATCGCTTTTATAACTTTGTTCATAGATATATGGAAAAAAAACGCCCTAATACGATTGAGCAATGAGATGAGCCCCTTTTGCAGCAATCCTCCCACTATATTTCCACTGGGGAATGTTCCCCTCTCTGCAGAAAGGCATGTACTTGCATGTAATGAAGGCATAATTGTGCTCTGACACTTTGGGGACTTATAAGCCTCACAGCAGGCCAAGCTTAAAGATCTCAGTCTCGGCAGGGATGCACGCAGCACACTGATGTGACTACGGGATATTAGTCACAGGTTATTTTTGAATCTCATATCTACCCAGCTGAGTACTATTCAAACCTTTATTGAATGAAATGTTTGCGCTCGTTTTCATTCGCATGCTTTATGGGCCATTTAACCACGGCTCTGAAATCGTTTAAAAGGTAATTGAGTTTACAGCAAAGCAAAATAAGAATCCTTCTAAACGGGTTCGTTATAATGTGTCAGGCGAGAACAACAGGAAGCTGAAGGAGAAGTGAAAATGAAGGTGGATGACGGATAACTGGAGAGTGCATGAAATGCATAAATGTGTTTTATTGTGCCCTGTAAATATTATATGGAATGATGTAGCCCTGACTATAAAATCGAAGAATATTAGAGTCTACTAAGGTGCTCCATGGCCACATTAATAGGGAACAGGCAGCAGGCTGAGGGCTTTTGTACAAGGAACTGTGACTTCTATTATGCTATAGATGTACATTATTGTTTGTAATATACAAATATGGAGAGTTTTGTGGATAACAGACAGAATAACTCTAGGCAGTGCAAGGTAGTGTCTTCTTAAGCAAATAAAGTAATTTTGCCTCTATAGATCTTAGGCCTGACATTTAAATAGGCAGTGCAGTTGTGGGCTTTTGCAGAGATGTGCAACTAAATTGATAATACAGACGGAAGAATTAAAAAATTAGGAAACACTCATAAAGGTTGACGTTATTCTCTTTATATCAGACATTCTATAGTTTGTGTATAATGTATATATCTAATTGTGTGCACGAATATATATATATATATATATATATATATATATATATATATATATATATATATATATATATATATATATACTCTTTGCAAGGAGCTGTGTCTTAAAAAGAAAAGAGGAAAGTATATGGGAATAGGACTCAGAATAAGGCATGTTTTTAAGTAATTCGGTAAATCAAGGCAGAATTAATTAGACATTTTCTTACACGACAGGGGCAGCGTCAATCTAACTGGCCCCTCCCAACAACACCAAGCTCCTCCCCTTTCCTTAAGAAAAAATCTGCATCTTGTTTATTAACAAATTTACATAAATAACACCCTGCATATATGAACATCAGTTAAGTGTCGGACAATTTAAACAATTACATTTATATATTATTTATCCGTTAGCTTTCTTGTAACTTCTGACAGCTGCTGAAGGCTGCAAACAATTGTACCCAAGAGTGAGGGGCCCTCCTAGGTGAGGCTTTCCTTTATAACTCATGCCCCTTCCACTGGGCCCCTTCCATAACCTCTTCTCAGAGGATCCTCTCACATTCTCATGGACACAGTTTTCCCTCTCCAAAAAGTCTCTAATACCCCTGTTATGTGAAAAAAGCACTAGCACAGTGCCATTAGCCGTTCCTTCTATTTCTCTCATGTCATCTCCAGCATACAGTGCATGATTTTCCCCGAGCTGTCTCTCCACAGCTCCAACAACACCTTGCAAGTGGTTAAGTGAGAGAGGGGGTCGCAATAATATTGTTGTATTGTCAGCAGTTTAGACAAGGGAGATCAATGAATTCTTCCAAGGTAAACACACACACACACACACATATATATAATATATATATATATATATATACACTAGACATTAAGCCCGTTAAATTAACGGGCGCAAAGGTCCGTGGGGCACATGCGCAGTAGCGCAATCCCACAGACACAGGGACTGGACGCAGAGACACTTCGGGGCCGATTCACTAAGGGTCGAATTTCGAAGTTAAAAATACTTCGAAATTCGACCCTCGGATTGAAATCCTTCGACTTCGAATATCGAAGTCGAAGGATTTAGCGCAAATCCTGCGATCGGTCGATCGAAGGATTTTTCGTTCGATCGAACGATTAAATCCTTCGAATCGAACGATTCGAAGGATTTTAATCCAACGATCGAAGGAAAATCCTTCGATCAAAAAATCACAGGCAAGCCTATGAGGACCTTCCCCATAGGCTAACATTGACTTCGGTAGCTTTTAGCTGCCGAAGTAGGGGGTCGAAGTTTTTTTTAAAGGGGAAGTACTTCGACTATCGAATGGTCGAATAGTCGAACGATTTTTCGTTCGATTCGTTCGATTTCGTTCGAATTCGAACGAATTTAACCAATTCGATGGTCGAAGTACCCAAAAAATACTTAGAAATTCAAAGTATTTTTCATTCGAATCCTTCACTCGAGCTTAGTGAATCAGCCCCTTCAACTTTATTATATAGGATACTATTAATTTTTTGTCTGGTGCATTCTCCATTGCTATTATGTATGTTCATACATTGTTATTTTACATTGATTAAATATTTTCACTATATTTCTCTCTTTATATTTTTAAATATAAAGATAAATGGTTTTAAAGTATTTTTGTAATATTTAATTAAAGAATTGAGAGGAACTGTCTCTTCAAGGGTTTTTTTGTTCTGTTTTTTTCCATATTTTTTTGATTCGTTGGTTGTTTTCTGTATAAATGCTCATATCCTTTGACTGTCATCAGAGCCCATGACCAAGTGCCCTGAATGGGTGCGAAACGCGTAGGGTAGATGGAGATGCAGATATACATTTTTAACTTTTTTTAAATTAAACTTCTCTGGTCCTGTGGATCCGTTTGAGTGCCGGTCGGCCCTGTCTTTTCTACATATCTTCTGCCGTACCTCTCCCTAAAGCTGGGGGTCTGGGGCTGGTGCACACAGACCACTTTTACTATTTGGTGAGTCATTTACATTTTATTCTGGAGCCCCATGTTCTCTACTATTAAAATATTGCTAGCACTTCAGCTCAACTAAACAAAATCAATAGTCAAGATGTAATAAGCAGTGGAATGAAATAGAAGATACTGGAATTGTTCCCATCAGTGGCGTAACTGGTGGTCGCTTACCCCTCCAGAAATATCTTCGGAGGGGCCCAGCACACACAGCAAATTTTCTTTTCTTTCTGTTCAATCGCCCCCCTAGTATCTGGTTGCCACTAACAATACAGACCGAGATATGGAGTGATGGATGGTTTCTAGCAGTGCATTAGGTATTGTGTGGTTGCTTATCTTTTTCAAATGATTATTCTTAGGATAATGTATCAAGCGGTGCAAAGAAAATGCAATTTCTTCGCAATGAATGAGCAAAGAAAATCCAGTATTTGTATTCTAAGGAAAGGCCATGTAATTGTTTGGCATGCTCTGCTTACTGTACCACTTGGTATATACTGTATTGCTGCATGTGTGTTGGTCTCACCCACACTTGTCTCCACCACAGTGTTATCCAATATCCAGCCCATGCCGCACATCGAGGGGTTATATTAGGCCATTAACTGTTTCTCTACACAAATAATGGGAATGTGAGCATTCAATAGAAAGGATTATATGTGCAAAGCAAAGGCGATCGTTGTCGGGATGTACCGCCGCTTTAAGTGCAGCAGCATTAGATACTTTCTGCAATGAGCTCACGGCTCTAACTAGCATTATTAATTAGCGGTTATGCATCTATTTAACCAAGTAACTAATTTACTTTGGTTACATGATAGGAGACAAAATAATAAAGGTTAAGTAACTTCCATCTTAAATAAATGCCCCATATATTAGAGCTCCACAAACATTAGATGGGTGTTAAAGGAAAACTATACCCCCAAAATGAATACTTAAGCAACAGATAGTTTATATCAAATTGAATGACATATTAAAGAATCTTACCAAACTGGAATATATATTTACATAAATATTGCCCTGTTACATCTCTTGCCTTGAACCACCATTTCATGACTCTATCTGTGCTGCCTCAGAGATCACCTGACCAGAAATACTACAACACTAACTGTAACAGGAAGAAGTGAGGAAGCAAAAGGCAGAACTCTGTCTGTTAATTGGCTCATGTGACCTTACATGTGGTTTATATGTGTGCACAGTGAATCTTACGATCTCAGGGGGCGGCCCTTATTTTTTAAAATGGCAATTTTCTATTTATGATTACCCAATGGCACATACTACTAAAAAAGTATATTATTATGATAATGGTTCATTTACATGAAGCAGGATTTTACATATGAGCTGTTTTACTCAGTATCTTTTAACAGAGACCTACATTGTTTGGGGGGTATAGTTTTCCTTTAAGTGGCAAAACCTTATTGTTAAGGCTGCAAATGGCTTTTGTGTATTCAGTCATGAATTATTCACACTGTGCTCAGTCAAACTAGTCTGTCAGCTAAATGCACACGCACTCAGGCATTTATATATTCACGAAAAGTTAATGTTTTCAGTGTCAAACCTTTAACGCACATTATTCTGTGGCATTTAGGCTCTTATAATGCAAGTGGCGGGAGAGTCCTACGATCCTCCTGACAATTATATATAAATATTCATTCATTGTATACTCTTTGTACTTTTTAAATGTGTCATTGCCATGAGGAGAACGTAGACAAACAATGCAAAAGTATTTGCTACGTATTGGATAGAAAGAATTCCCTTGCCAAGAATCTTTTATGGCACAAAATAGGTGGACTTCTTATGCGACTGCACTCGATGGCCTGTAACAATACAAGATTTTGGTTTCTTGTTTCCATGCATGGAACTTTAACTGCCAATGTATCTCAATGAGAAAACAAAGTCTACTTGAATCCAACATTAGTGGATGCAGAATTGAGTGCACATTGATGACATTTATAAGCTGTACTTGTTCTCAAACATGCTCCTTGCACTTGGGTGTACTTGAACAGCGTGATCGGATTACTAGTGTGCAAGTGCACTCACTGAGATAGATAGATAGATAGAGAGAGAGAGAGAGAGAGAGAGAGAGAGAGAGAGAGAGAGAGAGATGATAGATAGATAGATAGATAGATAGATAGATAGATAGATAGATAGATAGATAGATAGATAGATAGATGATAGAGCGGTAGTTCCAGGTTTCCACTACTGGGTTGCACCAATAGGTGCTACTGAACTTAACCAAGCAAATTGCATGCTAATGTCAGGGTGTGCCAGAACTTCTCTTCTGTACACACTAACCTACTCACTGTTGTCTTACTCATATGCTATAAAACAGCTTTGTGATATTTTGGCCTTTTGTTCATTGCCTGGACCATTGCTCCTTTTCCGCCCATTAATCTTTTACTGGAAGGCAAATTAATGTAACCTGAAGGCATAGAATCTATGGGGCAGATTTACTAAAGGGGCGAAGTGGCAAACACTGGGGACAATTCACCAGCGTTACTGCCCGCAGGGAAATTGACATTTTACTAATAGTTGCAAGTGCTAGCGGTCATTCACACTCTATCGCCAGGTGACAATTCGCTCTGGGGTATTATTAACATGTATTTATATAGCGCCAACATATTGCGTAGTATGGACATTACTCCACAAATTCACTAAAATGAGGATTTTACTGAACGTTACCTCTTTCACCAGACTTGCCTTCACCAGCTCAGACCATGCGAAGTGCACTGGAGTGCATAGATCTTCCTCAATCTTTTGTTACATCATATTCTGTGAGTAGAAAAAGCATCAAAGTTCACAAAACGCTGGCGTCTTTTCCTTTTTTCAGAGTGATGAAGTAAAAATTTTTTTTTGAGTTACCGGTTTCCCCCATACATTTTCTAACATATAGAACTCTATTGTCTTTATTAAGGTATTTGCTGCAACATAAAGATGTCCATTCAACTTTAAATTTATGCCGTATGCAAATTAATCTGAGCACAAGACCTCTAGCAAATTTGTGACAGGCAGAAATGAACGCTAGCGCATCTTCAATTTGAATTGCTCGCATTGCCGAAGTAACGCTAGATTATAAGTCGCCAGCGCTCGCCCACGACGAAACTCCACATTTTAGTGAATGACGTTGTCTGACTGAATTTTGACCTGGCAAAGTGTAGCGATGAGTGCGAATCGGTTGCTGGTGACTTTTCATCAGTTAGTGAATCTGCCCCTAAGTTCCCCAGGAACAGAGTATCAAGTAAGTGAATACAATCACTGGGGGTGCCTAAATGTTGGCACCCCCAGTGATTTAACCATTCCTAGAAACACTGTGGATTTCATTCACTATTGGTGGCAAAGAGAATTAACACAATTCACAACTGTTTTTGTCTACAATTGAGCATTTTTCCCATAATTCCACATTACTGCAAACTTTTAACCCCCACTAAGAGCAAGTGATATGAAAATATAGGAGTAAAAAAACTTGCAGAACATTTCATTATGGACATTGTGTAGTTTGTGCACAGGAGTATATACCCTCCACTTGCATGGCACAGCTATCAAGGGGAACTCTGGACAAACTCACATGAAATAATCCTAAAGTGAAGAAAGTTATCTAAATTTAATTAATCATATAAACCTTTACCAGATGCTCAGCACTTAAATGGGCACATCAAGGTCATATTGCAGACTGCAATAATGTATAAACATTTGTAACTCATCCTTCAATTTATTTTTTAACATGCTGGCATTCTGAGTAATAATTATGGCATTACAATTACATATAAAATTCCAGAATTACATGTCCGTTTCCACAACAACCAGGAGAGAGTATTGTTACTTGAGATCATCTAAAGAACTACAGTATTCATGGTCCTGATTGTCCTTGATATTTCTCTGTCTGACCACTGTGTTCTCAGTGAATCCCCAAGCTTATTTGAAAAGTTGATTTTCAGAAGTTTTTAAGCCTCTCATTTTCTGTGCAGTTAAATCCCTTCTACTGGTATCAACACACTTTTCAATTCTTTCATATTTGGAGCCTTGTTATAAGCTAAGGGAGACCTGATCAAATTAAGACTAAAAAAGTGGCATTTGAACTCAAAATGTCTAACAGTCACAAAACTTATGTGTTTTGTCATTTTTTATCCCAGTTTTTTGCCTTTGAACTGGAAAATCGATACATTTGCCTCCAGCACAGAGGATGCATTTTGTGTTTTGGGTGGCTCATTAAAGACATTTTCTACAGCGATTATTTCATAGTATCCCAAGGCCAATTTCATGTAAAATACCCCAGAACATATAGCAGCAAAAATGTAGTGCCAGTCTCATATATAATACAATTGTAGCGGCAATTGCAAGTTAAATACCATCTTGCAGGATAAATGTATTGCTACTAGAGATGTCGCGAACTGTTCGCCGGCGAACTTGTTCGCGCGAACATCGGGTGTTCGCGCTCGCCGGAAGTTCGCGAACGTCGCGCGACGTTCGCCATTTTGGGTTCGCCATTGTTGGCGCTTTTTTTTGCCCTCTCACCCCAGACCAGCAGGTACATGGCAGCCAATCAGGAAGCTCTCCCCTGGACCACTCCCCTTCCCTATAAAAACCGAAGCCCTGCAGCGTTTTTTCACTCTGCCTGTGTGTGCTGAAGAGATAGTGTAGGGAGAGAGCTGCTGCCTGTTAGTGATTTCAGGGACAGTTGAAAGTTTGCTGGCTAGTAATCGTTTTGATACTGCTCTGTTATTGGAGGGACAGAAGTCTGCAGGGGTTTGAGGGACATTTTAGCTTAGGTAGCTTTGCTGGCTAGTAATCTACCTTCTACTGCAGTGCTCTGTATGTAGCTGCAGTGGGCAGCTGTCCTGCTTCTGATCTCATCTGCTGACTGCTGCAATAACAGTAGTCCTTGTAAGGACTGCTTTTATTTATTTTTTTGTTGTTTTACTACTACTACTACTACTACTACTATAAGAGCCCAGTGCTATTAGTCTAGCAGTGTTGGGGAGTGGGACTGGTGTGCTAATCTGCTGCTCCTAGTAGTTCAGCAGCACCAACTTTAATTTTTTTTTTTAATATTCATTTTTTTTTTATTTTACTTTTTTTTATTTTACTACCGCTGTAGTAGTGTATAAGTTGACCTTTTAGGCATTATTTGCCCTGTAGGCATTATTTGCACACTGTTTTCTTCAACCCGCCATCGAGCTGTGTGACCTTGTTCACATTCTGTCTAAATATCCATAATATTACCGTCTCCAGAAAAAACACCGGAGTCACTTTTTCAAGCAGCCATAATATATTTTACGTAATCCGTATCCACCGCTGTAGTAGTGTATACGTTGGCCTTGTAGGCATTATTTGCACACTGTTTTCTTCAACCCGCCATCGAGCTGTGTGACCTTGTTCCCATTCTGTCTAAATATCCATAATATTACCGTCTCCAGAAAAAACACCGGAGTCACTTTTTCAAGCAGCATTCATATATTTTACGTAATCCGTATCCACCGCTGTAGTAGTGTATACGTTGGCCTTGTAGGCATTATTTGCACACTGTTTTCTTCAACCCGCCATCGAGCTGTGTAACCTTGTTCCCATTCTGTCTAAATATCCATAATATTACCGTCTCCAGAAAAAACACCGGAGTCACTTTTTTCAAGCAGCATTCATATATTTTACGTAATCCGTATCCACCGCTGTAGTAGTGTATACGTTGACCTTTTAGGCATTATTTGCCCTGTAGGCATTATTTGCACACTGTTTTCTTCAACCCGCCATCTAGCTGTGTGACCTTGTTCACATTCTGTCTAAATATCCATAATATTACCGTCTCCAGAAAAAATACCGGAGTGACTTTTTTCAAGCAGCCATAATATATTTTACGTAATCCGTATCCACCGCTGTAGTAGTGTATACGTTGACCTTGTAGGCATTGTTTGCCCAGTTTTTTTGGCCGCAGCCACTGAAGCACAGAGGCCAGAAAAAATATGCCATATAAATGCTGAAAATAGTCATTTTTTGCCATACGTTGACTCAACGTATATGGCAAAAAATGACTATTTTCAGCATTTATATGGCATATTTTTTCTGGCAACTGTGCTTCAGTGGCTGCAACCAAAAAAACTGGGCAAACAATGTCTACAAGGTCAACGTATGGCGAAAAATGACTATTTTCAGCATTTATATGGCATATTTTTTCTGGCAACTGTGCTTCAGTGGCTGCGTCCAAAAAAACTGGGCAAACAATGCCTACAAGGTCAACGTATGGCAGTTGTTTAAAGAGAACAGTAGATTACTAGCCAGCAAAGCTACCTAAGCTAAAATGTCCCTCAAATCCCTGCAGACTTCTGTCCCTCCAATACAGAGCAGTATCAAGCAGATTACTAGCCAGCAAACTTACTATCATCTGTCCCTGAAATCACTAACAGCTCTCCCCCTACACTATCTCTTCCAAGCACACACAGGCAGATTTTTCAGATACATTTTTGCCCTTGATCCCCCTCTGGCATGCCACTGTCCAGGTCGTTGCACCCTTTAAACAACTTTAAAATCATTTTTCTGGCCAGAAATGTCTTTTCTAGATGTTAAAGTTCGCCTTCCCATTGAAGTCTATGGGGTTCGCGAACCGTTCGCGAACCGCTCGCATTTTTGCGCAAGTTCGCGAATATGTTCGCGAACTTTTTTTCCGACGTTCGCTACATCCCTAATTGCTACTCTCCTATATACTGTAATACCCCAGAACACATGACAGAATACATGCAGTGCCAGTTCCATTTATAATGCCCCATGGTACATGTGGTACAGAACACATGGTAGATCAAATGCAGAGCCACTTTCAAATATAATATAATAATACCTTCATCCTGTTTATTGTAGGAAATTTGCATTAGTAAGCCTTCATTAAACTATGTTAATAGCTATTTACATTTTTTTCAAATAATATCAGGCTAGGGTGAGAGGGGGCAGAAATCAGCCTGCTGAAATCCTCAGGCCAATTTCCGTCCCTGACCACTAGCAGAATTCTAGCATCCAGAAGCCTTATGTGTGCTCTGGCACATGGTGGATTTGGGCACTGAAACAAGAGTTTTTTATTTCTAGCCAAAATCCACCATAGTGAAGTGAAGAGGAGCAGCCTAATCCCACTGCCCCAGAACCTTTTGGACATTTTGAGTTTAAATGCCTCTTTTTCAGTCATAATTTGATCAGATCTCCCTTAGAGTACAACAAGGTTCCAGATGTAAGAAAATATTGTCTTGAAAGTTACCATGTTACATTGATCCAGGGGTATTCTAGACAGCAAAAACAAACCCTAAGTTTAGACTGAGTGAAACTGGATCCTTCAAGTACTGCTTTGGGCCCCACTAGGGTGCCATTCACTAGACTGATCCTGTGCTCTAGACTGATCAAAGCATCATGTGATTCGTTGCCATGGGTGATAGAACAGTAGCAGATCTGGGCCAGGCCGGTCAGGCGCCCTAGGCAACATGGCCTGCACGCGCATGTGCAAACCGCCACTTGCGCGCATGCGCGGAGGCCCAGATACACTGGCAAATAGAACATATGTTGGAAAAAGGGGGCCGGATATGGGGTAGGCGACAGAGGAGGTACGTGCCTGGCGCCCCCCAGCTTTTGCACCCTAGGCACGTGCCTACTCTGCCTACCCTTAGATCCGGCCCTGAACAGTAGGGCTGCCCTACTTCAAAAAGGTGGAACTTCTATATATAAATTATTGGTGGAACACTGGAGAAATGGACGGATTTCACTGGTTATGGTCTCAGTAGATCAATGTAGTATGAATATAAAATCACAAAATGATGAGGAGTGGGAGTATACCCTCATTGCCCATCACTAACACAGTCAAGTTAATTTATCAACACTGGACAATTTTACCCATAGCAACCAATCAGTGGTTAGCTTTTTAAAGCCGGCTGCAAGTCGAACAGTGAATGCAGCAATTTGATTGGTTGGCATGGGCTGCTGCCCATGGTCAAATTTGCCCAGTGTTGATAAATGACCTTCAGTCTCTACTATCTAACATTTAAATTATCATGAAAATAGCTCAAAGTTCCCATTTAACAGGGCATAAAAGCCTTTTAGTTTCACTGTATAGACAATGTGAAAAAATACATCTATGTGTGAAATTTCTCAGCACAAACACTGTGGTTCCAGCCATACACTTTTCCGAGGACTGCCAATGTCCCGCTGGCTGGAATGAAGCAGCAATTTAAGAGTAAATAATTGTCCAATCACTAACAAAGCCTGTTACAAGCTATTTATAAAAGTAACAAATTAGCACTTAATACAATTACATGTTCTGTCCAATAACAATTTATAAAAAGAATAATCCGTAACTGGAGACAAGCTCTTGACACCCTTCCACTCTCCATGGCTGTTTGGATACAAAATAATAGTCCATGTTATACCTATGACTCCTTCATCCTCTAATTTGGGTCTTAAAAATAAAAAATTATTCTTATGTACAGTATGTATGTATATTTGTATATATGTATATCTTTATTTATACTTGAGTATTCAACACTGTACAGCAGAACAATAAATTAAAAGAACAAACAAGGGGTCATTACATACAATAATAAATTCATTATATTTATAAATAAGTACAAAGTACACTAATAATAAACACAGTACAGTTACAATAAACATTTACCCCAGAATGCAACAACCCATGACAACCAATAAGATGTTTACTTCTAAACAGATGACCAGTAAATGCTACCTGCTCATTGGTTACTGCTCCTGGGCAAACTCAGTGCCAAGGAGACAAGAGGACGAAGTTCTGTAGAGTTTACAACCTAAATGCATATCTTTCACTGCTGTACCAGTTACTTGCATTGAGTTTGAGAATTGAAGTAGGACACTCACAATCTACTTGCTGGGGTGAGGGCTCATAATCTGTCCAGGGAATTAGAGTCCTTGGAAACAAAGGAATTATTTTCACTTCATTTCTGCACTTTCTTACTGCACTGCAATGATCCTCACATTCTCTCTCCCTCCTCACCATCCAATTGTGTATCCAGTGCATATGTAAAGCTGGCCATAGATGTGGAGATTTTTAAAAGATCTGATCTTCATTGTGAGACCACGATTTTCTTGGAACAATCGTACGAATTGACCATCAACTAAAAGACCAATTTGCCAGGAAAACAAAGGGGAGCTGCCTGCTTGGCCCTGCAATATAGATAGATTGCACTTGGACCAACAAAGATTTTTTGACCTGGCCGATCAATTTCCTGACAGATGTCGCCAAAAAATCGTAAGATGTACGATCGTTCGAATCCCACTAACCGCACGATAATTTCGAAGGATTGGTAGGACTTCCCTAAAATTGGTCATTCGGCAACAAGAATCGTCACGTCTATGGGAGAGTTTAAGTTGCGCCTGGAGATCCCCTAGAATTCTTATCTCCCGGAGTGTTTCTTCCCGGCTAAGTGGTTACAGGCGCGCACTAGCACTGATGTTATGAGCAACGGCTATGCAGATATTACGGCACCGGTTTGCTGGCGTTTGATGCTGAGCGTCATGAAGCTCGCATTTTGGCACCGGGCGTCATGACATCATCATTCGGCGCATAATTTGAATTTTGGCACCAAATTCCCTTTAAAAAGCCATTTCTCCATTTTGACGGTGCCCAAGCTGGCTTCTGTTTACAAATCCTGCCAAAGCATTACTTCTGTTTATAATATCCTGAGTTTTTTTTACTTTTGCCTCTTTTTTGACTACGATTCTTGAAGCCTGCCTCGACCCTTTTGCCCATCTTTGACTACGCCTTGCTTAATCCTACTTCTTTTACGGACTTGTTACTGTTTACGCACTAACTCCCTGTCGGTTCCGCAGCAGAAAGCCCGGGGGCCCAAAAGGGAGTTGGTGAACACCAGAATCTACAGGGGTTCCCTGTGCATCTGATTGTATCCACTTCTTTGCTGATAGACAAGTATGTTACAGCATAGGCATGTCCGTTAAGTCCCATATTTTGGGATGATACAAGGCCTGTCCGTGTTCACAAAATGGGGCCTGCCTGCTTGCTGTGATTGTCTAATTTCATGACTAAAAGAAACAAGATTTAAATAAATTACATGGTGTACATAAAGGTTATGTTGCTTGAGAAACACAATAGAAATGAATTTGGTATTATTTCTTAAGGTGGCAGGTTTCCTTTAAGTTCCTGGGTGAGATGAAACTATACTTGCTTTTGAGAAAGTGGTTAATGGCCATGAAATGGGTCATTTGTATGTAATAAGAAATTGTGATGTCTCCATGCTTTTAACTGGATAAATAAAGGATGTGTTTTAAGTTCAGCGATGTGCTCCCTGATGCTAAGGAGGTCTGACAAATGATAGAGACTGACGCATAGAATCTGCTGCTGAACCGATGATTATGTGTATTTTCAGAACACAAAGGCATGTAGAGTTCCTATTAAGACAAAAAACAGACTTGTCTCGTGATAGATGGACTGCTGGTGAGTTCAGGGAACAGATCCAAAACATGTGAATTCCATAGACCCTGCTGTTCACTGATGGCATGCAGACTTTGTATTCCGGATAGAAAGATGCCTTACGTTTGTTTTAAATACTTTAATATTCTGTGCCTGCTTCAAATGAAATGAACACATTAACGGTTATTTTGAGAAATTGCTCAACCTTGGTGGAGGGCCATGTGCAGCATTTTTGACACTGTCATATATTTTTGAAACCCACAGTATGTATATATAAATGTATAGCTCCAATGCCATAGAAAACAAGGAATTTCTGGAAGCCAACTGAGAGCTGAACGCACCCAATGCACAGGGAAAAAAATCTGAGCTATTAGAAAGCCGAGGAGCCCAGGAACTATTTTGAACTCTGATGTTGGATCGAACTGGGACTTTATTAAGCAGCATCCAATAACACTGACAGTTGTGGGAGCAACAGTTTCTCAAAAATATTTACTAAAACTTCACATCAGTCTTGGTCTCACTATTTCTCCTACTTTCCTGTGCCCCTACCAGTTGCAGAGTCCTTGGACTTTTAGGCAGAAAGCTTTGTGAATCAGGACGCTGTCTTACTGTAAAGGCACAAGAAGAAATGCGTGAAGCCTTATGATGGCCATACATGTCACAATTACCATCTTTCCCATAACCATTTGTTGTGTGAAAGATCATTTGTTTTCTCCACTAACGTTGTTGTGCCATCAACGCATTGGGCAGGCAGACGTTAAAATAGATAGATGATAGATAGAGGTAGATAGATAAATAAGTAGATAGATAATGGAGAGAGAGAGAGAGAGAGAGAGAGAGAGAGAGAGAGAGAGAGAGAGAGAGAGAGAGAGATGTATAGATAAATAGATGATAAATCCCTTGCATTTACCTGGTTACTTCTGTGATGCTAAAGCTGGGGATTCATAAAAAAGCCCACAAAAGCCTGTTACAGTGATTACAATTCTCGAGTTGCCAATGGTGACGGTGATTGATAGGTTATTATCCAAGCAAAGAACGATTCTCTAGAGCGGCATTAGCAAACCCCTTTAAACAATGGAGCAAACACAGCTAACCTTTATTTGCATTGCTTTATTGCTGAATACATTATAGGGAACTATATGGAAAATGTTGGCCATTTCATGTAGAAAGCAGATGAACCCATTACGTCCATTCTACACGGTCACTGCTTCAAATGCGACAATAATTTATTGTGAAATTGAGTAAGCACAGGCACAGTGGTTAAACTAGTGGAATGCTATTTAGGTTAGAAGAACAATGAGCTGCTTCTTGTTAGTAGTAGAGCTATTCTTAATGGTGGAGGGGCACAAAGACTTTGCAGGGGCCCATGAATTGCATTTCCCAGCAAGTCCTGATGAAGGGCACTTGGTCTTTTACAACAACTGAAGGGCTGCAGTTTGGGCAACATGGAGCTAAAGGATTATTGTCACCATCTTGCCCTACACTAAGGGGCCGATTCATCAAGAGTCGAATATCGAGGGTTAATTAACCCTCGATATTCGACTAGGAACTAAAATCGTTCGACTTCGAATATCGAAGTCGAACGATTTAGCGCAAATCCTACGATCGAACGATCGAAGGATTATTCGTTCGATCGAACAATTAAATCCTTCGAATCGAACGATTCGAAGGATTTTAATCCAACGATCGAAGGAATATCCTTCGATCAAAAAAACTCAGGCAAGCCTATGGGGACCTTCCCCATAGGCTAACATTGAGTTCGGTAGCTTTTAGCTGCCGAACTAGGGGGTCGAAGTTTTTCTTAAAGAGACAGTACTTTGACTATCGAATGGTCGAATAGTCGAACGATTTTTAGTTCGAATCGTTCGATTCGTAGTCGAAGTCGTAGTCGAAGGTCGAAGTAGCCCATTCGATGGTCGAAGTAGCCCAAAAAACACTATTGGTCATCATATTACCTGCTCTTTAAAGGGGTTGAAAGCATGGCATTCTCTCTGTTTGGACTCCACCCTAATGTAGTCCAGTTACCTTAGAGCAAGTCTGAGAAAGGGACCCCATGAACGAGGCTTCAGATAACAGGCAGCTGCCAATATAGCACACTCTAGGGGGATCATTAATGGAGCTGGAGCACTAAAGGGCACCTCTTACAGTATGTTGTAAATACCTGAAAGTAGGATTAGAGCTTGAGCATAGGAATCTCTGGGCAATTTGGGAACAAAAATGTGATCAATGTTAGAAAAAAATAATAATTTTAGACTTAATGGCTTTGGCTCAACTGCAAATAAACCTATACATATACATACACAGTTGCTGTACAATATAGTCATTTTTAAAGAGAAAAAGATCTTTCAGAAGCTACTCAAATGCAGTTGTTCATATAGGAAATAATGCACCCTATTATAAAAAAATATATAATAATAAATATATAACATTGGGCCTATTCACCATGGCCATATAAAGGCATGTTTTATACAGGCCAAGGTGACTTCTAATTTTGTCCTTTTTTACCACAGGAAGTACATCATTTTTAAAAAAACAAAATGTGTCGTGTGACATCACTAAGCGCCCATTTTAAATGATGTCATCATTGAGCACCATTTATAAGAAGCTAACTAACTTGCTCATCTTTAATCTATTTCACCTCTTTAAATTTTTATTTTGGTAACGAGGGATCAAAACATAAATGTGAATTGTACTGTACACAATAGGTCTCATAGAAATGGTGCATGTGGAAATTATCCCCTAGTGGCACCATGGTGGCATATTTGTAAGGAGGGCAAGAGTATGTTTTGTCCCATGGGAAAACTGGATTGTAGGACTTGTAAGAAGGTACATGGGGGTTAGTGACCCCCTGGCTAAACCAGAATTAGGGAATACTGCATGTGGGGCCCAGGTTAGCCCAAAGAGCCCCATGGTGGTGGCATGGTGATAGAACATTTAACAAAAGCAACAGGGAGACATAAACCTTGAGTGGCCCTCTCAGAAGCATCTGGCAGCTCTGCAATGGGTTGCAGCATTCACAGTATTCCGTATACTTTTCTTGTCTGAGCCATTGACATATTCAAATGGTCCTGGGGTAATGCCTTATCGTTTTTCCATTACATATATTCTGGGAGGAAATTCGAGAGGGCTCATTTAATATTGCCAAATGATTGAGCACTTTGGGGCAAAACCGTCTGGGCCTTGCATTAAATACAGGGTGTACTTCTGTCCCTTGCCATTCCTGCCTTGCCAGTCCTATATAGGGTTATATGGAATTAGATTTGTGGGAAGGCCAGTTTTAAGGCCCATCATGTCACCTACAGATGCAATGTTGGATGGGAACCTACCAATTCTTTGTAACTGAACCCTAATGAGCAAAATATTTGAATTTGTATGTCTTTATAGAACCCAAACCATAGAGATTTTATTTAAAATGCTACAATGAAATATGCTTTCTTATTCAGCGTTATATTTTCCTTCAAGCCACTCTTGGCTCAGCCACACTAATTAAATGTATACAATTTGTTGCTGACTTGGCAGCAGTGTATTTTTTAGTTTTATGCTGCTAAAGCTTTTTATTTCTCTTGGACTGAGGCAGAAAGCATTGATTGAATCATACATGTATCCTCGGCCTGTGTGGGAATTGTCACCATCACAAACACCAATGCAGGCAGTTAAAAGCCATAAAAGAAAAGCTGCCATACATTAAAATAATTGGAACCCAGCACAACTGTCAACTATAGGTTTAAATTTGAGAGTGCTACATTTGCCAGCCTTCTTATATACCTGTAATTCCTTCCAACCCATAATAACATGATATCCTGGTCTCAAAATGGCCACCTAGCTAATGAAAATCTTGAAAATGAAAATCTTCATAGTCATATAGCCAAGATAAGAGTCTTTATTGCCCGGTTCACTATTGCATCATTTCTAATAGGACCACATGGATTTGTCCAGGCCAGTGATTATAGAAAAGAGGTCTGCATAGGTCTCAACTTCTACCAACATTAAGTTACTCTGCTTGCTTCTCTTCTGTCTCCTCTTAGACACAGTAGAACATGTATTGAGGACAGACAGAAGTATCTTGCATTTGATATCTCAGCAGAACTGAGTGGTGGGCGCCTAAATGAAGCTCCACCATTGGTACATGTTTAGTAGAGAAGGTCGTTCTGGACATGTACTGATCAAGGTCTGAAGTCTGATGCCTAAATATGGACCTGCGTGCAAGTAGGAGAAAGCAAAAAAATGTAGAATCCAGAGAATGCAACACACAGTCTAATTTTTTGTTTAAAGCTTATTTTGTCCTCTGATATTCCTCCATACAATGGCAGAACTCCTTAGATTCCAGGAGGCACATCATACAATAAAAATATATGTTTGTGTATTGAGAAGGCTGGGGATTATTTCTCAGTACAAAATGCATAATAATGTAGGCATAAATTGAAATTCTGCTTCAGGGCATTTTTGGGGGGGTGGAGGGGAAATGACCAATTGTACTAAATATTAATATTTCTCCATAGGGAATGTTGTTTAGACATGAATATCAAGGTGATAATACATAACTTGTTCATACTTATGCCAGGATACAGTGTTCAGATGGAGCATAATCCACATAAAACCAATGGAAATGCAGAGAGAGAACAATATACCCATAAAGCAGTAATAGGTTCTGTTTTTAGCTGGTGAATCTCCTGGAGTGTAATGAGCGCCAGCTCTGTGCTCCATCCTGTACACCCGGAGCACTATAGGAATCCCTCTTGTACAAGTTCTCTGTCTGATCATGTCCTTGACATGCTGCATAATCAGAATGTGATTGCACTTTGAAGCTAAAGCAATGGAATCCATGGAAACAGCTCTGGGCTTGAAGCCTCAAACACAAGTTCTGAGATTTAAACACTTTGAACTAGAACTGTCCAGGCCTTGTTGTAGGAGATGCTGGGAGAGGTAGTGCAACAAGAGATTGCAAGCCTCAGGCTGGGCTTCCTGCCTATACACAAGTATCAAAACGTAACCCTTCCAATTCCAGCATACTATTCCTTATAGAACATGTCCGTGAAGTAGAACCCAACTGAATTGGGACAGAACTACCAACACTAATTCTTCATACCAAACAGTGGCCTTTATTACAGTCCTTGTTTTCAGACCTGATAAGAGTAATGGTTTACCTAGATGGGGATCAAGGAAGACTGGTCAGGGTCAGGACATAACTGGTTATGGCCAGGTGGGATCATGGGAATAGCATAAATGTCCTGATATTCCACCTGAGAATGTTGGAAGGTACACATTTTATGCTTTTTATGACTTTTATAACTTTTCTCTCTCTCCCAATGTGACTTTCACTTATATTCTGTGAGCATGGATGCCACCGCTAAGACACATAGGGGACAATTTTTCCTACAGTTCACGTGAATTGTGGCAACTAGTGAATTTGCGGTGAACTTCTGCGTTTGCGAATAAATTTGCGAAACTGCCAAGAAAATTCGCTGCATCGAAAAAATTTTGATGCAGGCGACAATGTTAACACGCGCCCATTGACTTCGATGCAAGTGGACATAATAGGCGCTCATCAAATTGTCGCTGGTATCAAAATTGTTGCCAGCAGCAAACTGGAAAGCTGCTGAATAAAAGGCTAAATAACTCAAAAACCACAAATAAAAAGCAAGTGCAAATTGGCTCCGAATATCACTCTCTATATTGTACTATAAGTTAACCCAAAGGTGAACAACCCATATAACAAAACCTACCCCACTCAAAAAGTTCCTGTTTCATCTTTAATAAAGACAAATGAAACAAATGTGATTCACTTGATCTCCCCTGTAACTGAAATGCTTCTTCAATGTCACTTTGGACATCTAGTTCTCAGCCAAAATGTGTTTTTCCAATGAGCTTTGTGCCTATGTACTGCCAGTCTTTGCAAATGACTGAACTCCTGACTGTCACAAAACATTAATCCAGAGAAACCGCTTCATTCTCTATAAAGCAGTATGCTAAAGCACAGAGAATTCATTTACAAATCTAATTCTGATGCTGATAGAGTTCAGGGACATGCTTTCACTTTCTCATACTCTATATAAGAGCCCTTGAGGCCCTGTGCTACATTCGAGAATGGGGTTCTGGAAATGCAGATTGTGTTAGTTTAATGGTCACAGAGTAGACCTTGGGTTAGAAAATGTGTTTCCCAAACATAGATAAAGATAAGGAACATAATGTCAATAATATGCCAATAACTTTAACCAGCTGGCTACTCCAATAGCAGAGAGTATAATGGTGAATGCTTTCAAGATTATATTAAATAATACAATATAGAAAAATACATATTTTATAAGGATATAACTGAAAAATGCCCTATCCACTCACCCCATCTCTTATTGGTCTTCCCCCAGAATACCCAAGGCTCTTGGAGTAGTTGTTGGGATTTATGTATGTTTTTGTATTCCCCTACCTTCCTGTTCCTACATTCCTTCATGCATTGCCAAACATCCCACACTTCTCTACTTACAGACCTGGGTTTAGTGAAAGTGGAAAACATATTAACGAATACCTTCCATCAAGATCCAGGTATGGTTAGGGAGTTCTTCAATTACATTTGTAGGACTGCGCATTGCCAATCTATCATATTTATATGTAGGAGGATAAAGGTTTGTCCACTTTTACTTCTAGTTCAGAGGTCCCCAACATTTTTTACCTGTGAGCCACATTCAAAGGTAAAAATAATTTGGGAGCAACACAACCATGAAAAAGTTCCTGGTGGTGCCAAATACAACTGTGTTTGCCTATTTGGTAGTCCCTGTATGGACTGGCAGCCTACAGGAGGCTCTGTTTGGCAATAGATCTGGTTTTTATAGAACCAAAACTTGTCTCAGGAATTAAAAAATAAGCATCTGCTTTGAGGCCACTGGGAGCAACATTCAAGAGGTTGGTGAGCAAAATACTGTTCATGAGCCACTGGTTGGGGATCACTGCTTTAAGTAATCCCCATAAGGGGTATTCCAGCATAAAGCTCGGCCAGTTTAGAGTTGGGGGGCGGGTTCAAATTCCAGATAAGATTATTCCTAAAAGTTTTTCACTGCCCAGGAATGTCCCTAGTCACCAGAGAACCACACTTGCCAATGGGGGTGGATGGTGCTTGACAACCTCTGGTAGGAGGCCTCAGTAGATGCCGCTGATATAAGGTAAGATTCTGCAATAGGTCACTATAGAAGTGAGAGTCAGGTTTAGGGTATTAGAACAGCCAGAGGCTCCAAAGAGGAGAGCAGCAAGGATTAGTACCCTGAATGGCATCTGCCAGCATAGCAAGTGGTCAGGCTCAGGAAACTCACCAAGCCAGTTTGGGAAGGGGGTAGGCAGTTTACCAAAAGCTCCTAAGTAGAGGTACATATATTGTATATTGCATATAGCATTGTCAATTATATTACACAGAGATCTGTAACATGACAACACTTAACAGTTGTTGTTGGGTATGACAATGGCCAAGGTATGAGACCTTTGAAGAGCAAACACCAAGTTCCAGTCTCAGTAATGACCTTATTTGAGCAATTTAGTTATTCTGGGGATATATACATAAGCATATGGCAGGACTTAAGGTGGCCATACACGGGCCGATAAAAGCTGCCGACAGACCGCGTCGGCAGCTTATTGGCCCGTGTATGGGGGCCCCCGACGGGCTTCCCCGATCGAGATCTGGCCGAAAGTCGGCCAGATCTCGATCGGATGGGATTAAAAATCCCGTCGGATCGCGGCCGCATCTGTTCGTTGATGCGGTCCCGCGATCCGACCGCCCGTTTGGCGAACGCTAGGATCCGATCGTTGGGCCCTAGGGCCCACTATCGGATCAGCCCGATATTGCCCACCTCAAGGTGGGCATATCGGAGGGAGATCCGCTCGTTTGGCGACATCGCCAAACGAGCGGATCTATCCGTGTATGGCCACCTTTAGAAAGATGTTATTTCAATAATACAACATAAGCTTCTTTATTTCTTTTCATGTAGAAATTATATATGTTTCAATGGGAGGTGCACAAGGTTGGCTCTGCTGCAAATACAAGCCTCCATACCATATAAACAAAATAGAAGCAAAGGCACAATCCACTCAATGCGTCTGCAAATAAATGACCAATTTTTTCATTTATTATTAAGGTGAGATCCCAACAAACGTTTCTGTCATGATCCACACCCTAAATCCAGAGCAGGTGCTAGGCTCCCTGGTCTCAGCTCCGCTTCCACCTATAGCAGCCTCCTTTCACTTCAGGGGAACCCTCCGCTAATCGGATGCCGCCAGGTCTTAATAAGAGAGGAGCCAAGCAGGAGTTCTGGACGAGCAAAGGGGCACGACCAAAGTTATAGGATGGAGGGCCACACAACTCAGAAGGAAACCAACAGAATAGCGTGGTCAGACAGGCCGGGCCGGTACAGGCTGAGTTCAAGCAAGATCAAAGAGGCAAGGATCAGGATTGGCGAGTTCAGAATAGTCAGGCTAGCAGGCAAGGATTAGGATTGGAGAGTTTGGAATAGTCAGGCAGGCTAGCAAGGGTCAAAACCAGGGTACACAATAGGATTCACGAAGAATAAACACCCAGAAACAAAACAAGTTAGACTGAACAATGGGCAATCAGCTTTCATTCAAAGCCCCTGTAAATACCTTTGAATTTCGCACAAAGCGTGTGCCTCGCGCGCCCTGGGAGAGACCGGCATCAAATGGAGAACAACCACACGCTGGTCGTCCCTGCCAACCACTGGACCACCAGGGTGAGTGGACATTACAGTTTTGGGGGCCAAGCCCCCCCAGAAACACTTGATGAAGGGGCTTGGCCCCAAAACATTTGCTGGGATCTCACCTTGATCTAAAGTAAACTCAGAATTTTTTTTGCAGAAGCATTTAGTGGAGTGTGCCTTTGTTTCTATTTCATTATTTACAGGGTTGAACAAAAGCAGCGATCTCCCCAGGGACATCCATTCATTTTCACCAGTTCTTTAGCATCAACCAACCCCCTTTGCATGTCATCTTCTAAGGCAACCTCTGCTCAGCTCCTCTGTGTAACCTCGTTATTCTCGCAACCCAACAGATTTCTCAGATCTCATAAAATCAATTGGAGTTTACTCGCAGGGGTTGGTGTGCAAGCTTTATTATACATATACTGGGGTAAACATTTCCAACAAATGCTACTGAGCACTTATATCAAGTTTCTATTGTGTTACCTCTGTGCAGCTCCTATTACTGAACTTACATTAGAATTATCCTTCTCATAAAGTCACATCAGCACTGTTGTGTGTGATCTACTTATATGACCAACTTTGGTCAGCAGGCAGCTTGTGATTTTCCTATCCCATTGATTTGTTGTTCAGGAATTGGCCTTTCAGTTTGGCAGCCAGCCCTGGCAAATGAATTGACAATAATATACAAGATGGTTTGACTGTTTTTTTGCCTTCAAGGCTTTTTTCCTTGATAAAACTGCACAGAGCGAGAGAGGAATAAATGCTCATTTCAAAGGAAACAGTCATAATAAATTCTCTCCAGCATAGTGCCAAGAGCTGCTTCTAATCTCCATGTCCCATAATATTTGCAGCTCTAACAGGGATAAGTGTTTGGATATTGTACAATTTGTCATGTATTCGTTTATATCAGGGTGAATATATAAAAGTGCCTATTAATTTTTAATGTCAAAATAAAGTTGAATTTTCATACAGCATAAACTATATCCAAAACAAAACTTAACAACTGTAACAACTCATAAATGCATTGATATAAAGAGCCTTTGTCTAATGTTTTCATTTTACTGAACAACTTGCACCAAATAAATGGATATTTTTTATCCCTTTCTTTGGCAAAACATATAGCACAGTTCTAGCACATAAAATGCAAATTTTGCCACAAATCTATATGAGCACACAGATACAGATTCCTAGCAAGGGCAAAACAGCTGAAGCACTAACATATGCAAATTTGTGCCCCTTAAAACCCAGTTAGATGCGCCCCTGCTCTTTCTCCATGAAAGCTGCACTTGGCAATCTGTGGGTTTTGGCAAATGCCAGGGGGCTGCTGTAAGATACCATAGATCACTATTCAGTAGGCCAGTGGGGGGGGTGTTTGGGCCTCTGTGTACTTGAAATGCCTATTTTGAATCCCAGTCCGGGCCTGCTTGGTACCTTGTACCAGATTCAAAATACATTGGTTGGTGCAGAGTGAGACTTGAACGGACATAAGCCCTGTACTTACACCAGCCTGAAGCACACAGTTACCTTGTTTATAGCATTCTTGCATGTCCAGGATCACATGCCTACTTTCTGCCAATCTGAAATTTCCAAAATTTCACACTAAGCAACTCCGGGCACGTATATGTAATCTTATGAATCTTTTGGAAAGATCCGGTTACATCAGAGCCTCAATATAGGTTGACAATCCACAAAGGGGCTACCAATCACAACACTTATTTGGTAGCCAAGAACATTTTTCATGCTTGTGTTGCTCCCCAACTCCTTTTCCTTCTGAATGTTGCTCATGGGTTCAAAAGGTTGGGGATCCCTGGTCTAGAGCAAGGCTGCTTAGCTGGTGGTCAGTTATGGCCCTCCAACAAAAAAAATTAGGGCTGTCAGAATCAAGTGCCCCACTGGCATCCTTAGATGGCATAATCATTTCATTATAATCGAGCCCCTAAAAATTAATATAGTGTATAAATGACCCATTATATGGAAACTATTAGGCTATAGTAAAGAAGAAGGCCAGGTGGTGTTGTATTGTAATATAACTGGCAGCTAAACAGAGACATTAGTTAAACTCTCCGCATCAGGGACTATGGCTGCCCATAGCTTATACAGAGAAGCTTTATAAAACCATGCCAGCATAAATATCAATCCAGGAAGCAGTTAAGCGATGCAGCCGACAGGCGTTCCATCAGAACAAATGGGTAACACAAACTGACCTGAAGACAGATAGATTGGTTTCTCCAAACACCTTATAGGACAGTAGAAGTTCTAATTATTTTGGTGCCTGAATAAGGATATCTAGATATAGCAATAGGCTGAAAAGCATCTATAATATATTTAATATAACGATAAAAACAATGTTTTATTATCATTTAACATTGAAAGTGCCATGTCTTGCTCTAGATCTAGAAGGTACATAAAGAAGCTTGTAAACCAGCTGAAATGCTTTGCAAACTAATACAAATTAGCCAGTTCTGACTAAAAATAGAGCATTGTAGCTTATGTAGAATGTTATATTTGAATAGATGTAGGAATAAATGATCACAAGGTGGCCTTTATTCCTGATCATTTCCTTTGTTTCTGTAGATAGACAAGCAAGCAGATGGGTTTGCATGCAAATGTGCCGGAATAATTGTGATGTCCTGCTGATACTATGCAAATGATGTACACGGAAGAGTCCTGATAGCAATGTTAAGTATTTTGCTGTACATACGAACAAACTCATGCTTCTCATCCTGATTCATTTCAGTAAGTTACAAAAAGAGATCAATATACCCTCACCGTAAACATCAAATAATAACATCTCATTGGTTATAGGCTTCAGGCACACTGATATGTCAGTCTGGGTTACAGCAAGAGACAAATATATAATAAACTTTAAATCAACCCTACGTGATTCTAAAGACAGATTGATTGAAGTCCCACTGAGATGCAGACTGGTAAAAGCTGACAGTTCTGTTCTATAAAGTATATCTCTGTGGTATAGGTGTAAATTTCATCCAAGTCCTTTTTTATGCTTTTGGCTGATTCTGTGGTTTGAAATCTGAATGTGATCAATTCACATGATGGTATTCCAGAAAAATATAATCAGATCCAGGATTCGGTTCAGGATTCGGCCTTTTTCAGCGGGATTCGGATTCGGCTGAATCCTTCTGCCCGGCTGAAACGAATCTGAATCCTAATTTGTATATGCAAATTAGGGGAGGGGAAGGAAATTGGGTGACTTTTTGTCACAAAACAAGTAAAAAATGTTTTCCCCTTCCCACCCCTAATTTGCATATGCAAATTAGGATTTGGATTTGGATTTGGTCCAGTATTCAGGCCTAATCTTTCGCAAAGTATTCAGGGGTTTGGCCCAATCCAAAATAGTGGATTCGGTGCATCCCTAATATATACAGTATACACACACAAGAGCCATGAATATCCTGTGATTTATATCCTTCTAAAAGTTGCTAAGTGATGTTATCAGTTATAATCGGTGCACACTGATGTGTAAAATAAAAAATGTTTCTAATATAGTTAGTTAGCCAAAAATGTAATGTATAAAGGCTGGAGTGACTGGATGTCTAACATAATAGCCAGAACACTACGTCCTGCTTTTCAGCTCTCTTGGTTTCCACTGATTAATTACCAGGCAGTAACCAATCAGAGACTTGAGGGGGGGGCACATGGGTCATAACTGTTGCTTTTGAATCTGAGCTGAATGCTAAGGAGGATCAAACTCACTGAACATTTATGTCCCATGTGGCCCCCCTTCAAGTCGCTGACTAACTCAGAGTTATAGAGCTGAAAAGCAGGAAGTTGGATTCTGGCTATTATGTTAGACATCCAGTCACTCCAGCCTTTATACATTACATTTTTGGCTAACTAACTATATTAGAAACATATTTTATTTTGCACAGCCTATCTATATACCCAGTTTTTATTTTTAGACTGAACAATTCCTTTATAAGAGAAGGAAAGCTCCAATCCAAGGGGGGTGTCAAATGTTAAGGCACCCACCAAGGATCGTAATGACTTATCTGATACCCAGGGTTCCTGATAGCAGAAAACTGCACCAGCCGGGACACTTGAGAGCGAGCAATCCTATTCCTTCTTCTCTATTCAAAAACCAGCGGCTGACACATGAAGAATAGAGCAGAAAAGGCGAGCTTTTAACTCTACTGTGCATGTTTGCGTGCGTGAAAACAGAAGCAAGGAAGATGCTGGGGAAACTTGGAGCTACCACCACCCCAAATCTGGTGGTAATTCCTGGGTTTCCATAGTGAATTGCATCAAGAGGCCCAGCTGACTTGTGTATGGTAGAGACAATTCTAACTCACTGCAACTGATTCATATTAAATAAAACTCCTTTGTGGCAGATTCAAATGTGGTAGACACAATAAGGGCCCTGTCACATGGGGCGTCATCGCCCAGTGAGATGATTTGCCCCTGACAATACCTGCCCCTTAAAATTACCTGCAACTGCTGCATGTTAAAAACATTACATGCAGGGATCTTGGGTAATTGCAGAAGATGATTAAATGATTACCTGCTCCTGGTAAGAAAGCCATTGTGAGATTGCTGAGTACAGAGATAATTGAGAAGAAACAGGTCAAAGGTTTTTCATAACTATTTTCCTGTCACTTTTGAATATGAAATGTTTATGTTTTCCTTGAAAATATGCATATGTATCTTGTCAGACATTCTGCTTGCTTCTGGCAAATTTAATTAAAAGAATTTGAAAAGAAAGAAAGTTATTACCTTATGTAATGAAGCAATTTCAGCTTATGTGAACAGGACAGGTATGTCAGATCCTTCACCTGCAGGAGAGGAGAGTCCCCGCCAGGCAATGAAGTTTCTCCTATGTAAAGCCTTTTTTGGTAGCCTCTCCTGACTGCTATAAATGGTACCATTCAGAATGAAGATTGGACAGATGTGAAAGCATAACGGCAAGGGCAGAAAAGATTTCTTTCTGACAACATAGGCTCAGCAGCTACCATAAACTGGTCCAGAGAAGCTCGTGCTTTGTTCAGAAACGTGAGGATGGTCGGAGACCCATTTTGGGAATGACTGTTAGACCCCACTACTAGGGCACACACAATAGGCAACCATTATCCACTCACCTTCTCCCTAGAGTTAACAATTTATTGGGGATGTCAAAAAAGGGCTGTGATAGGCTAATTAATAGCCCCCATGTGGACTGCTATCCTACAAAAGGCTCTGTGTCTTTACCCTCCAGAACATGAATTCAAGCCAGAAATTTCAAGATGGGCACAAACTATGAGGCCACTGGGATCAACATCGACAGAAGTGTAGACATGTTGCTCGGGAGCCACTCCTTGGGGATCACTGCTGTAGAGATTGCCCAGTACAACACGAGTTACTATATATCCCAGCATTGGCTTGCCCAAATTGTTGGTCCACTGGCCACCCACACGATTTCTGCACCATAATATCACATTTGGTATCTCTGTATGTAGCCTCCCATAAGTCTTTGATTATTGGACTAGCTATTATTTATACTCTGCCATGGAGCACTACAAACACTCACGTGCAAAAACAAACACACGCCTGCTCCTGTTTAGCACTGGACACCCTTCTGCTCGACTGGGAAATATGATTTATTTCCAAACATCCCCCTAACTGAATAAAGTGTAATTTTTACAGGTTGAACCCAATAGACTGAGGAGGAAACCTCTAAAGACCGCAGTCCCTGTTTATTGCCCTTGAGGAAATTGCCTTCACAGGGAGATTGGACCGTTGTGACTATTTCTGTATCATGCCCCAGGAAACCCAGATTAACATTTCATTTCTTCTTGTCAGCTCACTCCAGGCCTTCGCTCTAATAATTATCCTAGTCACTGCTTCAGATCTCACATTATTAGATCAAAGTTGCTAAGTGACCAACAAATGAAAAGGGGCAAATTGGTAGTTTATCAAGTACACACAGTCGTTGGAAGTTATTTTCTATCCAATCCTATCTTCATGCAATTTTAGCCTCACTTCCACATCTATTATTAATGTTTTTTTCCAATTAAAACACTTTCTAGTGTGATTTATAAAATATATTTTCCCCTGCCATGGAGGGCTGCATGTAGTGCTGTGAATACTCCACAATATTTCTGTATATGTAGCTCGTAAACCAATAGGAGACAATGGAAATGGGGTTTCAAGCCTTATTGTGGCTAATTTTGATTATAAAAAGAAATGTTGTGAATATAGGCTGTTTCTGCTCTACACTTGCTATGTTTCTGCTCTACGATCTTTAAGTAGCAATGACAATAAAGGTGTAGCCTTACACAGCATTTGTTTTTTTTAGATGGGGTCAGTGACCCCCATTTGAAAGCTAGAAAGAGAAGAAGAAGATAATAATTAACAAATTACAAAAAAAAGGAATAAATGAAGACCACTTGAAAAGTTGCTTAGAATTAGCCATTCTATAACATACTGAAGGTAACTTAAATGCGAACCACACCTTTAAGGATGAATTTATATACTACTATGTCATAGATATACAGTATGTTATAATATGAAGATGATGCAGATAAGAAAGCAGGAGCATCACTGTCAGCTTGGAGAAACCAGAACAGAAACTTTTTATATTATTCAACCTATCAATGATGAGCAACATTGAGCAGAATAATAAGGCAGGAAGAAACTCAATTCTGGAATTGAATCAATCCATGCAGTTTAAGATGTTCAACTACAGCTTTCAGCATGCTTCACCACAGCAGTGGGACAGCTAGAGACTGTATATATATCTGTGTATTTAAATACAATTTATATCACATTTACCATATTTCTATTGTACAATGTCAATAATGCACAGGAATATGAAAGGTTCATTTAATCAGACCCCAGACAGACTGACTAACATGCAAGTTATGAGACAGTCAGAGGGCCCCTCATAACTAAAGTGCTGCCTGTTTGCTTGACTTACTGTTCCTTTGGTAAGAGTTGCCTTAATTAACTACCTAAAATGCCCTAAGCTCTATCCATCCCCATATCCACCTCAGTTGTTGACGGGGTCCAAGAGACTAAATTAGGATCCCACCTGTACCACATGGGCCTTTAAACCACTCCCTCAGGATCTAACAACCCACTTCTACATAAGCTGAAATATCTATAGTGGGGATACTCTAAACTTGCCCTCTTTTTATTATGATATCACCAACAAAATCAACATTTTGGGGGGGTTAACCTGAAGGGAGTTTAACCCCCTCCCAAAACGTTGATTTTGTTGGTGATACCATAATAAAAAGGGGGGCCATGTCCCTGACTGCAGAGAATAGTGTGTGCGGATCTGTGAATCAAATTGCTGTTGCTAAAGAGCAGGCCTGGACTGGGAGTCAATATAGGCCCTGTCATTTCAAGTACACAAAGGCCCAAACAGCCCCCTACCAGCCCAATATATGGTAACTTTCTATGGAGCCGTATAGCAGCCCCTCTGGCATTTGCCAGAACCCACAGATTGCCAGTCCGGGCCTGCTAAAGAGCCTGAGACAGGAGGCCTCCTAGTAGTAGCTAATGTGAAAATAGATCCTGTTATAACTCACTCTAAGAATCAGAGTCAGGCTGAGAGTATGTAGCAAAGCAGCCAGAAGCCCCACCAAGATGAGCATAAGGGTTTGTAGCATGCGTGACACTCACCAGCATATGGACAATAAGCTTCGGTATACCCAAGAAGAACCACTGTGAAGTACTTGTACTCTCTAAGGACTGCACACCTGTCAGTGAATATTACTTCTAGTTATAACTAATGCCTTGCCTGTGCCCAGTTACTTCAAGGAAGTTACTATGTATGTATTGTGTACCATGCTAATGTCACACCTAAGAATATCCAGGCAAATATCAGTTGTGTTAAAAGAACTACTCACACCCCAGTTATTGAGTATATGTAATGTGTCTGAAGTCAGTGTGAAACCCCCTTCTTACTCCTACTGTATATTGACAGGAGTTGCAACTTAACAGGCTTGTGTGATAAGCGTGTGTACCTATATATACATATATATATATATATAAATATGGCATGCACATGTACATATCAAATATAATACTGTAAATATAAACAGTGACAGCTCTCAGTTTAATTGAATTTGACAGGGCCACTAGTCTCTATTCTGCTAACGGGACTGTCTTCAGCACAAGCCATAAGCTCTGCGGCATTTTAAAGCTGCTTCTAATAATAAACATGTTGGTTCCCTTTGAGGACAATCACATTTACTGCAGGACATGCCAAGTAAGCAGAAAGCAAGTCCGTTTGCTGAGAGCTTATGTCTCATTCTGGGAATGTTTGCCTGCGCGTTAGACATTGACATATTTACAATGTCAGCCCACTGAAAGAATTCCCTGCGGCCACCATCGATTTTACTGTCAATCACTGTGGTTTTTTCCTGCAGATCAGACACTGCCAGATTCAGAAAAATATACATTTTTCATACATGCCCCAGAGACTAAAGCTCCAACCCTTCTCTGGCACTGGACTGACACCCATTCACAATTGTAGCACACTAGTACTCATGCTGCTCAATTTAAAGGCCATGTTCACCTTCATGTTTTAGAATCTTATAGACAGACCAACTCTTAAGCAATTTCTCAATTGGTTATCATTATTTAATTTTTAAGGGTCTTAGATTAAATTCTGCCTCTCTGCAGCCATCTTTTACCCCTGCCAGCTGCCATTGATTATTGTTATGCTTTACTGTTTGTTTGTTTGTTTTTCAGGCCCTCTCCTATTGATGTTCCACATGTTGCTTGGTTGCTAGGTTAATAAAGTCCTAGTAACCAGATTTCAGAACAAAGACAAAAATGGCTTGGGTCTTTCACACAGGTTAGTTGGATCACGAGGGATTGAATTATATCTTAGTTTGGATCAAGTACAAGGTACCGTTTTTATTATGAGAGAAAAAGAAAAATCTTTTTTAAAAAGTTATTTGATTATAATGGAGTCTATGGGGCAAATTCACTAAGCGCCGAAGCGCCGAACGCTAATGTTAATTCGCTAGCGTTTGGCATTTTCGTTACTGCGTAAATTCACTAACGAACGCTGGCGTAGTTTCGCTAGTGTTACTTTGCACCCTTACGCCTGGCGAATTTTCACTAGCGACGTAACTACGCAAATTCACTAACTTGTGCAGTGTACTGAACGCTACCTTTTACGCTAGACTTCCTTCGCCACCTCAGACCTGGCGAAGCGCAATAGAGTAGATAGGGATTGTTTCAAAAAAAGTCAAAATTTTTTCTAAGTCCCAAAACACGCTGGCGTGTTTTCTACATTATGGGTGATAGGCTGAAAAAGATCAAAAATTTTTTTGGGGCTCCCCTCCTTCCCCCCTACATTTCCTGACTCATGGCAACTTACCTAGACAGTGGGCACATGTGTAGGGCAAAATAAAATTTTTATTTGCTGATTTGAAGGTTTCCCAGGCATTTGTAGTGCTGATACGTATTCCTCTATTGAAATTTGAATTTGGCGGCCTATGCAAATTAGCCTTCGCTAGCGTAACTTCGCTTTACTTAGCGAATCAACGCTAGCGCAACTTCGCAACCTTACGCTACCCGTGCGCAACTTCGGATTTTAGTGAATTTGCGAAGCGCTGGCGAAACTACGCCTGGCGAAGTGTGGTGAAGTGCGGCGAAGCGTGGCGAAGTTGCGCCTGGCGAAACTACGATTGTTAGTGAATTTGCCCCTATGGGTGATGCCTTCCTGCAGTTCAGAGCTTTCTGGATAACGTGTTTCCGGATAACAGATCCCATACATGTACTGTATATTGTATTTGTATCTCTGCACAGTGTATTAAGTACTTAATTGAATCAATCTTTCCTAAAGTGCCAGGCATGTTCCTAACACCCGTACAAGTGTTTATGTGTTCTCCCAACATTGTGGCTTCTCCTATTCAGATAACAAAGCACTCTCAGCATTAAAGTCTTGCCATTGTCTGTGTCCCCATTCCCAGGTACAAAGGGTGCTTGTATAACGTGTATCATGTAAACCTCCACATATCCATTTCTGCAAAGGCACCGAGCCAGCTGAACTTTAAGAGACATCAGCTTTTGTCCCTGTAACAAGACTTTTTTTTATGTTTTTCCAACAAAGAGCTGCTTATTGCCATGTATTCCCTGATTTTAATTAAGTGCCTAGTGTACCTGTAAAATGCCCTCCCGGATATGTCCGTACCCTGCCAAAGAGCAGAATTGCGCACATGCAAATAGATTTTGGATAGAAAGCGAACATTGTTCCCTATATTTTGGGGGAAACAAAGAGAGTACAGTTTGCAAACAAAGAGCTGCTTTTTATTTAATGGTGAAACCTTGGCTGTTGTGTGTTCTGGAATAGCTCAAAATGGTTGCTTGGCCGAATCCATTTTAAATACATTTTCTCACTCTGGAGCTCATTTATACTGTAGCTTGGAGTGGATTTTCAGTTGCATTTCTCCTGGCTTCTCCCATGCAGCATACTGAACTTGGGTGGACTAGTCACTAGGTGAAGCCTGATGCCCTTGAATTGTTTTTAGGGTGTATATATGGCATAGACACACATGCCATACAACTGTCCCATTTTTCATGGGACAGTCCCAATTTTGACATCTCAACCCGCAGTCCCGGATTGTTACTGAAATGTAGCAACTTTCTCTTTGATCCCCTGCACTGAACTGCCAGAAAAAGCTTAGAAAAAAGCTTAACTGGTTTATGTCAGAATATGTGGCAGGTGCACTTCGATACTTTTATAACAATTTTAGATAAGCAAAGAAGCAATTGAAACAAATTAAGATAAGCAATCAAATGCGAGTGATGCGCAACTATAATGCTCTGCTTGTTGTAGCGTCAGGTGCAAGCTGCTGGTCCCCCTGCCAGAGACCCACATATAACTCCACGAAACACACACTGGATTCGCAGTGCTGCAACATGTGTTTCTTGGAATTTAAGATAAGCAGGTCTCTTGGGGAAACTATGACTTGCAGCTTAAAGAGAAATTCACCTTCATTAGCAAAACTAGACATAAAAAACACAGAAATATGTTCAAACTTTCAGAACCTGCCAAATTTGGTAAAATGAATATGGTAATTAGGGTTTGTGGCATCGTCAAAACATTGCAAATCTTTTTGTCCCTCTTTCTATTTCCAAAATGTTGGGAGGTATGGGCACATTCTGATTCAGCAGAGGAGCATCTTGTAAGTAGACACAGTAGGAAATAGGAGCTTTAGCAAGGTTGCCAGATAGTGACAGCAGAGCAAGATGGAGTCAGTGACACTTTATCGGTGTTGGCGAATCTGCAGCCGTACAGGTGTGGTTTAGGTTCAAGTTCCAGTAGCCTTACCCCAACATAAGGCTGCCAGGGGTAACTGAGTCACAGCAGCAGAAGGGATGTTTTGATGGCTGATGCTGTTAATGCTGGGATGATTTCTTGGACAAGCATAATTTCCATGGCTATTGTGATACTAAACTCTACAATGAATATGGTATATATAGTTTATGTGTATGAAGGGGTTGGTGTGTGTATGTATATGTATGGGCACTGGGTTTAAGTTGATGCTCTTTTTTCAACCCAACTTAACTATGTAACTATGCGAAATTTGCAAAACTGCATAAAAGTTAGCAAAATGCGAAATTTTGCTGAATGCATTGTCAGTGGGCGTTTTTTTCTCATGTTTTTTTTCTCATGCTAACTGCACTGAAGACAACAGGTAAGTGTTCACTCTCCAAATGCATTGAAGTTAATGGACATGTTTTCTCGCGGCAAATGCTTTGAAAGGGCCTTTTTTTAAAAAAAAATTCCTGCACAAAAATAAAACGTGATTTTTCTGCCATTAAAACAAAATGAATGGCAACATTCTAGCGCAAATCTTTAAAGAAAGTCACAAATCTGCAGCAAATTTTGCTGCAGATCTGGCAAAAAAAATTGCTCATCTCTATTGGACAGTCCAATTTGACATAACTAAAGGAGGGTTAATGAACAATCCCTTATATATTATCAGTACGGGATATGTTAGGATCCCAGGTTGAACATAACTGAACAATTCTGCTTTTACCTCAAAAAAGACACAGGCTCAGTAATGTATCTATTATTCCATGTGCTACGTGCCAAGTGTTCCCTGCCACTACGCGCCAGCATGAAATCTCATTGATATTTAATGGGAGGAACACAAGATCTGATAATAGCTCCATTCTGCTGCTAATTTCTCCGAATAAGCCGAGTTTATTCAATTTCATAGAAGATATCATTTTATTTGGCCTTGCCGCCTTACCCTTTGTTGTGTGGAACAGAAATATTCATCATTTTGCTGGCAACCACCTGGGTGTCTCAAATACCCATTGGACAGCGGAAGGGTGATCACTGGCATGTCATATTGGATGAATTAGATATCATTATAGATACACAGTTGCAGGTACAATGCTGGATGCCAAATGCTTTCCATAGATTTGTCTTTTAAGTAAGTGATGAAACCCTGCAGCAAGCAGCGAGAAGCAGACTCAGCTACAAGAGATATGCCTTGTAAATAAATCTCCCTGTGCTTTCAGGTTATTCATGTTATTAGATCTTACAGTGGGTCCTATAGTATCAATAGGAATTGTAGTGCTCACTAAAAGTACAGGGCACCATGGAATTTTCTGATGAGGGTCAGGGTTCCAAACCAATGTCTTTATCACCATGGCAGTTTCTAGGGATGCATTGAATTCAGGATTCAGTCCAGCATTTGGCATTTTTCAGCAGGATGCAAGTGCCTGGCCAAAACAACTCCTTAAAATCGCATGATTTTTTTGTCACACAAACAGTGGCATACAGTAACTACTTGCCGGCGGGCCCTAGTACAGGATGGACACTCAGGCCCCCCTGTCGGGCCCTCCCCTATGAATCGCATGCCAGAGTGCTGCCGGTGTGCGCACTGTAAAATCTCCCCCTGCTCAGCCACCAGCGATAACCGTTACTGCGGCTCTGGTGGGCTGCAAGTGGGTGCGACCCTGCGGGCCCAGGTGCGATCACACCCCTGCACCCCTGGTAGTTAAGCCCCTGCACACAAACAAGGAAATTAGGATATCGAATCCTTAAAGGGGAAGTAAAATCTAAAATAGAATAAGGCTAGAAATGCTGTATTTTGTATACTAAATATAAGCATGAACTTACTGCACCACAAGCCTAATCAAACAAATGATTTATGCTTTCAAAGTTGGCCACAGGGGTCACCATCTTGTAACTTTGTTAAACATCTTTGCAAGACCAAGACTGTGCACATGCTCAGTGTGGTCTGGGCTGCTTAAGGATCGCCATTAAGTATCAAAACAGCACAAGTCAAATAATATCTGCCAGAACCTGATACAGCAAGACTGGTTAATAATCAGAATATACAGACTGCACTGGGTCCTGTGTTGTCATGTCATCTAATGTGGATTTTGGTTTTTGTATTGTTTAGTATAAACTTTCTCCAACTCTGCAGAACCAGTGGCTGCAGCAAAATAATCCTCCAAATAGAATCCCATTTAAATCTGGCTCCATGATCTTTGTCCCTGAAGCTGCAGTTGGAAACAGTAAATGGGATGTAAAAATAAAATCCAATACAAATCTCTACACGATCGCCAACTGCTCTTCAGGGAAACAAACAAAGCTGCTTGAGTTCTGCTGCATGGCTGGGGAGTAAGACGGGGGCTACCCCTGCTGTTCATAAGTATGATTGTTTTCCTGGCCAGCAGTTAGGGACCATCTGACAATTCCTATCCATAGCAGTAAATGAAGGGAGAATTTTACTGCATACAGTCAGGTTTCTTATAAAAACAGTACACATTTTTTAATTAAAGTATATTGGGATTTTATTTTTTTGCCTTTACATGCCCTTTAAAATAGCGTGGATTTTTGTCACAAGAACAAGGGAATAGATTTTTTTAAACACTGCCTTACCCCTAATTTGCATATGCAAATGAAGGGTTGGAATCAGTTCAGGACTCGGCCAAATCCGTCATTCAGTGCATCCCTAATAGAAAGAGCTAAGCAAATTACATACAATGAGAGGCATCCGGCCCCCCAAGCACATTAAAGGGATACTGTCATGGAAAAAAATGTTTGTTTTTTAAAACGCATCAGTTAATAGTGCTGCTCCAGCAGAATTCTGCACTGAAATCAGTTTCTCAAAAGAGAAAATATATTTTTTTATATTTAATTTTGTAATCTGACATTTCTGGGGCTAGACATATTGTCAATTTTGCAGCTGCGCCCAGTGATGTAACTTGTGCTCTGATAAACTTCAGTCACTCTTTTACTGCTGTACTGCAAGTTGGAGTGATATCACCCCCTCCCCCCCCAGCAGCCTAACAACAGAACAATGGGACGGTAACCAGATAACACTACATCATAAAAATCATGACAGAATCCCTTTAAATATAAAATGAGGCAAACGCATTGCCCTCCAAGCACAATATAAATAGTGACAGTAGGCACTGCCCCCCCCCAAATATATTAAACACAGAAAGAGCACTGCCCTAAGCACTAGGGTTGCCAGCTTTATGTCTGTGTGTACTTCCGTGATGTCAGTGGGCGTGTCTGTGATGTCAGTGAGTGGGGCTATGACGTCAGTTGGCGAACCTGTGACGTCAGTGGGCATGGCTATGATGTGGCAATCAGTGTCAATCAAGGGAATCCCGCCCCCGGTTTTGGAAAACCGGGCAGGAAGTATAGACCCAGGCAGCCCCTTAAAATACCGGGCTGTCCGGGTCAAAACCGGACAGGTGGCAATCCTACTAAGCACATTACATACAGGGAGAGGCAATTGCATTGCACCCCATGTACATTACATACAGTGAAAGACCGTGTGCATTGCCCCCCCCCCAAGCATATTATATACACAGGCCCGGATTTGTGGAGAGGTCACCAAGGTCCAGGCCTAGGGTGGCAGGATTTTAGGGGGGGGGCATGGTGCCCAACCACGCCCACATTGGTTCAGAAACAGTGTGCAGGAGATACAATCATTTTTTACATTTCCTGTAAGCCAATCCCCATTGCTCCAGTCCCGATGATGAAAAAATTGAGCGAATAAAAGGGAGGGGATGGTGGGCGATAAATAGCAGCAGACCTAGGGGTGCCCGCTATGTGAATCCAGCCCTGTAATTGGAGGACTTTAATCCAACAATGAAGATGTTCAGTTAGGAAGGAGAGTTACTCTGCATAGATAAAGGTGAAATTCAAATACACCAAGGGGCTCTCCCAGAATGCTTTGTGAGGTAGAGCAAAATGCACTCAGGCTAAAAGCAAATACAGATGTTGACAGGGTCAGACTGATAACTCCCAGGCACTGCCAGGCTCACCATTAAAACTAAAGAGCCTTCCTACCGGCCCAAACCTCTGTTCGCTCCCAGATCCCACCCCGCGCATGCACAACAACTATGTGTACTTTCCTCTTACCCTGATCTGGGCAAGTAGGGGGCAAAGGAGAGGGGTTGCTCTGGGTGTTAGGGCAAGTCTGGGCCAGCGGGGCCCTTGAAGAACAGGGTCCACCAGGGTTTTTCCAGGTGTCCCGCCAGCGAGTCCGACCCTGGATATTGGCTCTGTTTGGTCCTCAAATGTGACAAAGTAGTGGAGTTTAGTGTGAACTTTCTTTATCCAGGAAGTAAAGGCTGGTGCCTCTGGGCCAGCAGAGGAGAAAATACAAATACTGTAAGTGAAATATTTCAAGTTACCAGATGGCAGAGTTTCCATAATAGTAGCTTATAAAGAGCAGGTTTCCTATAGATTCTGGCTGTCATTGAACCAGTCTACTGTGATTCAGAATGATTAACCATTTATTTGTTTGTTTGTTTGTTTGTTTTATATATTGTGGGCAATTAAAAAGCCTTCCTTTTTTTAATAAACATGCTGTGCAAATATTGGAGCACAAAAGCAATCTTTACAATCCACTCACTCTTTGGAAATGCACAAAGAAATGTCAAATCTGAGAACATTTCAGATGCCGCATAGAGGTTAATTCCCTTACAGTCTCCTCATGTTTGAGCCCCTATGCTTTGCAACTTGATCATAAGGGAAGTTAATGGAAGTGTGACCCCCCACATAAAGTCTTACATTGTGTGATAATGGGGTGACAATATAAATATGTTAAATATTCTGCTGTGCTTCTGATAATTCCTTTAGCCGAGCAGATCACAAGTGGAAGGGTCAGTCTCATTGTAGTACGGGTACAAGCTGTGTCTAAACATCCCTAATGACTCCAATAAAATGACAAACTGTATGTAATGGCCCCCATAGACGCGACGATTCTTCTTTGCGAAACGACCGATTTCAGCGCAGCCCGACCGATTCGTCAAATTATCGTGCGGTTAGTGGGATTCAAACGATCGAACATCTTACGATTTTTCGTCCGACATCTGCCAGGAAATTGATCGGCCAGGTTAAAAAATCTTTGTCGGTCCCAGTACAATCTATGGATGTTTGCAGGGCCAAGCAGGCAGCTCCCCTTTGTTTTCCTGGTAAATTGGTCGTTTTAGTTGATGGACAGTTCGAACGTTCGTACGATGGTTCTCAGAAGATCTTGGTCTCACGATGTGGATTGGATCTGTTGAAAATCTGTACATCTATGGCCAGCTTAAGAAATAAAATAGAAAAAAATTCATGGGACATCTGCAGGCATATGAGGCCATTAATTCGGCATTAAACAAGAAACTTGGGTTTTTACAAGGACATTTTTCAGCCTAGTCGCCCCCCGTCGCGACTAAAGACTCCAGGCAAATGCCTTTAATGTCCCGGCCTGAAACCATCCATGGGACTGAAAGATTAAACGAATGTTAAAGTGAGATCAACACAATGAATCAGGAACTTCTCTTTGCTCATGGCTGGCTGAATAGCTGTGAATATAACAAAATGCTGAGTAAAAAAAACTTTCTACAAAAGACAGAAGAATTTCAAATGAACAAGCAGATTCTTCATCTTTATCAGCTCTTTGTAACAAATGGCAGGGGAAAATAAAAAGGTGCCACGGTTGTGAGAAATAAATTAGTTCAGAGCCGGGAGATAATTACATCATCACACGGCCAAATTTAAAGACGAGTTTTTTTCCGGATCAATGCTTTCCATCGGGTCAAGCACTATGTCAAATATTAATAGACCATTCATTATTTATGCAATGATCAGTTGTAACGCTTTCGCCTAATTGGCGCAAATTAAATAATTGTCTGTTTCAGTTACAGTATGATGGCACTTTGTTTTTTTGCCATCAATAAATAATTACCCAAAAATCATTCTAGTAAACGACACCCTGTATATACTAAGATACACATATGGATGTGGTCCAAGGCGTATATAGTACACTCAGAGGCCTGGCACCCATTCCGAGCTTTAGGGTACAGATATGGGACCTGTTATCCAGAATGCTCAGGACCTGGGGTTTTCCAGATAGATGTCTTTCTGTCGTTTGGATCTCAATACCTTAAGTCTACTAAAATGAATGTAAACTTTAATTGAACCCAATAAGATTGTTTTTGCTCCAATAAAGATCAATTATAACTTAGTTGGTATCAAGCACAAAGTACTGCTTAATTATTACAGAGAAAAAGGAAAACAAAAATGTGAATTATTTGATCCCGTAATTCAGAGCTTTCAGGATAACTGGTTTCCGGATAATGAATCCCATACCTGTATATGGAGCTGCCATTATTAGCAAACTAGATTGGGAATGAAACCCAAATGCTAATCCTAAAATATATGACATATGAATTCTTTATGAAAGAGAGCTGCAGTAGGAGACTGAGCTGAGAATAACATGGGGAGGCACATTTATCAAAGGTCGAATTTAAAACTCCCCTAAACTACAGTGAATTCATAATTTGACTAATTGAAATTTATTAATAAAATTGAATTCATCCAACTCGGACAAATTTAAACGGCTCGAAAATTTGAAAGGAATTCGAATCAAATTTGTTCAAACTCGATTCGAGTTTTTTCTCCGAAAAAAACTTGACTGTCAGGATGGCTGTTAACATCTCCAAAATAATCCCTGGACCTCTCCCATTGACTTAAAAAAGCAATTCAGCAGGTTTTAGGAGGTGAATAGCCGAATTTGAGTTCTTAAAGGGCCAGAGTATGATAAATCTCGAAAATCGAATTAGAATTCTTTTTGAAAAACTCAAATCGAATTTGGATAACTCCCTAATCGAATTTGACAGTTTTCCCATAAAAAAATTCGAAAATTCGAATTCAAAGTTTCAATTCGACCCTTAAAAAATCTGCCCCTTATTATAGTGTATATGATATAAGCTTTGTGCCATCATTTAGCCAATAAAAGGTGATCCCCATATTTGTCTCTGTTTAAAACAAGTGGCAGTGATTGTAGTGAGATGGAAAGTTATAATAGATATCTTACTCTCTGCCTTTTACATTGCACCCTATCACCTACCAGTGCAACTGACTATAAGTAAGAAAAAAGCTCTATCAACACCCCTGCACAGGTTTAGGGTCCATAGGTACTCAAATGACTTTGGTTATATTTTCCCACAACACCAGGCACATGGCATGACACCAGTGGGGTATGCGGGACCCCCTATTTTTAGCCCACTGGGAACACTGAACGTGCTATTCAATGAGGAAACCAACAGCCTACTGGTAATGAAGAACAACTGATACATTTAAAGTCATACACCTGGGACCTAAAAATATCCAAGCCACTTATACCCTTAATGGGACTGCACTAGGCAAATCCATTATGGAAAAGGACATTGGAGTCCTTGTAGATTGGAGTCCTTGTCTATTTTGGCGCCAGCGCGGTGCACCTCTTGAAAACTATTTAAGGCTCATTAGGGCTGTAGGAACTTGCCCGTTATAGGAGTTTATTCCTGGTGCTTCTGAGCATTGAGCTACTTTGTATTTTTGATTCTTGATTGCTGTTGTGACCCCTGCCTGGCTTTTCGACTATTTTGACTTCTGGATCCTGACCCCTGCCTGAATTCCAACTACCTCTTCTGCTAATTCCTCTGATTGACTACCTGGTTTGACCCTTGCCTGCCTGACTTTGTTTATACTCTGCCTGCCCCGACCCAGCCTGATCTGACTATGATTCTGTCTAACGCCTTGTACCGCGACCTTCTGCCCAAAGACTTTGCATTCAGTTGTGCCCCTTTGCCTGTCCAAAACCCTTCGCCTTGCACCTCTCGTAAGACCTGGTGACATCTGAGTAGCTGAGGGCTCCTCCCGAGGCCATAGGCGGCTGCTACAGGCAGAAGCACAAGCCGAGACCAGGGTGCTTGGCATCATTTCTGGATTTAGGGTCCCAACTGTGACAGGAATACAGGTTTATGGAAGATAGCTCAGAGTACAAGTTGATCCAGGGACTAGTCCAATTGTCATTTTGGAGTCAGGAAGGAATTTTTCCCCCTCTGAGGCAAATTGGAGAAGCTTCAAATTGGGGTTTTTGCCTTCCTTTGGATCAACTGGATCAAAAAGGCTGAACTTGATGGATGTGTATCTTTTTTCAACCTAACTTACTATGTTACTATGTTACTTCCCCCACCGTGCCAGTGCTTAGCATGTGCTAAATCATATAGTTAAAGAAGGTGACTTAGATCATTAAACATGAAATGCCCAAGGCTACTGAATTCGTGCAGAATATAGTGAATATGGGAGTCGGAGAATCACAAAAGAATGTAGAGAACAACACAATGACCTGATTGAATAACTTAAAAATAACAAGATGGAAAGAAATCTGACAAGGAAGCTGTCAAGTTGCTGTTAAAAAGAAAACAAACGATTGTGCCCTGGAGGAGATGGAGAACTGCACATATATTGAGTCTACTCCTGAGAGTGAATGTGCATGGCAAGGACTTCTCGGAATAACCACCCGTAATGTACAGAACCATTTCAGAAGGAAATGGAATGTAAAAAGAAGGTGGCATTCCCCACCAATCCCGTACCTAATAGATCATTCACTGACGCTGTTTCTATCATCAGCCACATCCCCATGATGGAACGGACACAGTCTCTGCTCATGTGGATGAAATTTGCAAGACAAAATTTGCACATGACACCTGCTTTGCAAAATAGTCCTCATCTAGAACTTGGGGTGGTTCACCTTTAAAGGGGTTGTTCATCTTTAAATTAACTTTAAGGGGCAGATTTATGAAGGGTCGAATTTCGAAGTAATGGGAGTTTTTTTGAACTTTGAAATTCGAATGAAAAAAGACCAATCTCAATGTAAGGTTTTTTTTGCGGTGAATAGGTCCGTTTTCGATTGAATTCAAATCGTACTAATTTGATTCAACGTTTTTTCAAAAAAAAAAAAAACCTCGATTTTTGAAAGTCCACTAATTGACTTAGTGGAGTTAGGAGTTCCCCCATAGGCTAAAACAGCAATTCGGCAGGTTTTACATGGTGAATGGTCGAAGTCTAATTTTTAAAGAGACAGTACATGATAAATTTCGATAATTGAATTTTTGAATTTTTTTCAAATCGAATTTGGACTATTCTCTAGTCGAAGTACACAAAAATTAGCTTGAAATCCGAATTTATTTTAATTGAATTTTGACTTTGACTTTTGGTAAATCTGCCCCTTAGTATGATGCAGAGAGTGATATTCTGAGATAGTTTGCAATTGGTTTTCATTTTTATTATTTTTGTTTTTTATTCAACAGCTCTCCAGTTTGCAATGTCAGCAGTCTGGTTGCTAGTAGTGATGGGCGAATAAATTTGGCAGGCGCATTGGCATCAAATTTGGTTGCTTTTTAAATGCCAAAATTAACACCAATTGATGCAGGAAATTCACAAATTTTTTGGTGAAGCAAAACGGGAGAAATTTGCCCATTACTAGTTGCTAGGGTCCATATAACCCTAGCAATGAAGCACTGGGCTAAATAGAAAGATGAGCTAACAAATTTATCAATAATGATACATTTGTAGCCTTATAGAGCATTTGATTTTTAGAGAGGGTCATTGACCCCCATTTGAAAGCTGGAAAGAGTCAGAAGAAAAAGGCAAATAATTCCAAAACTATAAAAAATAAAAAAAATAAGGCCAATTTAAAAGTTGCTTAGAATTAGTCATTCTATAACATACTAAAAGTTAACTTAAAGGAACAGTAACATCAAAAACAGAAAGCGTATTAAAGTCATTAAAATATAATGTACTGGTAAAAGCTGTGTACATAAACAAATGTTGTGTAGCTAAGGGGGCAGCCATTCAAGCTGGAAAAAAAGGAGAAAAGGCACAGGATACACAGCAGATAAACTCTGTACTATACAATGGGATTCTTCAGAAGTTATCTGTTATCTGCTGTGTATCCTGTGCTTGATACAGCACACCTGAGAAAGTCGGGACATGACGAACTGCATTTGGAAACAGATTTAACAGACTTAATTGACAAACAATCATTTTCTGCTCTGTCAGTGCAATATATCTTTTTTTGGATTAAAGGTGCTGATAAAATTTTACATGATGGGAGCTCGCCCCTTCTTTTATGTTTATTTGTAGAGTTTGCCTGTTTGGGACCAACGGATTAAGGAGGCAGCTCCCCACGTGGAACATTTGTTAGTGTTGTTGGATATTTTGCATTTAATCCTTGAAGCATTTGTTTGACCTTTAGAGTATTTGGACTTTGTTATTTGTGTGCATTATTCGTTTCTACACATAACTGCCTTTAACCAGTTAGCGCCTCTTTCTCTTATATACATCTATATAAATAAGCTGCTGTGCAGCCATGGGGCAGCCATTCAAGCTGATAAGGAGAAGAGGCACAGGTTAAATAGCCCATAGCAGATAAAACACCATTATATTGGACAGGGGTCATCTGTTATGTGCTATGTAACCTATGCCGTTTCTCCTTTTTTTCCAGCTTGAATGGCTGCGCCCATGGCTACACAGCAGCTTGTTTATATAAACTATAGTAGCCTTTCTGAAGCAAACACACAGATTTTACCAGTGCATGCTAATAGTATATTTTATTTTAATAACTTTAAAATGCTTTAATTTTTTGGTGTTACTGTTCCTTTAAAGGTGAACCACCCCTTTGAAAAAGCAACGAAAACTTAAGAAACGTGGGCAATACTCTTATCAACATGGCTTAGTCTCATTCACCAATGATCTGCCTTTGTGCCTGGGTGGATGATGGGCCAATGCTTTGACAACATCATCGGCCTAAATATAAACCTTTCTGCCTTTGGACAAAATTGGGTCTTAGGATATTCTTTTCACCAACAGTCGGATGCAGCAAACTTGGTTCTGCACAAGGCATAGATCATTATGCAAGATGTCTTATCACAGCTTTTTAAGGAAAAAGGTGTGATAATGATCTTTTTAAATGAAGTGACACAGTAAGATGTTGTAAGCTACAGTATCTTTAGTTTAGATAAAGTCTGTATCATCTGTATTCTGTTGGCTTCTATATCCCATTCCGCCTATCCTTTAGCCTTGTATGGGAGAATGTGTATTGGCCTCTGCCCTCTGCAGAATGGAGAGACAGAAATACAAAAGGAGAATAGGCAGCAAAGAATATGAATGGCAGAAGCAGTTTGGCAGCTTGGAATGGATATATTTGCTAATACAGAATAGTTGGTTTTATCCCAATTGTCTTTGTTGTAAATTAACATATTTTGTGCGTTCGGTGCCAGTTTTTCAGCTGCTTCTCACTGGCAAGGATACAAATTAGGAAGTGTAGAAAATAGCTCAGATTTGCAATGCTTTTCATGTCATTCTAAAATAGCCGGATGCTCTATGTATTTGGTGATTAGAGCCGGCAGTAATGGAATAAAACATAAAACCAGAAATTGCATAGCAGCCTGGTCCCCCTTTCCTTCAGTGGGGTTTGGTTAATACAGTGTGTACTATAATCCCCTACTTCCCACCGATTATTTTTAATTCAATTTCCTAGGTGCTTCTAATCAGTTCCTGTGATTTAATGTTAAAAATAGCCAAAGCAATACAGGTATAAGATCAGTTATCTGAAAGCCTGTTATCCAGAAATTTCCAAATTACAGAAAGGGACATCTCCCATATTTTCCACTGTAATCAAATAATAAATTTTTATTTTTAAATAATTAGGGATGCACCAAATCCAGGATTCCGTTCGGGATTCGGCCAGGATAGTGCCTTTTTCAGCAGGATTCGGATTCGGCCCAATCCTTCTGCCTGGCCAAACCAAATCTGCATATGCAAATTAGGGGCGGGGAGGGAAATTGTGTGACTTTTTGTCACAAAACAGTCGGCCGAATCGTTCGCGAAGGATTCGGGAGTTCAGCCTAATCCAAAAAAGTGGATTCAGTGCATCCCTAAAAATAATTTCCTTTTTCTCTGTAATAATTGAAAAGTACTATGTACCTGATCCAAACTAAGATATAATTAATCCTTAATCGGGGCAAAACACTGGGTTTAATTAATGCTGAAAGGATTATTTAGTAAACAAAGTATGGGGATCCAAATTATGGAGGATCCCTTATCCAGAAAAACCCAAAGTCCCAAGCATTTCGGATAACTGGTCCCATAGCTGTATATCACTGCAGATAAGACACAATATTAGATTGGTAAATGGACTTTACAAGGGATTTTAATTCAGAATTTGCACTACTCTACAGAACAGAGCTACTGTGGCACTATAATACCATTTCTATAATACCATTTCAACAGAATTGTGTTGGCTTTCTGGGAAAGCAACAGTCTAATAAAATATGCAATATAAATATAAAGCATAGAGGTCTGAAGGAGAACTATAAACTAATGAAAGGAAAGAGAGGAAACCTCAGATGACCCGTTGCCTGGATGTAAATGTCAGCAACTACCATCTGCTCAGCAGGGATATAGAGGAATGGGTCATGTAAAACTGCTGACTCAAAGTCGCTTCTCAGCTTATTTGCCCTTTCAGGTAATTATAATGAGAATCTGCACGTTTGAACAACAGCAGATGGCAATCAATTGGCAAGCTAAATGCCAGCCAGAATTCTCCATGTGGCAGAAAAGGACGAGTTGTCCACCAAGGTCCAGAGGAAGGGACCAGAGAGTAAAGGGTAAGTTTGCGAGGCCTGTTGAATGTAAATAATAACAATGCAAATCCAGTCTCCCTCAGTACATCTGCTTCTTGGCTGTAAGTGTCTCTGTCTCCCCAACACAAATAGCATTTTGTATTAGAGACTACGGAAAAGCAGATTATAAAGACAAAGAAATAAAATGAAGATAGTGTAGATCTGGGTGCAAACAGTGAAATGGCAAAACAAAACGCATAAATCCATTAATCAATTCTGTGGTTGAATTACAACTACCAACAACCCACTTTAAAAATATTGCATGCATGGCTGCTCCGGAAGTTATGTCTTGCCTTTGGCATATTTCCTGTGTCCCTTATGAAAGATGATTTGTAGCCCCGACTGCAATTTTCCTGTATACGTCTCATGTTGGGAGCTGTAGTTAGAATATCCCTGTAATGTCATTAATAAATCCCTGGCATGCACTGTATGTGTAATAGCTCTGTGTTCAGCTTATGAAACAACCCTATTGTAGGCCCTGTTATAAACATCTTGTTAGGCAGATTGTAACACAAAAGAACGCCCATGAGAACCAGTGATATAATCACGGAAGTTAGAAATAAAAACATAAAAGGAAAAGGTCTTAACATTTAAATAGCAATTACAAAGGAAAGATTTTAAAAGCAGCCCTATACAATGCTAGCCAATGTAGCTGTTCTCCTTACATAACTTTGAATTGATGGGGAAGGACATAAAAATGCAAATTTGGTCTAGTGTATGTTAATGGCTTGGCATGAGGGCAGACACTTGTCTTATTGCTTAAAAGCATCTTCACCAATGACCTGCCATCAATTCATAACTTTACTACACGTTGTGTTTGCAAAAAGGAGTTCTCTGTCAGCCACAACACAATGAGGTGTGCGTACCAATAAAAATGGCTAGTTAGCTTGCATACAACTAATTATCCCGTTCCTCATTATGGATATGCACCTTGCTGGTGTTATTAGATGACCCTATACTGCGGAAAGGACAATAAGTTGTATGTAAAATTGTGCAGCTTGTTATATATGTAGGGAACTATAGGGTTTCATTTCCTACTGATCTGGGGGGGTGGCTTTTCCAACCGGCCCAGGGATGTTATGTTTAATAAAAATAGGTGGGAGCACTTTCTTTGGCTTCCACCTGAACTGGGGAAGATACTGCTGGAGAGCCTGGGACACAAGAGGCAAACAAGGGAACCATACCTAGTGTAAGTTAGTGTAAGTTAGTGTAAGTTAGTGTAAGTTGGGGGAACAGGGACCCTGTGAAAAAGGTAATTAGACTGAAAGTGAAGGGACCTGAGGTTTCTCCTTGAGCAGAACCGACCCACTAAAATTCACCTTGAAAAAAAATTAAAAAATTCAATGCATTTGGAGTGAGAAAAGACTTGAGAAAAAACACCCATTGACATTAATGCAATTAGAGTGAGAAAAAAAGATGCCCATAGACTCTATACAGTAGACAAAAAAAGACTGACTAGAAAGATGAATAATTAAAAGTCACAATAAGAATACATTTGTAGACTTACAGAGCATTTGTATTTTTTTAAATGGGGTCAGTGACCCCCATTTGAAAGCTGGAAAGAGTCAGAAGAAGAAGGAAAAGAATTAAAAATGATAAGACCAATCGAAAAGTTGCTGAGAATTAGCCATTCTATAACATACAAAAAGTTGATATAAAGGCGAATCCCCCCTTTAATGCATTTTGCAAATTTTCACTATTTTAAACTATTTTCAGTAAAACAGTAATCTAATGATGTATGCCTGATCTACATGCAAAATAATTATTTTCCTTGGCAAGAGCAGCCAGGGGCGCTCGGCCAATGAGGCGAGTTAAGGCACTCGCCTCAGATGGCAGCGCCCCCCTGGTTGCCAGGGGCGTCAAAAATGCCACTCCTGGTAACTAAGAGCCGAATTTCCAGTTTTCAACCCGGAAATTCGGCTCTTCTAATGCAGAGAGCAAAATTTCGTGGACCCGTCCGGTGCTGAAGGTGAGAGGCGGGGGGCGGCAAAAACTAAGGCCGCCTCGGGCGGCAAATTGGGCAGGATCGCCCCTGGGAGCAGCTCTTCTCAATAGAAAGATGTCCATTCTGTGTATCGTCTTTATAGTGTATGGACCTACTCAACCCACAGACCAGTTGGCCAGATACCAAAGATTATCAGTCATTGGGTGGCCAGATATTTGAGCTTTTGTATGTTTGAATGATACATTGACTGATCCTTTGGACTTGGGCACTTATTAAACCACTGAAAGTCTCTGAGCAGGTATAATGTTCCCTAACATTTGGATATCAGAAGCTACACATGCAAATATTCGTGTACAGTCAACCATCCCAAACTGCTTGTCCTCAGAAAATATTTCCATCTCCTCTGAGGAGAATTTTGTATGCACATAATTCCACCTCTGTGATATTGTGTTTGAATATAAAGATATCTTATCAGCACAAAATGAATGAGCAGAGAAACCCGACCTTGTATAACCTGTAGTAAAGATCAGCAGGTGAAAATTCAGCAGGAATTACATACACAGGTGTATTTACCATACAATTATACTGGTTTGCTGGTCAACACTACACACTCACTATAAATACTTAATAATAAATAAATACTTAATAAATACTATAAATACTTACATTTCTACTACCTCACAGGTAACACCCACCTTGTATCTCACCATTTAGACTGTAAGCTCTGCATAAGACTGTGAGCAGGGTCCTCACCCCCTTAGTCTCTTGACATGCTACCGTTGATAATAATGTATACATTTGCTTTAACAAGATGAAGCTGTTTTTGTTTCTATATGTTAAATGTTTTGTTCTCCCATTTTATCGCTATACGCCATGGAAGACAATGGTGCTAATGGTGCAGATATATAATAATAAACAAAGAGGATGAAGAGTCCCAGACCTTGGGGTGCAGTCTCAGGGGGTAGAAAGGGAAAGCTGTAAACTGTAAATAATAAGAAAAAGTAGAAGAATAATCATTAAAATAATAGGAAGAAGAAGAAGATTTTTTGCACTAATTTCAAGCTACAGGAGGTAGTGCAAGATAAAAGGGACACTTTAGAGGCTAGAGGATGAAAACCTATTCTTGCAGCCAAGGGGTGAATGTCTGGTGGGCAGGCAGGGAAGAAGGCATACAAAGATGGGGCAAAGCTGTAGGCGCATAGTATATGAGACATTTGCAACCAAGGAGTAGCAGCAATGAGACCGTGCTCCCCTAACATCAAGTACAAGTGGTAGATTGACCCAATAGACTGCAGCTCCACACCAGAAGTGGTAAATAGGATGGAGCTGGAGGAAGATCATGTTTGAGATTTTTCTAGAGTTGCCAATACAACGCTAATTGGTAAAGACCTTTAAATTAACAGCACTTATATGTGAATATTTGAAGAATTTAACTGTAAATGTTCCTGTGTTGTGAGTTGGCATTTAAGAATAAATTGATAACTCTGAGGCTTTGTTATCTGAAGTGAGAACTGTGTTTAGTTTATTAGGGTGTGAGGATCATTCCAGGATAGACTCCTGAAAGGTGTGGAATATATATATATATATATGGCTAATATTCTTTAGGGTTTAAGGGATAAGGTTTATGGTAACTAGTATGTATAGTACTGTTATTTCCTAGTAGGGCCTTTGGTGTGTTCCCAGTTTTCACTAGGTTGTTTAGGTGGGACAGTCAAAGTGTGTGGACCATCCTTTTTAGGTTCACACACTCGGGGACGAATAGGTAATAGGAACCATACTGTCATGTTTCAGGCTGCTTTTGGGTTATCAATAGAATAATGCATAAAAAGCACAGATGTCAACCTGCAGCCCTTCAGATGTTGCTCCCACAATCTCACTGATACTGAATTGGATGCTGGTAGCAGAGTTTCAGTTCAGTATTACATTTCAAAGTGTGGGCTATGAGGCTGTAGTGTCTGACTCATGCAATCAGCGGCTAATCTGTCCGAGTGCACTTTGGCAAAGTTCATCCTATTCCCTTTACGAACTCCATGTCAGTACTTACTGGGTTAGCCCCTCCCCCATGCTCCCATCAGAAGGACCCTCCCCAAGTCTTTAAAGACCGGCCACACCCACCTACCGGCGTCTTTTTTTCCTTCTCATTTTGCTCTCATCGGAAGCAAAAATGGTTTTCTTTTAACCTTGGGAAAGCATAGGCCTGCCCATAAGGCGTCCTAGGGACAGGGGTTTTTGGTCCATGGGACCTTTTGTTCCCCAGCACTCGGCCTCATATCCTGGAGTCGTCTGTGCTTCAGCTTCTGGATCAGGTAAGGCACTGGTGTGCAATGTTTGCTACTCCTGGTCTGCCTGTGTTTCAGTTGCGTTTCTGTATTGCTGTCAGAGCATTCGACGGCAAGTGCTTGTCCCCCCATCCGGTGTGCCCTCCTGACCTGCCCAAAAGGCGTCCAGGGGCAGTGGTGTATGTGGCCCCTACACACCCTTTATTTTTACGGATGGGCGAGGGAGGCGGCAGTTAAAGGGTCAGCCAATTATTAGGCAAAATTAGTTAGGGGCCTGAGCCTTACTGCCTCCTGTTTTTCTTTTGTTTTTTCTTGTCTTTTAAATGGAGGACAGGTTCCATGGCCAGCTGCCTCCCTCAGCAGACTTTCCTAAGGTGGAGGTCATTTAAAAAAAAAAAAAAAAAAAAAAATGTCCGCCTTATAGGTTTCAGCTAGAAACGGTGCATGGCTCTGTTAGGCGATACCAATTATCCAATTTGCCTCTGTGTAACCACAGCAGTTGCTTTTGGTTACCTGCTTCTGCAGACAGCACCTGAGTTTAATCAGCGGGTTCCACTGGTAAAGTGATCCCCCCATTGAACACAATTATGGGATTCCTCTGTATGTGCAGACACCAGCTGAGTATAATCAGGTGATTCCTGTGCAACTGCCAGCTATAGCAAGTGGAGATGGCCCCGCCCACTCTCTATCTCTGCAGACTGGAAACTCTGTCCAGCAGCCTCAGGTAAGTACTGCTATCAGTAAACTTGTGAGGCCTGTTAACAATGAACCTGGTGTCCTGCAATATGTGGCATTAGAGACCTACTTACAGCCTGGCATTAGGAGCTACAGGTAAGGAACATGTTCATATTCTGTTCTGAAGTGTACTGAGCTAATCCTTTGCTGATCTGCACTGTGCAAGGCTCTGACCTTTTGCTCACCTGAAACCAGCAGTGTATGCTGAGTTCTGGCTAATTGCTCACTTTATTCCAATAGTTCTAGTGGCTAACACTATCCTATGCAAAACTACAGTGTACTGAGTCCTGTACATTTGCATACCTGACAACAATAGCCCTAATGAATGCTGCTATTTGTTCTGTGAGGTGATGTGCTGAGGTTTTTGCTATTTCTGGAATCAGTATTGCTCTCCAGTATTGCTCTCCTGGAACCAGTAGCCCTTATGAATGCATCCCTGGGCTGGCGGCTAGGCTTTGATATACTGCATGCTTGCTCTAAACAGCAGCTAATTCAAACTATGTATAACATGTTGCTGTGATTGTATCTTTGCTTTGCAGGATCTAATACACTTACATCTGAATGTCTTATAATACAATGCATTCTTCTATGTTAAGGTATTATTTAATTCAATTAAACATGGAATTGTATCAGGTTGATGTTCTCCCTGTGCTAGGTGAGTTTACATATTGTTTCTGATATACACAGCAGGAACGGCTAAGCCTGTCTGCTATATGGATTACAGGTATTAATTGTACAACACAATGTTTGGGGCCCTTCTCTGCAAGTTTTTCCCTGTTTTGTGTTGCAATTCACTGTCGGCATTACTGGAGGGCCAAGGCAGTTTGCTCCTTATTCCGTTCAAATAGGCAGTATTATTCAATATCCATAGCTGGAGCTCTGGGGTTGGTCAGTATACTCTCAGAGAGCAGTATCTCTAGGTCCTCAACAGAGGCCTATGTAATAATCTGCCATTACAATACATGTGGCTTAATACATGCTAGCACCATGGCTCTACACCCTGTTGGTGGTCTCTAAAGGATCACTTATGGTGGCTTTATATAAGACTAAGTCGTCTAATCATCCGAGAAGTATGCTTATCCTAAGAAAGCCAATACCTTCAGAATGAATGCTTAACCAATGGTTAACTGTAGTGTGTAAGTGTTCTGCATAAGAGTCTTACATGTGTGCGTATCATGCGTGTGTGTGTGTGTGTATATATGTCAGTATATATGTATACATATATGTATATGTGTATGGGCCATCTGCATATATGTGCATGGCTAATGCATGTTGAGATAAAGCATTATTTTGGCCTCATGGGGCCCCTATGCCTCCTGGGCTCCCTGCAGCCGCGGGGTCTGCTTCTTCAGTAGTTACGTCCATGTCTGTACCTGGAGGTCCAGACCCGATTGTGCCCTTAGCTGGATAGCTCCTTAGTCCCTCCTAAGGGCCGTAGGTGGTGACTGCCACACAGAATTATGCATTGGCACATACTACTAATAAACCTACTGTCATAACACACACATCACACCCCTCGGAGATGACCTTTGTTCAGTCACTAGGGTTGCATCGCTAAGTTTAATTGTTATTAAATCTTACCTATATAAGCTCTCCTGGCAGTTAGATTGCCGTGGTATAAAATATGATACAGGCTGAACATCGCTGTTGTGGTTTAAGTCATACTACCAGCAAAACAGAACATCTCTGTGGCCCAAAAGCCAGGTTTCTGCTCTGTGTCTAGAAGACAGACTTAGTCAGTTGTCCATTTGTTTGTCTAGTCTCCTAGATAAAAAAAAAAAAAAAAAAAAATGGAGTATCCATGTTTTGAGGCTAGCTGTTCTGCATACCATATGGGTACTGATTTAGACTGCAAATGATGGAAGCATCTAGTGAGTGTTGATTCTTCCCTCTCTTTATATCGGTGTCCTCCTGAACCACCAGTATGGAATCTGCATCGTCACGGTTACATACCTACAGGTTCTACCCATTTTATTGCCTCACAACAGAACATCTTAAAGACTGTCTTAAAGATTATATCAGTCTTGCATTTCTTGAGGTGTGTGCACTTCTCTTACTTCTATTTCATTGGTGCATAACTGGGGAAATTAAGTCATCGGTACCGAAATTGTCCCAGTTCAGCGTGTATAGTTCACCTGACCCAGTGGGCATAGTTCACAGTCTGCATGTTTCACCTTTCCCGGTAGGATGGTTCACCTTTCCCGGTAGGATGGTTCACCTTTCCCGGTAGGATGGTTCACCTTTCCTTGTAGGTCTGGTTCACCTATCCCATTAGGTCTAGTTTACTGGACCTAGTATCTGACCCGGCAAGTCTCGGTCATCTGACAGGAGGTTCATTCATCTAACACAGTAGGTCTAGTCTGGTGGATTGGAAGCCTTCTGATGTTACTCAAACATCCTTATGATCAGTCCAGTCCTAAGTACTTGAGCAATTGATGCCTACGCACATCCTCTGCATGCCCAATGGTGGGCAGCCTGGTACTCAAGGTAAGAGGATTCAGCTACCTCAAATATAGTCAATGTGAGGAACACACTGACACAAAAGACATATGGCTGCAGGGCTAACCCCTGCCATTTTAATAATGCAGAACATTGAGGAAGTTCGCATGATATAGGATGGTTGAATTTCCTACATCTACACATGTTCCTTTGCTGGAAGGAGGAAATCTGATTGGTCTCATGAGACTCTGAGCATCTCTCCAGGTTACTCTACAACCTGCCTATGTGAGTCTTGTGGCTATCATAGTATTGCTTGGGTTATTTTATTCTGACTCCGAAATCCTCTAGGGGTTACCAGTTCTATGTCTCACAAGGCTATGCTCTGCCATCCAACTGGGGTTTTATTCTTCAGGTAATTGCCCTGTCTCCATCTGGCATTATCTTCTAGAGGTTGGTACCAGTGTTTCCATCGTAAGGATCATACACGGAGTAAGTAATTCTCACCCCAGATAAGTTTCAGGTTCCCATGTCCCTGTTCTCTGGGTTTGCTTTCCAGTTAGAGCAGATCTAATTGCTAGCCAATCAGATAGTTAGGCATTATAGTACATGCCTCAAGTATGCCTCATTGTGCATTTTATGCCCGGCACTTTTGTTTATATTCTAAACAGGCCACACATACATAGGGGTCTGTTTGGGATTCTAACTCCTACCAAGTGTTTTTTACAGGTGCTTTACAAATCTGCACTGAAATTAAGCATACATGTGATGGATGCTTTCTGGTGAGTAGGAGAGTAAGTACATGCCTCAAGTACATCAAGTACATGCCTCAAGTATGCCTCATTGTGCATTTTATGCCCGGCACTTTTGTTTATATTCTAAACAGGCCACACATACATAGGGGTCTGTTTGGGATTCTAACTCCTACCAAGTGTTTTTTTTTACAGGTGCTTTACAAATCTGCACTGAAATTAAGCATACATGTGATGGATGCTTTCTGGTGAGTAGGAGAGTAAGTACATGCCTCAAGTACATCAAGTACATGCCTCAAGTATGCCTCATTGTGCATTTTATGCCCGGCACTTTTGTTTATATTCTAAACAGGCCACACATACAAAGGGGTCTGTTTGGGATTCTAACTCCTACCAAGTGTTTTTTACAGGTGCTTTACAAATCTGCACTGAAACTAAGCATACATGTGATGGATGCTTTCTGGTGAGTAGGAGAGTAAGTATTTTAAACTGTTGAGTTTGCCAGGTGAAGGGAGGTCTTCATCCCTCTCTCTCTTTTTCTTCTGGAAGAGTCAAGCTGTTATGGAATTCATCTTTTCCTCACACTGACGCTGGGCTAACGTCTCTTTTTCTGGGGTATAGAGCCTATGATATAAGACTATTCTTATCCCTGTCACTTATTCTTGAGCTTTCACCGGGAATCTTAACATTCACTTATAGAAGTTGCATGATTGGTCTCTTCAAAGTCTTGCCATCTATGGCTACAGATTCTTGTTAAGAGCCTATTACCCTCCCACTGGGAAAATACTAGCTTGCTACGTCCCAGTAAGTACTGACATGGAGTTCGTAAAGGGAATAGGGAAGATTGTAACATACTTACCGTGATCTTCCTTTCCTGTACGAACTCCATGTCAGTACGGCCCGCCCTTTTTCAAGTGATTTTAGAAGCTTGTTACAAAGACGCCGGTAGGTGGGTGTGGCCGGTCTTTAAAGACTTGGGGAGGGTCCTTCTGATGGGAGCATGGGGGAGGGGCTAACCCAGTAAGTACTGACATGGAGTTCGTACAGGAAAGGAAGATCACGGTAAGTATGTTACAATCTTCCCTATTCCCGTATGTTCCACCCGGCAGGATCCACTTCCTAAAGACACTTATGTGCAAACACATTCCAGAAAGTGTTAATGTATTATGTAGATTTTACTTCCTCGCCTGAGTTCAGTAATTAAAGCAGAGATACGGTAATTAAAGTGTGTTTTATTAGATCTGTTAAGACAATCACAGCAGTCCTTGCTGCATATCTTAATTTTAGCTCCATGCGAAAGCGCAATCAGTCTCTGCAGTAAGGGAAATTCAAAGTACGTTCTCGTTAGTTGCAGCACAAGAAAGGCAATGTGACCCTCTAGATGGGCAGAATTCCTCTGCTGCATAATGAATGAAAGATATAGCTGGAGGTAACAACACAGCACATAATACAATGTACTTAGCAATGAGGTTAATAGACACAAAGCAACTTTGCTGACTGTGCAGCTGTTCCAGTAGCCAATTATATAACAGCCTAGAGGAGCTACAGGGGCCACGTCAATGCAGTTCTAACCCAATGGGAATCTCTCCTACCTGTGAAAGATTTACCTGTGAAAGATTTATGGGTGTAAGGCAGACATAGGGTTGCCACCTTTTTAGAAAGTTTTTATTGGCCAGCAGTGGTGGGGACAGGAACAAAAGGGGCCATCCGTGATGCAAAAGGGGCAGAGCCACGTACTGTGATGCAAAACTGGCAGAGCCGCGGCGCGCGATGGCCAGAAGGCCGAAAAAAGTTAAGTTTTAAGTGAATTGGGGGCAGGCTAAGGGCTTTTTTTAAGGGTTTTACAAATTTACCACCAACTACATTGTGAACAATTAATAGAGAGTAAAGAATGACCCCTAAATTGCACCTTCCCATTTATTATTCCAAGAATCCCATGAACACAAGGTAAAACTTAACCTTTATTGGTATATTATTAAAATAGCACCAAGGGTGAAGAATCAAAAAAGATTAAAATTACAACCAGGAGGAGCACATTGTAGCTGAATTATGCAGTGTGTCCCAGATACTTGAAAAGCGATCGTATTCAATACTGAAAGGATCTTATGAGAAGCATCACATTAAGGATTCACTGCATTCAGTCTTGTGAATCCAAAGAAAGCCCATGGTGATTACCCAAAGGGTTAATTAACTGAGGGGCGCAAAGATCTGCAGTTTGCAACAGTTAAATAGAATTGGAATGCAGATACCAATTAGATCGGCCCAAATCCTTACAAGAAATATGCCTGGTAGAACGGGCAATATAAGGTTAAAGAGCCTGTCTGAGCGAGTGAGATGGTCAGCGTTACATTCTTACACTGTTAGCAGATATGGTGCTATTGAATCAGACACCTTAACCGCACCCCCAGAGATACTATGTTTCCAACGGAAGGATCCGTTACAGAACAATTGACTGAATTAGCAGCACGAGTAACTCCCTGCCTGGTTGAGCTAAAAAAGTAACAGGCGCCTGACGCGCGTTTCGCTCGCTCGGCGAGCTTTATCAAAGGCAAAAGATTGCCTTTGATAAAGCTCGCCGAGCGAGCGAAACGCGCGTCAGGCGCCTTTGATAAAGCTCGCCGAGCGAGCGAAACGCGCGTCAGGCGCCTGTTACTTTTTTAGCTCAACCAGGCAGGGAGTTACTCGTGCTGCTAATTCAGTCAATTGTTCTGTAACGGATCCTTCCGTTGGAAACATAGTATCTCTGGGGGTGCGGTTAAGGTGTCTGATTCAATAGCACCATATCTGCTAACAGTGTAAGAATGTAACGCTGACCATCTCACTCGCTCAGACAGGCTCTTTAACCTTATATTGCCCGTTCTACCAGGCATATTTCTTGTAAGGATTTGGGCCGATCTAATTGGTATCTGCATTCCAATTCTATTTAACTGTTGCAAACTGCAGATCTTTGCGCCCCTCAGTTAATCAACCCTTTGGGTAATCACCATGGGCTTTCTTTGGATTCACAAGACTGAATGCATTGAATCCTTAATGTGATGCTTCTCATAAGATCCTTTCAGTATTGAATACGATCGTTTTTCAAGCATCTGGGACACACTGCATAATTCAGCTACAATGTGCTCCTCCTGGTTGTAATTTTAATCTTTTTTGATTCTTCACCCTTGGTGCTATTTTAATAATATACCAATAAAGGTTAAGTTTTACCTTGTGTTCATGGGATTCTTGGAATAATAAATGGGAAGGTGCAATTTAGGGGTCATTCTTTACTCTCTATTAATTGTTCACTATATATCACTTGACCCTGCACACCAATTGTGTTTGCTGATAGGTGGAAGGTGCTGATTACTCCATTCTCTTTGCATTTTCACCAACTACATTGCTAGGCTAGGCCGGTAAAATACCGGCAGGGTGACAACCCTGGGCAAACAAGCATTCAGAAGGCCCCAGCGACTGGCTAGAGGCCCACCGGGGCTGCTGCTTTAGAGGCCCCCACACACCCCCCCCAACAGGTCTGGACTGGGAATCAAAATGAGTCCAAAGGCCCTAACAGCCCCTCACCAGTCCACTTAATAGTGAATGTCTATGCCATTTTACAGCAGCCCCTCTGGCATTTGCCAGAACACACAGATTGCCAGTCTGGGTCTACCCCCAGGCTCCTGCCCCAGCCACATCCTCCTGGGCCAAACCACCCCAGACACATTCCCTCTGGCCCCCCATCCCAGCTGCAAGTCCTCCACCCAACAGCAACCCACCTCCGCCTCCCATTGGCAAGTTCCTTATTTCTCTTCTTGTGGCCAGGTGGGAGGTCAGGGGGCATCGCTGCACAAGATTTTAGGAGGAGAACGGGTCTGGTTCAGCAGGGCCCACTGGGTTTTTTCCAGTGTCCCACTATCCCAGTCTGACCCTGGACAGTCCCCATACAGGGGTTAATAAGTTGCCAACTTGGTCTTTAAGGGTACAGCTCCACAAGGTTTTTTCGTCGTATCGACGCCCGCCGATGAAACACCCGCGGCAAGTCAAATGGAGTCACACGCATGAAGATATAATTGGACTGAATGAAAAGTTGGAGTTACCAAATACATGGTCCAACTGTCGGATGACAGTTGCGGGCATTTTGTCAGTGGGCGTCAATCCAACGAAAAACGATCTTGGAGCTCTACCCTAAGAGTCATAGTTCAGCTTAGAAAACCCCAACTATTGTGTAAGGGGCCAGCTAAGTGAGAGTGGCGTGTAGAAATGCTCTGCCTGTCCAGCAGTAGGAGGGAAATACCCTCACGTCCCATGTGCTACTGTCAGACCACTTTCTATTAGGGGTGCAATCAATGCAGGATTTAAAGGAAAATATAGAAAATATGTCAAACATTTTCAAGGAAAAAAAAATTCTAAATGTCCAGTTGCCTTTGACTTAATTCTACTAGAAACTGTATATGTCATTCAATTTGCAAAGGTTCCTGCTGTTATAATCCCTATATAACCAATAATTTACTGGCCACCTCTTTGAAAGCAAAAATTTGCTAAGGGTCACTACACCTTTGCATATGAAGGTTAGTTTGTTTTGTTTTTTTTGGATTCGGCCAATGCACCTTTTACCAACAAGCACACACACATGTCGCTGGGATCAATATTAATCTTATGATGCAGTCTGCACCGACTTCTATGCAGATGTTCAGGGCAGATTTGAACTAATGATTTATTAATCCTGCAGTGTGTTGATTGGTTTTAAAGTGATACACACACAGCACTATCAATCACTGCAGCATCATGCCCAATGCACAGTAACCAATGCATACATACAGAGTACATAAAGTATTCGTGTGTGTTTGATAGCGAGAAATTCTACCCATTAACATTTACAAAGACTGCATCATGTAAGGTAGCAATCATTCCCTTCATCTTTGCCCTGTACATTCATTTTGTCATTAGCTGATATAAACTGCAGGACATCTTTACACATCCATCTGACTCTGTGCATTCAACTCATTGACACAATTTTTTGCACCTATAATACCTAATGAGGCCCATGATCTCATGCTATCTGTACAGCAAGAATATCTTATATCTTGTCATATCTGTATACAAGCATCTGTAACATGTACATTGTACGACAAATGATTAGCAATTCATTTACATTCTTCACTGGTTCCATAGAAAGCAATCTGCAGCAAGCATCTGATAAATAATCAGCCCTTCAATAAGGGTATTCTATAAAGACAGTGAATATGAAGATGAAGAAGACACTGGCAGCTGGAGGTTTCTCCTGTTTGATCTAACTTGCAATATATTTAGCTTTTTGTTCAAGAGTTCTCCTGTTTGACATTTCAACAGCTATTTGGTTGCTAGGGTCCAGTGTACCAAAGCAACCGGGCTGTGGTTTGAATGAGACCAGAATAGGAGAGGCTGGACTAGAAAGATAAGTAATGACAAGTAACAATAACAATTCGTGATGGGTGAATAATTTCGCCTGGCACGAATTTGCAGTGAATTTCCGTGTTTCGCCGCCAGCGAATAAATTCGCAAATCTCCCATGAAAATTCGCCAGTGAAAATTCACTGGTGTCAATTTCCGATTTTCAAGATTTTTTCGTGAAAATGTCAGATTTTTTTGTGAAATCCTTCAAATTTCACGATTTTTTAGTGAAATCCTTCAAATTTCGCGTTTTTTTGTGAAAACCTTAAAATTTCAAGTTTTTTGAGTGAAACGTCTGATTTTCACGATTTTTTAGTAAAACCTTTAAATTTCACGATTTTTTTCGTGAAAACGTTCGAATTTCGCGGACATTTTTCACCGTTTTGCGAATTTTGCGGGAAATTCGCAAATTTGTCCGCAAAGCGAAACAGGAGAAATTCGCCCATCACTAATAACAATAAAGCTGGAAAGAAGAAGGAAAGAAGCTGAAAAGTTCTATAACATAGTTATCTTAAAGGGGTGGTTCTGATCTCTAATCAGCTAACATAGAACATTTCTGAGAAGTGTCCCTCTAATTGTAAATAATCTGGTTACCTTATTTTATATAGTGATATAATCCTAGCTTTCTTAAAATATGGAAGACTCTATGTAAGGCTGTTAGCACTAATATAGAAATCCTCACCTATCACCTATCTAATCTATTAGCGTTTAGATTTAAAGTGGTTATCCTTTTAGTATTATGTAGAGAGTGATATTCTGAGACAATTTGCACTTGGTTTTCATTTTTTATTATCTGTGGCTTTTGAGTTATTTAGCTTTCTATTCAGCAACTGGTTGCTAGGGTCCAAATTACCCTAGCAACCATGCATTAATTTTAATAAGAGACTGGAATATGAATTTGAGAGGGTCTGAACAGAAAGATGAGTAATAAAAAAAGTAGCAACAACAATAACATTTTAGCCTTACTGAGCATTTGTTTTTTAGATGGAGTCAGTGACCCCCATTTGAAAGCTGGAAAGAGTCAGAAGAAGGAGGCAAATAAATCAAAAACTATAAAAAAAGAAAAAATGAAGGCCAATTGAAAAATTGCTTAGAATTAGCCATTCTATAACATACTACAAGCTAACATAGAGGCGAGTCATCCTTTTAAACAGATTACATTGTCAGACTTGTTCATGTTGTTCATGCTCTCTTTATAGTTACTGTTACTCTAACTACGGTATACAGGTATATATAGACAATAAGAATATATATCTAAAAAAAAATCCTGTGTGATTTGTTTACAAATGTATTATCTTTATTGTGTACCAATTGGTAAAAGCAAATGCTTTGTGGTCTAATGTATATATCTCTTCTATTATATGGTTCTGCCGTGATCCAGATAGTACCAGTGGCTGGCAAAGTACAATTTCATTGCCATCAAAATCTGCTGTTTGTATCCAATTAAATCCATGTAAGCCATTTAATCACACCTTTGCAAACTGCATTGTAATGTGCAACAGGGATCACCATTTAAATAGTTGTATTACAATGGGATTTATGTTACAACATCTTTGAGCTATGCCAGTGATATTTTATAATTGAGGCATGTAATGTAAGCACGGTGCTGTCTTGTGCAAGTGATGGAATTCCTCCAACGATAACACTGCACAGGGATTTCTGTGGCCAATTTCTACCAATGAAAAGGAGGGTCTGGGTCTAGGACAAGGCAGTAGAAGAGCATCGGATCAGGTGACAAGAAAATAAAGACCATGAATGCGAAATTGTATTCAACTTTCGCCTATCTCTGCATACAGCCGGCAGTATACAATACATTACGGATGTTAAACTCTGCAAAAAGCACCAAAACCCAATACTAAACTGTTCAGAGACAGAGATTTCCATTGTGTCTTAAAATAGAGGTATAAGACTTATAAGAATGATATTGACCAGAATCCGCTTCTTTAGAAACTATTGTGGAGAAGGAACAAAGAATTGCTGCGAAGCCTCTGCTAAATATTATTTACACATTTCATTTCAGCGCCTTGGACTCTACAGCTAAAGAAAGCTAAAATGCCGGCTGGAACCTAATAACCATCCCTGGCAAACAGCCGTCATAACAGTAAATGCTTTTTGTAAAATTGTCTTTTATTCATTAGAAAGTTCAGAAAAGGTAGAATCGATTTCAGCATTGGAGAAGTACTTGCATAAGTCATTATTTTTCCTTCCCAAGAAATGGAATTAGGAATTTAATTTAATTTTCTAACCATTTAAGATTTTTTATTTTTTCAAAATCCACTTTGGGAGTTCTACTGACCTTGATTTATATGCTAAGGAGCAAAATTATGCTGTGCATGTTAACGAACCACTTTACTTTCATTCCCTGATTGGCTGAGATTTTATGTCTAAGCTGCTGTTGTTTCATGGTCTTCCTTATTACCACCCATCAGCATTGGACTAGAAGGTCAGAGGCCCACCGGGACGTCTGCTACAGGAGCCACCTCCACCTTTTGGGGCCCCCGCATGTGCCTGTTCTCTAGTTGGGGGCCATGATCGGGGCTGGAGGGAAGATCGGAGGGTAGAAGATCAATCTGCAAGGACCACAAAGGCAGGGGCCCACCGGCCAGTGTCAGCCCAGTCTGACACTGACACCCATAGCCCTCTGAGTGTACTTTTATCCCCTAAGGGCTTTAGCACATGGGCAGATTCGGGGAGATTTAGTCGCCTGGCGAATAATAACCTCTTCTTCAGGGCGACAATCTCCCCGAACTGCCTTCCCCCTGCCTCCCGTCTGCTAAAATAAAAAATCCCCTGCGGCAATGCACTCACGGCGCTTCGATTTCTGAAGTCGCACGAAATTTCCTTTTGAGGCAACTTCGGGCGACTTCAGAAATTGAAGTGCTGAGAGAGCATTGCCGCAGGCGATTCTTTCATTTTAGCAGGCGGAAGGCAGTTTCGGGGAGATTGTCGCCCCGAAGAAGAGACGATTAGTCAACAGGCACTAAATCTCTCCGAATCTGCCCGTGTGCTAAAGCCCTAATAGAAAGCTAGGAGGGGTTATAGTTAATTTGGTTAGATACCATTGTGATATAGCCAGCAGAAAGGGGCTGTAAATGGACCTCTCCATGGAGGAATAACTATTATACTATGACAACACTGGCATAGTCCTAGTAAGCACAAATGTAAAGGAAAAATAAAGGTTAATAATTAATTAGTCTAGGTTTGTTACACTATTTGTCTTGGGATATTATACCAGCCCAAGTCCACCACATCCCCCAGTAAAAAACAGAAAATTCCCCCCAGTAAATACCCAACTTCTTTCTGCTGGTTCATAACAAATACTCTGGGCTGATGTCACTTACCTGAGCTTAGGAAAAGACTCACAATAAACAGTATATACACAAACTAAATTTCACAATACAAGTCTGATAAGTCATTCATTCAGATTCACATTAAATGGCAGCATAGAAAGAAGTGCATTCAACAGCCCGGTAGGATCAGGTGTAACCTCACTTGATGTTCTCACCATTTTCGCGTACCCCTAAGTTTAGCATGACACCTCTGGGCTGGACGATCTGTTCTGTATATAAAATACAGCATTTTTAGCAGTATTCTTTTAAATGTTTTAGCTCATGTATAATAGTCTATGTCAAAAAGGCTGTTTTGAACTAACAAACATTTATCTAGGTCACCTTCTGAGTTAAATTTAACCTGCCACTTTAAATATTTTTTAGACAAACGCAAATCCTACCAATCTTGCATAAGCAAGGCATTTGAAGCAATACTGGCATTTATGGGCCATAGCCCCAATCACTTTAAGTGGCAGTACTCATATCTGAGTAGTATTTAAAATAAACCAGAAATTTAAATTCAAGCGAGAGATTAAAACAGCTTTTATAGTAGATTCTTTCCATTTAAGCGACCCTGGGCAATAGCAATGCCATTATGATGCACATACAGAGGGTCAAATAAACTTCCAAGTAGGTCACTCACAGAAAGAACTGAAGAGTAAATACACATTAATAATCTAGATTAGAATATACACAAGCTCATGGCCAAAGCCAAATATCATTAACAATGGGACCCATTGAAATATATAAAGGGATAAATATGAATTAAATGTAATCTTTATGGAACTGCATATGTCCTTAAGTGCCAAGAACAAACACTCATTAAGTGCATTACACAAAAGGTTGTAGCGAATCCAGCACAGAGTTGTTAGTACTCCGGGCTTTTCCACTAACCCAGCAACTAGAATGTATGCACAGAACTGCACTCCCCAAAAGCTAACAAACATCCCTGACCGAGCTATGGAAATGAAAATGCAAAGCAGTGAAATAATATGATTCTAGTGCTGCCATAATGGCTTTAATACTGATAAGTTCAGCTCAGCGTACGGTGGGGCTTTTTCCTCAAATTTTCCATAGCAAAAAATTACATTTTGCATTGAGAAATATTTACTGCCAATGTTCCTGGGGGCAGCAGACAATTTAAAGTGAAAATATAGGCCAATAAGTGATAAAGAGCCCATTAAATGGAAAGGTAGGGCACCAGTGACTCACTGGGGGCACAGCGCTGACTAACTGGTTCCCATTTAGAGGAAGCCCTATCCCTGGGTCATGGTGGCCATGTGCCACACACACTCAGCAACATAGTTTATCATTCAAGAGTGGGATATCTATGGGGAGGGAAGGTTATCTTCCACTTATGATTTCTTACAAATATAATATAAGGATGTTTAAAGGGGACCCGTCACCCAAAAAAATTATTTCAAATCCTATTTTATCATGTTAGTCAAGCAAAATGAACTTTAATTACACTGTATAAATTATTTGAATCTTGTTTCCATCAGTCTGGGAAGTCATAATTATAGCAAGCAGGCAGCAGCCATTTTGTGGACACTGTTATTAAGACAAGCCTTGTATCATCTCAGAATCTTGTTTGTGCACCAGAATGGGGGACCTGATGTCCAACCCCATGCACTGGTTACACAATTAAACGGTTAAGAGAACTGGGGGAATGTAGGGAGAGCAGTGACACCTAGGAAGTGCCTAATGGAAAGTGAAAGTAATTGCTTGCCCCGCCTCTATGCCTAGGCATAGAGGAGGGGCAGGCAATATTTGATAGACAGCTGATATTTTTAAATGAGTTTACAACAGCTATGAACGCTTTAATAAAAAAAAGAAATTGGATTTCATATTTAATTTGAAAAGGACTTTTATTATACAGATTTTTATGTCTGGGTGACGGGTCCACTTTAAGTGGGTGTTACCTCATTCTTACTATAGGTCATACCTCATTCTTACTATAGGTTATTGCAGATGCAGAATATAGAGGAGATCCCAGGAAGTACGGATACACAAGATGGCCAAAAGTATGTAAAGACCCTTCTAATTGTTGGAATTGTTTACTTTAGTCACATCCGTCATTGCCAACACAGGTGCCACACATCACACAATGACATTCTTGACAATTCAGTGCTTCCTACTATTTAACAACAGCTCGGGAAAGGCCCCTCACTGTTTCAACAGGATAATAAAGCAGCAAAAAAAAATCAAGGTCCATACAGAATTGGTCTGCAGAGATGGAAATGGATGAATATGATTGGCCTACACAGAGTGCTTGACTCAACCCAACTGAATACTTGTGGGAGGAACTGGAATGACTATGTGAGCCAGGCTTGATGGCTTAAAATCACCGCCCAACCTCTTACATGTAAACAGGGTCGGACTGGGCCGGAGGGAAACCAGGAAAAAAACGGTAGGCCCCATGACCAATTCTACGACAGAAACCCTTGGTGCTGCACCTTTACCTGCCCAAGACCCAAAGTAAAAATAAAGTATGGGGGATGGAGGGGGATTGTAATTTCCGGAAGAGGCCAGGGGCAGTAAAGTCAGAGGTGCACCACGAATGAGGCGAGTTGAGAAACTTGCGGCAATTGCGGAGAGGTTTTCAGCTTTACTATAGAGAGGGAGTGCAATTGCGCTCTCCGCATTAGTGTTCCTGCCTCCCCTCCCGATAGGAAAGCCGGTGAGGGGGGCAGCATTGCAGGAGCCGCCTCAGGCGGCACATTCATTAGAAGCGGCGCTGAGTAGGGTTGCAGCTTTGGTGGAGGCCATGCTCCTGAGGCTGCAGTGCCAGTGGGCCCCCAGTCCAACGCTGCATGTAACTGCACCGTTACCTGCCCACACCGGATCACATCCACAACAACTTAAAAATTAGATATGGGGTGGAGGGGGGTTGTGGGTTCAGTGGGGAGCCAGGGGCAGAGGGGGTTTATGGCTTCGCCGGGGGACAGGGTTACGGCCCCGGAGGCGGTAGCTCCGGTGGGCCCCAGACCTTCAGTCCACACTGCATATGGAAGAAAATCCAGTGAAAAACCTTCCCAGAAGAGTAGAAGGTAAATTTTAGAAGGAAAGAATCGGCATTGGACTAACAGGTGCACACATACTTTTGGCCATATAGTATATGTATGTGTATATATATATATATATATATATATATATATATATATATATATATATATTATTTTATATTATTATTTTGTCCTTGATAAAGGCCCTAATGTGGGTCGAAACGTTGGATGCACAAGTTTGAAAAATAAAGAAATTTTTGGTTCACTAACCAAGGTGTGCGGGTCCTCTTGAACTTTACATAAATACTTTGACCCAGCACCCACGTTCATGGAAGACTGGTTCAGAGTGCAAGCGTCTGATTCAGGTTATATATATATATATATATATATTTCATAGATAGAATACAATGTGCACACAATGCAATATCCTCATAGAAATAAGATGTATCCTGTTTTAGTGGACTGGAAGCCAAAGAATGCAATGTATACTAAAGGCAGTATAATTCACTGTCCTCACTCGTTCCATGTTTGCATTCTGCTTCAGAAATCTGGATTTTTTTCAAATTCTTGTCAGAACAATAGAGTTATTTAATATGCTCTGTATTATGGGATACAATAGGAGCTTGGAAAACCCAGTTATTACTATGCCCTTTGCTTCTTATTAATTCCATTGTCTTTAATGGCATTTAAAGGTTATACGTAGTTTATATGTCTGCCAGAGTTTAAAAAAAAAGGGCCCTTTTATTAAACACAAACATTTTATGCATAATACAATATTGCATTCCTCAGCTCTGAATTATTAAAAGGAGCACAGTATGAAGAACTAATTAAAAAACATGTATATTTATATATACTCGTGTAACAAAGGAGCACCAGGATGTTTCTTCAGGAAACACAGTGCTGTGTATACAATGATCACACAGCTTGGTGACTTATTAACCAGCCATAGGAATTTGGTTCCAAGTAGTTTAGAGGAGGGGAGCTCCAGGTCTATGAGAACTACAACTCTCACATCTTGAAGAGGAGGAAGTTGTAGATCAGAATTTTGAAGAAGACAACAACTGGCTGATTCACTAAGGGTCGAATATCGAGGGTTAATTAACCCTCGATATTCGACTGGGAAGTCGAAGGATTTAGCGCAGATAGTACGATCGTACAATCGAAGGATTATTCCTTCGATCGAACGATAAAATCCTTCGAATCGAACGATTCGAAAGGATTTAAATCCAACGATCGAAGGAATATCCTTCGATCAAAAAAAGTTAGGCAAGCCTATGGGGACCTTCCCCATAGGCTAACATTGACTTCGGTAGCTTTTAGATGGTGAACTAGGGGGTCGAAGTTTTTTTTAAAGAGACAGTACTTCGACTATCGAATGGTCGAATAGTCGAACAATTTTTACTTCGAATCCTTCGATTCGAAGTCGTAGTCGAAGGTCGAAGTAGCCCATTCGATGGTCGAAGTAGCCCAAAAAAAAATTCGAAATTCGAAGTTTTTTTACTTCGAATCCTTCACTGGAAGTTAGTGAATCCGCCCCTAAGTGTCTTTTCTCAATTTAAATAGCAGAATAAATGCTAGATAGCACTTCATGATGTGTTTTTTATTGATGCACCTACCCAAAACCCCCTGGCCTAACCCAACCCATTGCACTACAACCATTTACTGTATATACTTGTGCCTGACCCGTCATGTCTAACATCACAGGAAAGGGGCCGGTTCAATGTATAAATAAGTTTAAAATTAAAATTTCTCTATAACTGTTCTAAATTGATACATTTAGTTGATACATTTCTTATCTTTGTCCCTGCTGAGCAGAATCTTTCAATTTCATTAAAGGCAGCTGTCAGAATTGATACAATAGTTGCTAATACTCCACAGATGCTGCTGAGAAATGTATCAACTAATGGAGCAAATTTGGAGCAAAAGTTCAGAATCTGCACCTGAATCACTGAGCTGCCCAAACCCTGTTAGGGTCACTTACAAATGCAGTGCGGCATGGTCACAAATCTGCATGTTTAATTTTTTTTGCTAACAATGCAGCATTTTTTCCCAGAAGTCCAGCATAATTGCACCCTTGTGGAGAGTTTCACTTGCTGCAGTTGCGCCCGATGTATTGAAACGAAGATATTTGCACAAATACAGTGGCTAACATCTTCATAGTTGGAATTGTGTCACTTTTTGTGCACAGTTTTAAAACAGCATTAGTAATTTTTTTTTTTTTGCTGCAACCAGCCATTGGAACCCTAAAATAACTGCCGTGCTCAGGGTTGCAAAAGCTCCAGGGTTCCCCATCCCCAGCAGAAGAACACAATGGAACAAATAAGTGCATTAAGAGCTTGTTTGGATGCAAGTACCTGAATACAGTTATAATAGCCACAACTTTTGCATCCATTTTGGCATGACCATGTTTGCGACCGCGTTCCCAAATGTTTAGTGTATCAACCCAATTCTACTCAATTTCCTTACTGAGAACAACACTCTATAATGTAAAGGCCATTTGTCTAGCTTGCTTACAAGTGTTTGGCTTTGGTACATTGCACCTATAATGAGCTTGGGAGCTTCAGAGAGTACAAAAGTCCACTTATACGTTTTTTGTTTATCAGACACAAAACTGTCAGAACATACATTATGCCATTCCCGCTCATGCCCATACACCAGGCATATTATACAGTGGAATCCGTGGGAAATGACAGTGCTGGCTGGAGCGTGCATGGCTCATAATTAGATATTTATGCCTGAAGGAATGTTAGAGACACATTGTCTGTGCCCTGCAGAAATATTACTGCCTCTCGGAACCTGCCAAACACATAATTAAAAGGAAATATGGCCAGTTATTTAAAGAGACAGCAATGACTTATTATTTTAAGGGTAAAATATAGTTATATGTTTGTATGTATGCAAAAGTTCTGTTGTTTACAATTACATAGTTACATAGTTAAATCGGGTTGAAAGAAGGTCCATCAAGTTCAGCCCCTTCAAATGAAAACCCAGCATCCATACACACACCCCACCCTACTTTCACATAAATTCTATATACCCATATCTATACTAACTATAGAGTTTAGTATCAGAATAGCCTTTGATATTCTGTCTGTCCAAGAAATCATCAAGCCATTCGTAAAGGCATTAACTGAATCAGCATCACAACATCACCCGGCAGTGCATTCCACAACCTCACTGTCCTGACTGTGAAGAACCCAATACGTTGCTTCAAATGAAAGTTCTTTTCTTCTAGTCTAAAGGGGAGGCATCTGGTACGGTGATCCACTTTATGGGTAAAAAGGTCCCCTGCTATTTGTCTATAATGTCCTCTAATGTACTTGTATAGTGTAATCATTCCCCCTCATAAGCACCTTTTTTCGTACGATCGGATCTTTGCGTCTATGCCAGCTTTAGTGTATAACTTGCATTCATATTATTTTTGCCAAAGTGCATAACCTGCATTTATCAACATTGAACCTCATTTTCCAGTTTGCTGCCCAGTTTCCCAACTTAGACAAATCACTCTGCAAAGTGGCAGAATCCTGCATGGAACCTATAGTTCTGCACAATTTAGTATCATCTGCAAAAATAGAAACAGTATTTTCAATGCCCACCTCCAGGTCATTAATAAACAAGTTGAAAAGCAAGGGACCTAGTACAGAGCCCTGCGGTACTCCACTAACAACACTGGTCCAATTAGAAAATGTTCCATTTATCACCACTCTTTGTAGTCTATCTTTTAGCCAGTTCTCTATCCAGGTACAAATACTATGTTCCAGGCCAACATTCCTTAATTTAACCAGTAACCTTTTGTGTGGCACTGTATCAAATGCTTTAGCAAAGTCTAAGTAAATCACATCCACTGCCATCCCAGAATCAAAAAAGGGGGAGATGTTGAAGAAACATAAAAATATTTTTATATATCTCATTATATCTACAGTATCATTGTTCATATCTGAATTCTGATATAGTAGGAGTAGAAGCTGTCACACAGAATTCATCTAGGGAGACTCCAAACTAACAACCATCATACATATGCCTAGAGATATGCCTAGAGAAGCACTAACCAACCAAGCTTTATACTTTCAACAGGCAGTTCTGGTTTTTATCATTTAAAATAATTGGCCAGGTTCCACCACAAAGGTCACTTGCCTTAAATCCAGTTGAAAACGACCTTAACTGGGAATCCATGTGAAGTAGCATGGTGTAAGTTCTCTCGCTCTTTGTTTTATAAATATATATTTATTTATATTACATTACATTACAGGTAAGCACCTGATATCCAGAATGCTCAGGACCTGGTGTTTTCCCGGATAAGGGATCTTTCTGTAATTTGGAAATCCATACCTTAAGTCTACTAAAAAATCATTTAATATTAAATAAACCCAGTAGGATTATGGGTTTAATTATATGTTAGTTGGGATTAAATACAGGTATGGGACCTGTTATTCAGAATCCTCAGGACCTTGGGTTTCCTGAAAAACAGATTTCCGTAATTTGGATCTCTGTACTGTAAGGCTGCTTAGAAAAAATGTAAACATTAAATAAACCCAATATGATTGGTTTGCCTTTAGTAAGGCAATTATATCTTAGTTGGGATCAAGTACAAGGTACTGTTTTATTATCACTGAGAAAAAAATTGATTATGATTAAATCTATAGAAGAAGGCCTTCCCATAATTCAGTGTTTTCTTGATAACCAGTTTCCAGAAAATGGATCCTATAACTGTACTGTATGTTTCTCCTATAGTACTATGCTTTGGTCTGTTGCTATTAGGTTGATACTAACAGGATTTTAGAAATTTTACAGTGCCATTCCAAGGAACATTCTGGAGGTGACACTTTTTTTCTAAAATACCCTCCCAAATTTTCAGGTTGATGGCCCTATGGAGCAACAGACATTGGTTTGTCAGCTGCTGCATCTTTAGTTGTCCGGGCAGTTTTTCAAGGGGCTGTCTGGTTCAAAACGTCCCGTCTGGGATTTTGCTCCTGATTGTGATCCCCACCCAGTTCTGAGGTCTGAGAAGACCAGCAGACAGACCAGAGTGTAGGTGCTAATGTGCATGATTGATAATACTACTTATTTAGCCCAGCTCTAAATATCCCTTTATTTCTGCAAAGTCTTGTACAGTTATGATTGCCACCTGACCGGTATTTTACCGGCCTGGCCGGTAAAAATGATGGTTGATCCCAATATTATGAATAGGGATATAAGATAAATATATAGGAAGACCGGTATTTTTTTCCAGAAAAGGTGGCAACCCTATGTACAGTGTCGGACTGGGCCGATGGGACACCGGGATAAAAACCCGATGGGCCCTGACCCTCCTGTGTGCGCAAGCGCGTCGAGGGGGCGCCATGTGCTCCGAGGGGGCGCCGTTTGCATATGAGCGGCGAACAACACGTAACAGTAGAAGGACGGGGGCCCTGGTCAGCAGTCCTGGTGGGCCCAAGGCCCCGCAGTCCGACCCTGGTTTTGTAAAACTGCTATCCAGACTCATGAACTCATATTCAAAGTCATAAAAGCATTTAATAGAGAAGTCGTTAATATCAAGTGGATGTGAGTCTTGTTTACAGATACATTATTACACCATTCTATTTCTCAGGCACAACCTTAATATTATGTTTTGATGACAACATCATCTACAGATGCAGAGCTTTGTGTACTATGAAGGGTCCTAGAGAAGCACAGCACTGCTATTCTTTAAAGATTTATAATAAAAACAGAAGGTGGATTAAAACAGGTGGATTAAACATATTTTTAATTTAATATAAGAGAAAAATTAAATATTGCAAAAGTGTTTAAAATATGCAATATTACATTCATTTTTAAAAGGTTTCCATTTCCTTTAAGCCAGGGATCCCCAACCTATTGAACCCGTGAGCAACATTCAGAAGTAAAAGGAGTTGGAGAGCAACACTAGCATGAAAAATGTTCTTGAGGTGCCAAATAAGTGCTGTGATTAGCCATTTGGTAGTCCCTATGTGTATTTTCAACCTACACTGAGGCTCTGTTTGGCAGTGCACCTGGTTTTTATGCAAACAAAACTTGCCTCCAAGCCTGGAATTAAAAAATAAGCAGCTGCTTTGAGGACACTAGAAGCAACATCTAAGGGGTTGGAGAGCAACATGTTGCTCAAGAGCTACTGGTTGGGGATCACTGCTTTAAGCATTAGAGGTCAAATTATGACTATTTCATATTAATTATGTTCGTGTGGTAAATGACAGCCATTGTTAACAATTCATTTTCAGACATGGTAGGGGACCTGTTGTCCAGATGCTCAGGACCTGGGATTTTCTGGATAAGGAGACTTCTGTGATTTGGATCTTCATACCTTAAGTCTGCTAAAGAAATTAACATTAAATAATACAAATAGGATTGATTTGCCTCCAATCATGATTAATAATATCTTAATTGGGATCAAGTACAATGTACTATCTTCTTATTACAGGAAAATAGAAAAAAATCTGAATTATTTGATTAAAATTGAGTCTATGGGAGTTGGCCTTCTTGTGATTCTGAGCTTATAATGGATCCTATAGCTGTATGTGGTTTCATTTTACAGTGCATTAAAGGGTTGTTCACCTATCAGTTAACTTTTAGCATGATGTAGAGAGTGATATTCGGAGACAATTTGAAATTGGTTTTCATTTTTTATTATTTGGGGGTTTTGAGTTATTTAGCTTTTTATCCAGCAGCTCTCCAGTTTGCATTTTCAGTAATCTGGTTGCTATGGTATGAAGACCCAAATTACAGAAAGATCCATTATCCGGAAGCCCCCTTATATATAAGCTGGGAGAGAGAGTCTTGCACTCACAGGTCTTAAAAGTCATCAAAGTGTTTTATTATTTCACAGAGGAAAACTGACGTTTCGGTCAGCAATCTGACCTTTTTTAAGACCTGTGAGTGCGAGACTCTCTCTCCCAGCTTATATACTGTATATTTTTGACAATTTTGTCAATTTCCCAGCTGCCCCCAGTCATGTGACTTGTGCCTGCACTTTAGGAGAGAAATGCTTTCTGGCAGGCTGCTGTTTTTCCTTCTCAATGTAACTGAATGAATGTGTCTCAGTGGGACATGGGTTTTTACTATTGAGTGTTGTTCTTAGATCTACCAGGCAGCTGTTATCTTGTGTTAGGGAGCTGTTATCTGGTTACCTTCCCATTGTTCTTTTGTTTGGCTGCTGGGGGGGAAAAGGGAGGGAGTGATATAACTCCAACTTGCAGTACAGCAGTAAAGAGTGATTGAAGTTTATCAGAGCACAAGTCACATGACCAGGGGCAGCTGGGAAATTGACAATATGTCTAGCCCCATGTCAGATTTCAAAATTGAATATAAAAAAATCTGTTTGCTCTTTTGAGAAATGGATTCAGTGCAGAATTCTGCTGGAGCAGCACTATTAACTGATTCATTTTGAATAATTTCACATGACAGTATCCCTTTAAGGTTTGATCATGAACCTCTACACTGAGACTGCTAACCCTTGGAAATGTTTCATTTGACAGCAGGTCTAGCACTACCGACTGCTCAGCCTTGCTTTATAGTGATATCTACAATATTCACAGTCCCAATCATCTGTAATTAGAAGGAACCAGAAATCCTAGGGGCACTTATCTGCTTTTCTCTCCTTTGTGCATATTTATTTAAACTGATTTTATCACAATGAATAGCCTGCTGGTTTCAATCAGTTTCCCTTTAATGACTATTTCTCCGGTGGGTCTAGGGAATTAAAAATCTTTCAAAATGTCCAGATTACTAGCTAATTAACAGAGATAGGATGTCCTTTAAACAGGGTAATATTTACAATATCCTTGCAGTCTGCGGCAGATATGATCCATGGTCATTAAATATTTGCAGTACACTCGTAATTGACTTACATTCAGTGAATAAATTAAGGGAGCTCTGATCCTTTATTTTCTTTCAAAACTGATAAAAGTGTATTAGAGAATCAAACTTTTCATCGACTTCAGGACTGCAATGTTTTGTCGTTTGTAAACCCTCACATTGATGTGACATTGCTCAGAGTCCTTTTGCAATTTACATTATTTGTTTATTCCAGCTTTCAAGATGTTAGAAGTTTTTATACAGCTAATTAGTTTTAATTTATTTTAATTTATTCGTCAGGCGCAAATTCGTTTAACCGCCGTCAAAATTGGCTGGCATCAAAAAAAATGGACGCCGGCGCATTTTCGCCAGCAAATTTGCGTCAGTGTCCAAAAACGGACGCCGGCGTAAAAAACTAGACGCCGGCGCCATTTTGCAAATTTTCCGCCGTTTCGCAAATTCCACAGGAAATTTGATAATTTTTCGGCGAAGCGAAACGCCCCAAATTCGCCCATCACTACAGCTGATATCACGAATTTGAAACAACGGCACCACCTTCTGTTCATTTGGCTTAAGGTGGCCATACAGGGGCAGATTTTTTACTTCCAAACGACCGATTCCAGAACGTTCTGATAATATCGATAACCTATCGGATGGTTGATGGTGTACGAATGATTGTCTCGCCATTTTAGTCGTTCAGTGATAACATGTCAGGATATACGAAACAACGAACATATACGGAACAACGAACATATTAGGAACATATTAGGAAGGACATTCTTTGCTGAAAGCTTCATTTGTAACTATATGAACTATGTAAGGAAATAAATTGGTGCTGAAATAATTGTCAGACAATCGTTTAACAATACTATCTTTCATCTCAGAACGATAAAAATATGCCTGTATGCACCTTAAGGGCTCTTACTGACGAGCGGTTGAAGCTGAGCTCCCCTGCATTCCGTTTTTCTGCGTTCAGCCGCAGGGGAGCGCAGGAATAGACGCATTAAGTTTTTTTCAATGGGGCTGTACTCACATGTAGGCGCTGAATGCAGGTTGAGACGCAACATGCTGCATTTTTCCTGCGTTCGGTGCCTACATGCGCCTGTGTGAGTACAGCCCATTTAATGCGTCTATTCCTGCGCTCCCCTGCGGCTGAACGCAGAAAAACGGAACGCAGGGGAGCGCAGTTCAACCGCTCGTCAGTAAGAGCCCTAAGTCAGTAGAAAATTAAGTTGGAGAAAAAGTCCTGTGATGTCAGATGACTCTTCTCTGTTCACTAGACTTTCTCTTTTTCACTTAATTTTCTACCGACTGTTTCCAGCCATCTGATATGAACAGCCAATGGCGCTGTTGTTTCAAATCCAATATATTAGCAACATAAAAACTGTCAGCTACAGAGAGACTGGTGAAAGCAAGATTCTGATTGTTTTGCCCTGTTTTGCAATTGCCTTTAACTAGTGGAAAAGGCCATAAAACCTACAAGCAGATCTCATAAATCATTGCAAGGAGGCCCACGAGTCTGTGTGTGGCTTTGCATGTAAATTGGTGCTGGAATTATTCTTGGTACAGCAAACATTTTTATCTATATTGTGGAATTTTATCAGTAAACCAACAGAGCAATTTAATGTATCTTTTATCTTAAACTGAAGAGGTTTTACTCTCATTATATGCTGTATATTGGCAGCCGTTTTCCAGGGATTGTGAACTGTAACCCTTAACCCCCCAGCTGTGTGTAACTTCACATTAAAACTGTCCACTTTTACCAACAGTGGCAGGTTAATTCCATTCCTTTTAGCATTCCCCTTTCAATGACTGCTCAGAAATCGACTGAACTTGTGCCTACATAGGATTAAAGCTCTAATGTATATTTTAAACAATGTTGTGTGAAAAAATGGCCATTGACTTTGATGCAAAATTTTTACCATTTTGTAAATTTTTCGACCCACAATAGGAGCAGCGAGGTCGGCCTTAACCCACCTGACACGCAGGTAAACCCACCAGTACCGCAGGTATCGGGCCGGCACATCACTAGTGCTCTAATCTTCTAAGCCAAGCATAGGTTCTTACATTATAAAACATTTAGCTGTTCATCACCTGGTATTCAGCAGTTCTTAAAACGAGTTTAGACATACGCTGCATGGCTGTATAGAAACCGTATGCTTCTAAGAGGTTAAGTCTAAGCCTTGCATGGTTGTTATTTTATGGGTTTGTTTTTTTTAAAAAGGAATGAGGAAGTCACCTAAGGGGTGGACTGATCAACTGAGCTAAACATCTGTCTATAAGTTTCCATACGTACCTATCTGCAAGACATACTACGTACTACGATCAGAATACGATTGTACGATGCAAAAAATCCTACGAATTCAACTTCGAATTTTGTAGTATTCAATTCGATGGTCGAATTTCGAAGTACTTTCCACTTCGAAATTTGACCCTTGATAAATCTGCCCCTTAGAGTGGGTCCCTGGTCTAAGAGTTTTTGATGGGCCCCTGGTGTCCCAGTCCGACTGATAAATTGCCTAAATATTTGGAAGTCTTTTCTCTGCAATTTTGAGGGATGATATGATTCATATGTTTTACCTGCGCTGATTCCCATAGTCCACAATGACAAGGTATTTTTGTTTTCCTTGGGGGAACTGAATATCCTAAGGCAACAAGGCATCCTGTGTATCTCCTTAAAACATAACACTCTGCAGCTTCTGCAGCAGTTGCTTGTACCATCTAATAGAATGTAAATATTATTTCATGGTAAAGCTGCCTATAAATGCAGTTTATATGACTTTAGCCATACAACCAACCATATGGACATGTAGTCCTTCCAGGTAAGGGCTGATTTCAACTCATCAGTATCCTGCAATCATATTGGATCACCAATGACCAGGCAGGTTCTAAAAGCCCATTGTCAGAAGAGGAAATGACTTGTTGCATGTTAAACTATCCATGCATTTGAATAGACAAACAATCAACCCCTGTGTGTAGGATCCCTTATACTGATGGCTTATTATCTGGTTATACTTATGGCCTTCACCATAATGTGGATATTCAACTGATGTCAATGGAAAGTCACTACCGACAGTTCTTTATATTTTATAATAAGACTGACATAAGACTTAAAGAGATATTGACACCAGAAATTAAACCTTTTTTTACATCTATCAGAACATTGTCTTAGGGGCACATTTACTTAGCTCGAGTGAAGGATTAGAATGAAAAATACTTCGAATTTTGAAGTATTTTTTTGGCTACTTCGACCATAGAATTGGCTACTTCAACCTTCGACTACGACTTTGAATCGAACAATTCGAAATAAAAATCGTTCGACTATTCGACCATTCAAAAGTCGAAGTACTGTCTCTTTAAAAAAAACTTTGACCACCTACTTGGCCACCTAAAACCTACCGAGCACCAATGTTAGCCTATGGGGAAGGTCCCCATCGGCTTTCCTAGCAATTTCTAATCGAAGGAAAATCGTTCGATCGATGGATTAAAATCCTTTAATCGTTCGATCAAACGAATTGCGGTAAATCCTTCCACTTCGATATTCGAAGTCGAATGATTTAACTTCGATGGTCGAATATCGAGGGTTAATTAACCCTCGATATTCGACCCATAGTAAATGTGCCCCTTAGTATCCTATTTATAATTTTGCTATAAAACTATTTGCCCAATGCTTTTAGATGAATTATCTGATCCCCATGTTCCTTAGTGTCACTTTAAGCAGAAATGAAATAGGATAGATATTAACTTGGACAGTTTGTCCCAGCCACAGTTACAATTGTTACAGTGAGTATGGCATGTGGGCACCACTGCCCCCTAAATCTTCACCCGCCGGCATTTTGGGCAAATATCCTACATAATTAACACATTGATTATAAAGCAACATGCACAGGAGTGCCTATGTGATACATAACAGATACATAGAGAAATGAATCACTGCAAACAAGGACTAACAATTTCTTTGAATTCTGCATAAAATGTGCGCATAATATATTAAAATAAGTCTCTCGACTGTTGGGAGCAACAATTCTTCTTATTCTGTGTAGGTTCATTTATCTTCCAAAAAATATTTAAGTTGATATTCATAGGGGGAATCATGGACCAATACAAAATCTGTTGCGAATAGTGAATTCTGACTAACCGCAGCTGTGACTTTTTCTGGGATTTAGCTCATATGTATGAAAAATCATGAATTCATAAATCACATAAAATATACACTTCCCATTGTCTCCCATTGGATGTTGGCAGTTTTTTAGGTGGCATAATTTACATTTTTCATTTCTCACAATGATTTTGTGCAATTTTTGATAAATCTGCCCCTAAGTAAGCAAAGAAATATGCATGCTAAATATACACCTTAGGTACTCAGCCTTGCAGGTAATACCCTGTCCTTCCCTTCTCTCCTTTCACAATTATGCCACCAATCTGTCTATTTAAGGGCTCTTACTGACGAGTGGTTGAAGCTGCGCTCCCCTGCATTCCGTTTTTCTGCGTTCAGCCGCAGGGGAGCACAGGAATAGACGCATTTAGCTTTTTTCAATGGGGCTGTACTCACACAGGCGCGTGTAGGCGCTGAACGCTGGTTAAGACGCAACATGCTGCATTTTTCCTGCGTTCGGCACCTACACGCGCCTGTGTGAGTACAGCCCCATTGAAAAAAGCTAAATGCGTCTATTCCTGTGCTCCCCTGCGGCTGAACGCAGAAAAACGGAACGCTTCAACCGCTCGTCAGTAAGAGCCCTTAGAGATCACATCCACCTCACCTCTTTACTATCGGCCACATATTGAATCCATATGCTGCATGGCTAATTAGCACTTCATTTAGATTCATACTGCAGACTGAACTGATTTATGTGCAGCCACGTAGCATACATCAAAATTAATTGCTAGCTAGCCATGCACGGTGGATTCAATATGTGGTTGGTATTAAAGTGGCATGGTCAGGAAAAAACCCGGTGTGCCCCTACGGCCCAGACTCGCTATTGCCACTGCCCCTTGACCTCCCTCCCAGCCCCCAGTCGTGAGCAGGAAAAAATGTAGGCTGGAGGGGGTTGCGGCTGAGGGCCTGAGGTGCCTAATGTGTCTTTGCCGCTGGAGGGGACCATGTGGGGTTTGGGGGGTGGGGCTGCATTAATCTAAATTAGCTTCTCACTAGGCATATACAACTTGTATTAACTAAGTATCTGGATTTATAAGAGTTAAAGGGTTTGTTCACCTTTAAATTAACCTTTAGTATTATGTAAAGAGTAAAGTTGGCCATAGATTCGTACGATCGGACTTTCCTATCTCCCGACCTGCCACTAACCACTCCAAACAAATAAAGTAGATAAGAACAGATCAGCCGATGTTCTGCCCGACAGCAATCGTACGAAAGTTATGTCTGACAAAGCTGGTGACAGTCTCTCACTGAAAATCGTACGATCGGCAATACATGCAGAGATATTACCTACAGCCGACATAAATTTTTAACCTGTCTGATCGACTAAACGGCCGATCTCCGTGGGATGAAAAATGTCGGGACTCGCCACACACGGTCCGAAAATCCTACGAATCGAGGATTCGTCCAATCGGATCCTTGCGTCTATGGCCAGCTTAACATTCTGAAACAATTTGCATTTAGTTTTCATTTTTTATTATTTGTGGTTTTTGAGTTATTTAACTTTTCATTCAGCAGCTCTTCAGTTTGCAATTTCAGTAATCTGGTTGCTAGGGTCCAAATTAGCCTGCCAACCACGCACTGATTTGAATAAGAGAATGAAATATTAATAGGAGAGGCCTGAATAAAAAGATGAGAAATAAAAAGTAGCAACAACAATATATTTGTAGCCTCAGAGAGCGCTGTTTTTTTTCAGATGGGGTCAGTGAACCCCATTTGAAAGCTGGAAAGAGTCAGATGAAGAAGGCAATTAATTCAAAACTACATAAAAAAAAATAAAAAATGAAGGCCAATTGAAAAGTTGCTTCGAATTGCCCATCCTATAACATACTTAAAGTTAACTTAAAGGTGAACTCTTTAAGGCGGCCCTTTAATAACGTCTTTTCTTGTAGACATTCAAGTACTTTCTTTAATTGTATATGTTTAAATAGTTGTGTAACATTGGGTGGGGGCAGGTTGAAATTCTTTCGGGGGGCTTTGTAAATACACCGCCATGACCAACTGGGAGATGAAGTGGAAGAGCCAATGTTACAGGCAAATGACTGGCCCTGAGATAAACTCCTCCTCGATGCTCGATGTACAGTGAGCCCTAGCATTAAAGTGCTGCACTTGACAGTCCAAAGACATATGCAGTAATGTTACAGATACACTACAACTACCAGTATCCTTAGCCAGCAAAGAGAGGAGAGGTCACAGGTTATTTAACCTTGAAAGACGGATGCGGTACCCTTGGAGTAATAGTTCATCATCAATTCAAGAGTTGCAAGTAAGGACAAAATGACATAAAGTGCCACCATCACACTGTACTATACCTTTTATCTCCACTGTTACTATAGGCACCATTTCTCCCTACTATACCTGCTATCCCACAGTCACACTCCCTTCCCAGAGACGATTATCCCACTGTTACTATAGGCACCATCTCTCCCTACTATACCTGCTATCCCACAGTCACACTCCCTCCCAGAGACTATTATCCCACTGTTACTATAGGCACCATCTCTCCCTACTATACCTGCTATCCCACAGTCACACTCCCTTCCCAGAGACTCTTATCCCACTGTTACTATAGGCACCATCTCTCCCTACTATACCTGCTATCCCACAGTCACACTCCCTTCCCAGAGACTATTATCCACTGTTACTATAGGCACCATCTCTCCCTACTATACCTGCTATCCCACAGTCACACTCCCTTCCCAGAGACTCTTATCCCACTGTTACTATAGGCACCATCTCTCCCTACTATACCTGCTATCCCAAAGTCACACTCCCTTCCCAGAGACAATTATCCCACTGTTACTATAAGCACCATCTCTCCCTACTATACCTGCTATCCCACAGTCACACTCCCTTCCCAGAGACTATTATCCCACTGTTACTATAAGCACCATCTCTCCCTACTATACCTGCTATCCCACAGTCACACTCCCTTCCCAGAGACTCTTATCCCACTGTTACTATAGGCACCATCTCTCCCTACTATACCTGCTATCCCACAGTCACACTCCCTTCCCAGAGACTCTTATCCCACTGTTACTATAGGCATCATCTCCCCCTAATATACCTGCTATCCCACAGTCACACTCCCTTCCCAGAGACTATTATCCCACTGTTACTATAGACACCATCTCTCCCTACTATACCTGCTATACCACAGTCACAGTCCCTTCCCAGAGACTATTATCCCACTGTTACTATAGACACCATCTCTCCCTACTATACCTGCTATCCCACAGTCACACTCCCTCCCAGAGACGATTATCCCACTGTTACTATAGGCACAGTCTCTCCCTACTATACCTGCTATCCCACAGTCACACTCCCTTCCCAGAGACTATTATCCCACTGTTACTATAGGCACCATCTCTCCCTACTATACCTGCTATCCCAAAGTCACACTCCCTTCCCAGAGACAATTATCCCACTGTTACTATAAGCACCATCTCTCCCTACTATACCTGCTATCCCACAGTCACACTCCCTTCCCAGAGACTATTATCCCACTGTTACTATAAGCACCATCTCTCCCTACTATACCTGCTATCCCACAGTCACACTCCCTTCCCAGAGACTCTTATCCCACTGTTACTATAGGCACCATCTCTCCCTACTATACCTGCTATCCCACAGTCACACTCCCTTCCCAGAGACTCTTATCCCACTGTTACTATAGGCATCATCTCCCCCTAATATACCTGCTATCCCACAGTCACACTCCCTTCCCAGAGACTATTATCCCACTGTTACTATAGACACCATCTCTCCCTACTATACCTGCTATACCACAGTCACAGTCCCTTCCCAGAGACTATTATCCCACTGTTACTATAGACACCATCTCTCCCTACTATACCTGCTATCCCACAGTCACACTCCCTCCCAGAGACGATTATCCCACTGTTACTATAGGCACAGTCTCTCCCTACTATACCTGCTATCCCACAGTCACACTCCCTTCCCAGAGACTCTTATCCCACTGTTACTATAGGCACCATCTCTCCCTACTATCCTGCTATCCCACAGACACAGTTCTTTCCCAGCTGTTATTATCCCCACTGTTACAACAGGGTCTGCTGTGCTGCCTTTACAGTCAACAGGGACTGTGTTTCCAGCACTGTTTCTACCTACAAACTCTCTTCTAAGGAGCCACAAAATGTGCAGAGCCCAGAGGTAGTTGTCCTGCTCGGAGAGAGAGAACTAAAAATATACATTAATCTGATCTACTGATATAAAGTGTAACCAATAATTTAACATGTTACTTTTCTTAACTAGAAAATGTTATAGTTACTTACACAGCCTTGGAGATGCGAGTGGCAAGCTGGGCTAGGGGGGTAAATCCAAGTGTATGCTATGAAGCACTAGCCAATGAGCATCCCATGCAGAGAGACAGTGACAGGCCTGTGGGACACGCTGCTTACATTCATGCTGCTACAAGCTGGGATATCATTTCTGAAATCGAGCTCCAGGTTCCTCCAATCATGTGGCTCTCCAACAACTAGTCTAACAGGCTGCAGGCAACTGAAAGGGCAGCGCTAGAACAACAGAGATATCCCTACACGTCTTTAATCAGCTTATGTGTAACCTCTTAGTGCCAGGTAGTGAGAGAAAGCTGGCCGGCCCTTTGTCACCTTATTGTTTATTGAGAGCGAGCTCAGGTGATTTATAGGGCTGTGCTGTGTGCCAGAAAGCAGCCTCCTGCCTCTAACTTTCCATTCTCTGCATAAGGAAAGAGGGAAAAGATCCCAGCACAAAGCAAACGATTACAAGTGACACAATGAAGTTTTAAAGGCATTAAACTAGTGTGATTAATATCCCTGAAAGGGAAATACGCTCTGTTTATAAGTAAGGTTTGTGTTTTCTTTCTCCAGATATGATGAGTTGTAGGTTGTTGATGTACATCTTCTCTGCAGAGCTGAAAATCCCATGGCTGGGGCATAGACGCCATAGACTCCATGACCACTAGGGGTGCAGTTCTAATGCTGATAAGCTTAATTGGTCTTCTTTATTTATTTTGTATAGTTTTTTTTAACTATTTGCCTTCTCCTTCTGACACTTTACAGCTTTAAAACGGGAGTCACTGACCCCATGTAAATAACAAATGCTTTGTACGGCTACAAATGTATACTGTATTTATTGCTACTTTTCATTACTTATGTTTCTATTCAGACCCTCTCCTATTCATATTCCAGTCTCTCATTCAAATCAATGCATGGTTTGCGAGGGTAATTTGCCCCCTACCAACCAAATTTCCAAAAAATGCTGAATAAAAAATCAATAACTGAAAAACTACAAATAATACAAAAATTAAAATCAATTGCGGATTGTCTCAGAATATCACTCTCTACTTCATACTAAAAGTTAAACCCCTTTAAACACCTCTCCTTTTGCAGCATTACTGGGCAACTGCAGAAAACATGGTCTGTAGCCGCATCATTTTTGCAACATTAAGGACTCAGTATAGATAGTAGCATGTAACAGTTTTTGAATACAGTAGAATCCCAATTTCATGTAACCCCATATTTATGTTTTCCCGGATTTTTCGCTGTTTATTTGCGATCCCGCGCTGGTATGTTCCATTCGTTTTTTCCCAGATTTTACATTTGTTTCACTAGGCCCCTTGAGAAACATAAAAGTGGAGTTCTACTGTAGTAGTGGCCTAATGTGATGACCTGGCAACACTACTATTTTTTATAAAAACCATACACCTACAGTTTAGGGACCAGGGCTGATCACTTTGCCTCAGACAGCAGTTAGCAGCCAGTTACAAGGGGCTGCAAAATGGCGCCTCCTGTAACTTTAAAAGCGGAATTTATGTTTTTTAAACTAGTTCAGTAAGCTCTATAACACTCATTGCACTAGGGATGCAGCCCCCTTTGAGGCTCAACACAAAAATATCCAGCGCTGTACTAAGGGTTCAACGTAAGTCAATCATGCCAACTTGCAGTAATAGTATATTCCTGAATATTTATATCTGAACAGGGGCCGCTCACCATCAGTGTCGGACTGGCCCGGCGGGAAACTGGTGAAAAGCCCTGACCCTTAATGGGCCCTGCCGTGCCAGACCCTTTTCTCGATCATATTATACAAGAAAAAATTATACTTAGGCGTGCTGCGCAGTGCCATGTGTGCATGCCGAGCGGCGCTTTTTTAGCAGGAGCACCGAAAGGCGCCCTCAAACAGGAGTGCGCTCGGTGCATCACGTAGGGGGGCGGGGGGTCGGAGGGGGCCCCGGACAGTAGTCCCGGTGGGCCCCGGGCCCCCCAGTCCGACCCTGCTCACCATTCCCATTAAATGGCCCGGGTGCAGTTAGCCCCGGACCCAGCAATTGTAAAACAGAGCTGTTACACTTCCCCTTCAATAATGCCTGTTAGGGATAAACTACTCAGATGTAGGTTTCTCCTGTTTGATTTAACTTACAAACTAGTTTTAAACACAAATTATCATTGATGATCTGTTTAGTTAGAACTGAAAGATATGACCTTGCTTCATGCTCATCCAATCTTTTGAGTCTCTCCCAAAGTCACTAAGTATCTACCCCAAGTCAGAGCCAAGAAGCATATTTTGGACTGTTTGCCTCAAGCATAATGACCAACTATGGTAAGAATGGTGGAAAACTTTTAGGGGGGAATGTAATTAAAGTCGCAAAGAGAAAAACAATTCGCACCAATAAAAATCCACATCTCGCAATGTAATATTACATACAGTTTCCGGGTTTGCAAAAGCTTTATTAAAGGGATACTGTCATGGGAAAAAAAATGAATCAGTTAATAGTGCTGCTCCAGCAGAATTCTGCACTGAAATCCATTTCTCAAAAGAGCAAACAGATTTTTTTTATATTCAATTTTGAAATCTGACATGGGGCTAGACATATTGACAATTTCCCAGCTGCCCCAAGTCATGAGACTTGTGTTCTGATAAACTTCAATCACTCTTTACTGCCGTACTGCAAGTTAGAGTGATATCACCCCCTCCCTTTCCCCCCCCAGCAGCCAAACAAAAGAACAATGGGAAGGTAACCAGATAACGGCTCCCTAACACAAGATAACAGCTGCCTGGTAGATCTAAGAACAGTACTCAATAGTAAAAACCCATGTCCCACTGAGACACATTCAGTTACATTGAGAAGGAAAAACAGCAGTCTGCCAGAAAGCATTTCTCTCCTAAAGTGCAGGCACAAGTCACATGACTGGGGGCAGCTGAGAAATTGACAAAATGTCTAGCCCCATGTCAGATTTCAAAACTGAATATAAAAAAATCTGTTTGCTCTTTTGAGAAATGGATTTCAGTGCAGAATTCTGCTGGAGTAGCACTATTAACTGATGCGTTTTGAAAAAAACATGTTTTCTGATGACAGGATCCCTTTAAATTTGCGCAAAGCAAAATTTGTTCTCACAAAGGTTTTTGCATTGCGAATAGTTTTTCCGGTACCGACTGTTATTACATTCCCCATTTGACTCTTGTTTAGAGACATGTACTTTTTAATTTTCCATTTCCATTTGTTTCAATTAATAGACAATTGAATACAAATTGTATATAGCAGTTTCAGCCTTGCACAAAACTTCACTGTATTGCCCTCAACTCTTATAGCTTTCATGTAACACTGTAAAAGGCAGGCATGGTATTTGGTATCGGTAGGTCAAAAACACTCAATAATGGAAACCCCGGAAGTGCAGCCAGGTGATTTGAAACTTTCAATCTAATAGATTGTACTGAAGATGTTTACATTGAATGCAAAACAATCCTACTGAGTTCAATTCATATTTCAACCTTATTTTAGTAGGCTTAAGGTATGAAGATCCAAATTACAGAAAGATCCATTATCCAGAAAACCCTGGGTCCCGAGCATTCTGGATAATAGATCCCATACCTGTACAGATTGTGTGAAATGTATGATCAGGAAGAACAAATTGCTTGTTTAAGGTGGCACTGACTGTATAAACCCTGCTTGCACTAAGCACATAGTGGAACTAACTTATCTGACAAGTTGAAATGAAGGTTTTTCCCACAGTAGATTGTGGTTTCACCTTGCAGGTCCAATGGTCCTCATGTGAACTACAGTAAACCCATAGTGCTCGCTCAATGAATAAACAGCTGAGCCTTAGCCAGAGCATATACGAGTGTGCAGTCTGTGGTCAGATATATGGAAGTAACTGAGCAGTTCTGCAGCTAAGAAGTACATAGTGTTTTCTATTATCCTTTTGTTTCATTCTTCAAAATTAAAGAGGCATGTTATTTTGCTCTGTTATAATGTGTTGGACGGAGTAATTTAAATCATTTCAATCACAATTGGCAACCTAGGTGCAGGTCTCTACCCTTCAGAACAGAACAAAAAGACTTTCACCATGAATACAGCACTGCCTGAGTTTCTCAGCAGGCAGTGCTGTATTCACAATGGGCCAGTAGTCAGAGTAGGTATGGTGTGTGGGCAGCAGGCTCGGATTTGTGGAAAGGCCACCAAGGCCCGGGCCTAGGGTGGCAGGATTTTAGGGGGCGGCATGCTGCCCAACCATACCCACATTGATTCAGAAACACTGTCGATGCACAGGAGATCAAATCTTTAATTTTTGGTGCGCCAATCCCCATTGATCTGGTCCCTATGATGGGCAGGCAGTGTTGTATTCAGTAGGGGCAGGTTGGGATGGCTCTTGGGCTTCCCCTATTCTCCCCTATAACTTGTCCATCATTCCGAGGAATGATCAATCTGGCCCAATATGCAAATGATATGTAAATTAGGCATGTTTTCAAGGGGGATCTTGTAAACTTGCACAGGGCCGCCAATAGAAATCACAGGGCCCCGTACAACAAAATTTTCAGGGCCATCAGGGCCCCGCCCACACTGGCGCACAAGCCCCACCCCAGACCCTGCCCACTCCACCCAAGCCCTACTCTATCCCGCCCAAAGACCACACAAACATCAGCGCTAAAAAAGTAAACCCCACAGTTATAAAAAGCTATTGATGGTCAGGGCTCCCTTATAAGTTAAAAAAATAAAAACATTGGTGCCAGGGCCCCCCTTACAAGTTAAAAAAATTGGGGCCCCAAAAAATATTTTTTAAAAAACATTGGTGCCAGGGCCCCAAAGAATATTTTTTTTAAAAAAAAATAGGTAGCAGGGGCCTATAGAATATTAAAATAATACATTGGTGGCCAGGGGATTAAAATTTAAAAAAAAAACACATATTGGTGTTCAGTAGTATTGAACTTGTGGCTTCAGGACTTCAACTTCGCCTCCTTTTGTGACTTTTGTGGCTTCAGGACTTCAATTTTGGCTGTTTTCGTGATTTCGGGTCTTTTCGGCGCTTTGGGACTTCAGCTTCGGCTATTTTCGTAGCTTCAGGTCTTTTCGCCACTTCAGGACTTCAGCTGTTTTTGTGGCTTCAGCTCCTTCTGCTGTTCGGCTTTTCGGCACTTTGCATTTTCGGCCGTTCGGGATGGCCGCAAGCCTTTGGTGCTCATAAGGGGGGCCCGGCTCTTTCAAAACTGCCTAGGCCCTGGACACTTGTCCCCTCCTGATGGTAGCCCTGATCTTGCAGGGCACAAAACAGACACTTTCTTCACATTAAAGGGGTTGTTCACCTTTTAAATAACGTTTAGTATGAGGTAGAGAGTGATATTCTGAGACAATTTGCAATTGGTTTTCATTTTTTATTATTTGTGGTTTTTGAGTGATTTAGTTTTTTATTCAGCAGCTCTCCAATTTGCAATTTCAGAAATCTGCTTGCTAGGGTTCAAATTACCCTAGCAACCATGCATTAATTGAATGACAGACTGGCATATGAATAGAAGAGGTCCTGAATAGAAAGATGAGTAATAAATAATATAAATAACTATACATTTGTAGCCTTACAGAGCATTTTTTAGATGGGATCAGTGACTCCATTTGAAAGCTGGAAAGAGTCAGAAGAAGAAGGCAAATCATTCAAAAACTATAAAAATGAAGGACAGTGGAAAAGTTGCTTAGAATTCTATAACATATTAAACATTAATGTAAAGGTGAAACATCACCATTTTATTGAAGCACAGGAGTGCCCATTTCAGCATACAAAACATAAAAATTAATCCAGCCACAGGGTGCATACTTCCCAACATTTTGGAAATAAAAAAGAGGGACAAAAATGTTGCTGGAAGTTTGTTTGACCATGCCCATTTTTGCAGGCAAACCCCTAATTACCATGTTCATTTTACTAAATTTGGCAGGTTATGAAAGTGTGAACATATTTCTGTGTTTTTTTTCAGTTATTACAGTTTTGCTAATGAAGGTGAATTGTCCTTTAAGCTGTGAGTCTAACGTCTCCCAAGGGACCCGTTATCTTATATTGTTACAATTACATGTTTGCTTATCTCGAAATTGTTACAAAAATATCTTATCTGCTGCTGTGGCTGTTCTGGGCTCTCTGACAAAGGCCAGTTAAGTTATAAACATTGTTTCTTTTATGGCTGTTCAGTGCAGAGAAAAACGGGACTTTCCAGTACAACGAGGGACTGCAGGTTGAGCTGTCAAAAAACAGGGCAGTTGGGAGGTATGAGGGCACAATAGTTTTTCTGGGTTCCCTCATTGCACTGGGCCCCATGTAGGCTACCAGTAAAAAAAAAAAACTTATGTTGGGGTCATCCTTGTACTCATGATACCTGTTTGAGTGATTGTTCTGCCTCCTAGATTACCATGGTTGGTAATGTGCTTAATTGATTAAAATTTCACTTTTATTGAACTTAATCCCAAACCCCAAATTTTCAATATATTAAACAGACACATGGACACTTTCTACATGTAAGGTACAATGATCTGGAGATTCCAAACTCATGAATTATTAGCCATCATTCCATCATTCACCCACAAGCCATTCCTCCCAGATTAATCACCCAACCTCAAAACACCAGCAGCAGAATATGTAGATAAGCAGTTATGGACTGGAGTACAGAATAGAATCAGAAATCCCACCACTTTGGGGTTTGGTGTGATTTATCTGGGAGGAATAAAAGATGAAAATACAGTTCCCCTCAGCCCTCTTATATATTTTCATTGTTTGGTCTCTATGATTTGTTATATCTATATATGCCTATACACACACTTATATATCTATATCTATATATATATATAGATATATAGAGATATATATATATATATATATATTTTTTCAAAACGGACCAGCAGTGCACGCCAAGCATTTTCAATTGAATGGTTTATTGTTACATCACTCGTGTATCCAATGTTTCGGCCCTCATTGGGGCTTTTAGCCTTAAGGATATCTCAGAATATCACTCTCTAGGTCATACTAAAAGTTAATTTAAAGGTGAACAACCCCTTTAAGTCTACTAAAAAAAAAAACATTTAAATATGAAATAAACCCAATAGTCTTGTTTTGCCTTCTGTAAAGATTAATTAGATCTTATTTGGGATCAAGTACAAGACTGTTTTATTATTACAGAGAAAATAGGAAATCATTTTTATAGATTTAAATTATTTGATTAAAATTGAGTCTATGGGAGATGGCTTTCCCGTATTTTGGACGGATTTCCGGATAATGGATCCCTTACCTGTGTGTTAGTTGCAATGTCAGTCATTTGAAGTACATTTCTCTAACAGACAGAAAAGAGTTTCAATGAACTGCCATATTTATCAGAGCTTTTTTTGTCTTTTAAATATGACAATTTGTTGGGGTTGAATCACCTGAGACTATTAGGGCTGCCATTAATGCCTTGACAAATGTTACACAAAGGAACTCAACCTATGCCATGCAATAAAAGTTATACTTTAAAATATATATCAGGATGACAGCCAATTGTACCAAAATTAAGCTATTATTAGGACAAAAAAGTCTTAAGCATTTGTGCCTTAAGACTTTTGTATGTCTTAACAAAAGCTTCATTTTGATATATTTTTTTATAGAATGTATTTCCATTCTATATATATATATATTGTGAGGAATTATCACTATTGCATGGTATACCTTGGACTTATATCCAAAATAAAAACTTAAATCTCATACAATTGGTTGCCATCCTGTATATATTTTTTGTGATGTATCCACTATTGCATGGTATAGGTTGGACTTTTTTTTATGCACGAAACGTGTAAGGCTTTCTGTCCTAATAAAACCTTAATTTTTATATAATTGGTGTGTGTGTGTATATATATATATATATATATATATATATATATATATATATATATATATATATATATATATATATATATATATAATGATCTATCTTCAGTATCCGCACTCCAATCAAGCGATTTCAGGGGTGCACGGCCAATTCCAATTCATATATTCACAATTTGGAATAAAATATTCCCAGGCCAGCACTTCCCTTGTGAAATAAGTGTCTTTTTTATTATTATACACACATTTCAGTGCTCCAATGTTTCGGTCCCCTTGAAAAAGGTCCCGAGAGAGACCGAAACGTTGGAGCACTGTAATGTGTGTATAATAATAATAAAAAAGACACTTATTTCACAAGGGAAGTGCTGGCCTAGGAATATTTTATTCCAAATTGTTAGTATATATATATATATATATATATATATATATATATATATATATATATATATATATATATATATATATATATATATATATATATATATATATATATAGTCCATCAAATAGAAACCGCACTCACAGGTCTTAAGTATTTTTTTAAGAAATTTAATTTATTATTACATTGGCGGCTGACGTTTCGGCCTAGTCCTAGGCTTTTCTCAAAGAGAAAGACCTAGGACTAGGCCGAAACGTCAGCCTCTAATGCGATGATAATAAATTACATTTATTAAAAAAATACTTAAGACCTGTGAGTGTGGTTTCTATTCGATGGACTATTACCGGTACTTTGATTTTTGATACTGCACCCAGGCAAGTTATTTCTATTTTTCGAGAGTGCCGACTTTGGATGGATTATATATATATATATTTTTTTTTTTGTATCACCACATAAAGCTTTTTTATGTCCTAATAAAACCTTAAGTTTTATATAATTGGTGATCCTGTGCAGTATAACGACTATAGCATGGTATATGTTGGACTTGTTATTATGCACAAAATGTGTAAGGCTTTTTCATGTCCCAATAAAACCTTAATTTTTAAATAATCAGTTGACGTTTTGGAAATATTTTTATGACCTGCCTTTTGGCAGGAAACGCATAAGGTTTTTTTTATATAATTGCTTGCCAACCTTTATATATTTGTGTGAGGTATCACCATTATTTTATGTACAGGTTGGACAAAAGCATAAAGCTGTTTATGTCCTAATAAAAGCTTTTTTCCTGTATATACTTTTTGTGCGATATCACCTTTTTTTCATCGTTGTCCAATGATTGAGGGCTTTAGGAGATGATATACTTACATACCCTGAGAGTATATCACCTGATCATTGTCGATTTTAGTTCAACTTTACCTTAACTTTCAGGATGTGATATAATGCTCACTCTGATGCTATAATTTTGTTTATACCTTTTATTACTTAGCTTTCTATTTATGTCTCTGATTCAAATCCTCTACCTGGTTCCTAGAATAAATAAGACCCTAGCAACCAAAGTCACATGACTTTTCTCATGTCTTACCTAAAGAGGGCAACATCAGAACAGTTCTTTTTCTTTCTTCTTTGTTGCCTTGAACAGTTTACAGCCAGAAAACTGTTCAGCAGTTGTCACAAAATGCATTAAATTCTTGAAAATGAAAAAGAATAGCATTCTAATTAATTTTTCAGTTATTTAGAGGTTTACATTTTCTTTAAGTCCATGAAGCTATTCTCAATAGCAGCTCTGTGCAGAGGTAACATATGGTATTCTGTTGACAGCACTTATTTTGGTCCAAGACTGTCTACTGTACATTATTTCACCTTCTGGGGATTAATCAGATTTGCAGCTAATTGCAATGTCGCTGCATTGACAATGTAATGGCACGTGGGGGGGTTTATGTGGGATTCAGAGCGTTGGTAAATCATTAATAAGGATTTTACAAGTGAACAGATGGCCCGTTAAGATTAGATGTTCATATGACAACTTCCCAAACCTTAATGACTACATGTACATTCTGTGTTCACAACTGAAACTACTGAAAGCAGTATTTTTTTTCTGTTACACTGCACTGCCCGTTCTGACTCTTGAAACAACATAACAGAAGTCAGCTGGTTTAAAAACTTGTGAAGGAGCATGGAGGGTGTTACAGTCTTGGCTTGAGGAGTGCTAGCTTTAGAGCCACCGGAGCAGAAAGGGGCAGATATTGTTTTCAGTTACGCTTAAAAATAACTTTGCATTTTAAAGGAAAACGAAACCCTAAAAATGAATATGACCAAAATTGCCATGTTTTATTTACTGAACATATTGCATTAGCCTAAAGTTTGAGCTTGTCAATAGCAGCAATGATCCAGGACTTGTCACAGGGGGTCACCATCTTGGAAAGTGTCTGTGACACTCACATGCTCAGTGGGCTCTGAGCAGCTGTTGAGAAGCTAAGCTTAGGGGTCGTCACTAATTATCAAGCAGAAAATGAGGTTTGTCTGTAATATAAGCTGATGCTACAGGACTGATTATTAAATTCTGATGCTAATTGCACTGGTTTCTGTTCTGCCATGTAGTAATTATCTGTATTAATTACTAATCAGCCTTATATTGTGACATTTCTATTCTATATGTACTGTATATTGTGAGTGGGTCCCTAAGCTCAGTAAGTGACAGCAGCACAGAGCATGTGCAGTGAATCAGCAGAAAAGAAGTTGGGGAGCTACAGGGGCATCTTTGGAGACACAGATCTTTCTGCTAAAGGGCTGTGGTTGCTTTGGACTGGTACAGAAGCCCAAAACATAATGTACAACATTTATAGACTACTTCTTTATTTAAGCTTTAGTTCTCTTTTAAATGAATGTATATTGGAAAGTTGTTTAGAATTATTTTTTTGTTTTGTCAAAACAATTTGGGGTGGAATTCTACTTATTCAAGTGTTTGTATATTTAAATGTGCTAGTAATATACAGACAGCTGTCTGTGGTGATTCCCCTTTCATGCGCTCACCCCCAAAGCTATTGACTTGTGTGTGCTACATGGAGCAAATATTGTAGCGGGAACACAAAAGTATGCATTTTTGCCCTGTATAGTGGTGTGGGATTATGGGAAGTGTAGTTAACAGGGTAAAGGAGGGAGGAGAAACAGAGGATATAAGAAGGTTGGGCCAAAAAGAAGGGGCAGCTTCCCCCCCCTCCCAGTCTGGGGTCATGGGCAAAAAGGGGAGGGAAGGAATACCGATGGTTGTGTTGTTGAGCACAACAGGGGGTGTGGTGGGCTGCACTATGGGCAACCGAAAAGGGAAAAGAAAATGGAAGGGAGTAGTTCAAGCAGGAGAGGGGGGCTAGGTCTGGTTTTGTGCCACAGTAAGTGGATGTGTTGGGAACTGGCCTCAGGTTTGGTAATTGTCAGGTTGTTACATCATATGTGGTTATATACAGCAATTATTTATGTATTTGTTTATGTATTGGTTTATGGATATCATTATGGGTGGTTAATCATTTGTATGCTGAGGGGTTATTTACTGTAACGTGTATAATAAATTAAGCTGCGGTCTTTCCACCCAGATATTGGTGTCAGTTATTGGGGAAGAGGAAGGGCTGGGTATTGAGGATCCACAAGTCATGGTCTGAAAGGCTAAAGAACGCAATTCTAGCAGAACAAGGTTTTCCATTGAACAGATGCACATTTAAAATAAAAATATAAAGGGTGTGGCCTACCCCTTAACTACACCTGGACAGGCTGGCATGGGAACTGTAAGTCAGTGTCTCTCTGCCCATTACTCAGGAGAAGAATAGGTCATGAACAAAAGGTAATTGGGCCCTTTATTGAATGGTTACCAAACTGATGGTTTCTATGGGGAAGGAATGATCATTAAATAAATACTTATATTTATCATTCCCGTGTGCCTGAGGAGGGAAACAACATTCAGGGTCCGAAAGAGTTAACAGATTAACATATTCTCATACAAAGAAAGGTTCCAATTGTCATTTAATTTAGATTATAGAAAATATGGCTTAATGGGAACACTTTCCTTATTTATAAGAACTTGACAGTCTCACACAACTGAATGTGCCCAAATTAAGCGGCCAGTTTTCTACCCAAGTAAAATTGTATTTCTCTAATTCTACTGAGAATGTTGTGTGAACCTACCTGCTACATAGAACAATATTAAATGATTTATAGATTGATACCTATCTCTTAAAAGAAGTTAAAGGTGAACTAAAACTTTAAAGGGGTTGTTCCCTTTTGAGTTAACTTTTAGTATGACGTAGAGAGTGATATTCTGAGACAATTTGCAATTGGTTTTCATTTTTTATTTGTGGTTTTTGAGTTATTTAGCTTTTTATTCAGAAGCTCCCCCATGTGCTCCTCATTCAGCAATCTAGTTGCTTTGGTTCAAATTACCCTAGCAACCATGCACTTAATTCAATAAGAGACTGAAATGTGAATAGGAGAGGATGTAAATAGAAAGACAGTAATAAAAAGTAGCTGTAACAATAAATTTGTAGCCTTACAGAGCATTTGTTTTCAGTAGTTCGTGGTCAGGATTCAGGCTAGGGTCAACGATCAGGAATTCAATCAGTAAACACACAGGAACTCTAAGTAGTAGAACCTATAATCGGGCACTGAATGGATCTTCTCGCATCCTTAAATAGGCAGAACTTCGCGCCAAAAACATGCCCGATGATGTCATGCAAATAGACACACCAGCATCATCACACTGCGCGGAACGTCATACTGGCGTCTGACGACCGCATGGCCTCCTCTGGGCACCGCCATCTTGGATGCAACGCCGACCCCCCAGAGGGTAAGGGCAGATAGTGTTCCTTACAGTACCCCCTCCTCCACGGGGCTCCTCCGGACCACCATGACTGGGTTTAAGAGGGAATCTTCTGTGAAACCTCCGAAGCAGAAGTGGAGTGTGGATGTCCAAATGTTTAACCCAGGAACATTCTTCAGGGCCAAACCCTCTCCAATCCACTAAATACTGTAGAGAACCCCTGGACACCAGAGAATCCAAAATCTTCTCTACTTTGAACTCTTGATGGCCGTCAATAGATACAGGAGCAGGAAGAGAAGAAGTATGACCAACCACAGTCGGTTTAAGAAGGGATAAGTGAAAAACATTTGGGATCTTCATCTCTGGGGATAACTGAAGATGAACGGCTACAGGATTAATGAGTTCAATTATGGGAAAAGGCCCAATAAATTTGTGGCCAAACTTAGCAGATGGAACCTTGAGGTGAATGTTTTTAGTAGAGAGCCATACTTTATCACCAAGAGCATACTAAGGAGGAAGCGAACGCTTCTTGTCAGCATAGAACTTCTGACCAGAGGAACTCTTCTCCAGATTGACCTTCGTGGCTTGTCAAATGGTGGACATTTGATCGTTGGCAGCTGGTACATTGGAGAGGAGCAAATCCTAAGGAAATGCCAAAGGGTGTTGCCCATAAACACCAAAAAAAGGAGATCTGTCAGAAGAAGCATGAAGAGAATTATTGTGAGCAAATTCGGCCCGAGGAAGTAAATCAGCCTAATCATCCTGGCACAGAGAAACATGGCATCTTAGGAACTGTTCAAGAGCTTGATTGACATGTTCCGAGGCTCCATTGGACTGAGGATGATAGGCAGAGGAAACATTTAATGAAATATTGAGTGATTTACATAAAGATCTCCAAAACTTGGAAATAAACTGTGAACCTCTGTCTGACACAATTTCCAGAGGAAAACCATGAAGACGAAAAATGTGTTGAATGAATAACTTAGAAAGTTCCATAGCAGAGGGTAATTTACGGAGATTTACTACCCAGATGACCGTAAAATCACGGGAAGAAGGAAGTTCAACGATAAAGTCCATGGCTAAATGTGTCCAAGGCTGAGAGGGAATGGGTAGTGGTAATAGTAATCCCTTGGGGGAGGTGTGACAGGATTTAGAGGCGGCACAAATGGAGCAAGAAGAAACAAAGTCTTTAACATCCTTCCGAAGGGAGGGCCACCAAACTCAATTGTCTTCCCAGGATGACCAGCCTGCTTGGAACTGTGTGACTGATGAAGAATAGACAGACGAAGATCCGGGGGTACAAAGGTCACTCCAAGAGGTGTATCAGCAGGTGTAGAAGCTTGAGCCGACAAGGAGGAAACAAAGCAGCAACAATCTTTGTGGACGGGACAATCGGTTCATCATCCTTCAAAGACGAATCCACTGGAGTGAAACTTCTGGATAAGGCATCCGCCTTCTTGTTTCTGGAGCCAGGTCGGAAGGTGATGACAAAGTTAAAACGAGAAAAGAACAAGGACCAGCGAGCCTGTCTGGGGTTCAGACGTTTTCGATTTTGAATATATTCCAAGTTCTTTTGGTCAGTAAAAATGGTCACAGGAACTGTAGAGCCTTCAAGGAGATGCCTCCATTCTTCTAACGCCAACTTGCCTGCCAAAAGTTCACAATAATTTTGTTTTGGCGGTTAAAATTTCTGACAGAAGAAGGCACATGGATGAAGTTTCCCATCATTGAGTTGCCTTTGGGAAAGCACTGCTCCTGCACCCACATCGGAGGCATCAACTTCTATGAAGAAAGGGAGAAGAGGGTCTGGATGTTTTAGGACAGAGGCTGAAGAAAATGACTTTTTCAACGATTCAAAGGCTTCTTTGGCTTGTGAAGTCCATTCATCAGGCCTTCCACATTTACAAATGAGAGCCAAAATTGGAGAGATTCTAGACGAAAATCCTTTGATGAATTGCCTATAGTAATGAACCTCTGTATAGCCTTGGTACTAGTAGGCAAAGGCCACTCCTGAATGGTGGAAACCTTGGCTGGATCCATCTCAAAGCCCTGAGAGGAAATAATATAACCCAAAAACGGAATCTTAGGAGTCTCAAAAGAGCATTTTTCCAGCTTGGTAAAGAGAGCATTCTTCCTTAAGCGAGAAAGAGCCTCCCGAACATGGGCTCTGTGTTCATCTAGATGTTTCGAGAAAATGAGTATATTGTCTAGATAAACGACCACACACAGTCTCAGTAGATCTCTAAATATATTGTTGATGAACTCCTGGAAGACTGTGGGCACGTTGCAGAGCCCAAAAGCCATGAGAAGGTACTCGTAATGACCATCCCGATTGTTGAACGCAGTCTTCCACTCATCACTCGGATCAAGTTGTATGCCCCTCTGAGATCCAATTTGGTGAAAATGCAAGCCCCTTTGAGTTGATCAAAAAGTTTAGATATAAGGGGTAAAGGGTAACGATTTTTGGCAGTAATTTTATTAAGGCCCTGGTAGTCGATACAAGGTCTAAGGCTGCCATCCTTTTTCTTCACAAAGAAAAAACCAGCCCCAGCAGGAGAAGGAGGACGGATGAAGCCACCCTGGAGATTCTCTTGTATGTAGTCCTTTATAGCCTTAGTTTCAGAAGGAGATAGAGGGTATGTCCAAACACGAGGCGGCATGGTACCGGGGAGCAAATCTGGCTTCCAGACCAATCGATGATGAGATTGTGGAGTTGGAGCCAGGGCAACCCCAGGACTACAGGAGTGGAAGGGCAATTAATAATAAGAAAAGAAAGTCTCTCCACATGCAGTGCCCATTCTGGTGTCAATCTTAATGGCCAGAGCAATCAGTGTCGGACTGGGGCACTGGGGGCCCACCAGAGAAACTGATCTGAAGGGCCCCCCAATTAACTCACGAAAGCCGACAAGGTAAAATAAACAAAATGCATAACAAAGTGAACATTTTTTTATTTGTATACTATTAAATAACATTAAATTGCCACTATTAATAACCTTATTAATAAGTATAATTTTTAATCACCTATAAAAAAAACACACAAACCAGTATACCTGCATAATAAACCAGCGACGTAAGCTCGGGATAGACAGAAAAACGATAATATATAGTATAGTATTTCTTACTTAATTAATTGTTACACCTGTAGTGATATTGGGGTTAATTATCATTAGGCAAAGTGTCTATTTCCCTTCCCCTGTGGGATTAGCTTGCCCTTTAACCAAAATAACACCTAAATGGCACCATCTGTGTTTCCAGATTTTGTACTTGCAGACGTTTAAAGGTATTGCTTGCGTAGTAAATAGTTGTTGCCCCTTGTTTTTAAGCACTGTTAGCATCCATCGGTTTCTAAAAAGATGTGCTCAACATCATGTAAAAAACCTTTAATAAATAAATTTAAAAGAGAAAATTGCACTCACATAAATATGCTTGGAATTAGCGGATAAAAGTCAGTCCATGGGTATTTCCAGCTCCAATATGTTTGCTCCGCTGGCGGAGGACTGATGGGAATGTAATAGGGACCTTAGATTGTAAACTCACTTGTCAAGGACTGATGGGATTGTGATAGGGATCTTATATTGTAAAATCACTAGGACAGGAACTGATATAATTGTGATAGGGACCTTATAGTGTAAGCTCACTGGGCAAGAACTGATGGAAATGTGAAATATATATATAAAAATAGAGAGAGGGGTACACAGTTTATTCACATCAGTACACCATCAGCTTTATGAATCACATTTCATCAACTTGTAATTGATTAAAAATTAATGTTACACTCAATCAATAAAAAAAGTAAAAATTCAGTGCATATTTAATTTTTAAATCAATTTTTAATTCATTGTAAGCACTTGAGTCCCACCCCAGTCCCAGTAAAAATGGATTATGGAAATGGATAATAACAGAAAGTGGGTAAGCAAACTTAAAGGGGCAAACAAATGGTTAAATGTAAAATGAAATTAAAGGGGTGGTTAGCCTTTAATTTAACTTTTAGTATGTTATAGAATGGCTCATTCTAAGCAACATTTCAATTGGCCTTCATTATTTGTTTTCTATAGTTTTTAATAATTTGCCTTCTTCTGACTTTTTCCAGATTACAAATGGGGGTCACTGACCCAATCTAAAAAACAAATGCTCTGTAAGGCTACACATGTATTGTTTTTGCTACTTTTTTTATTACTCATCTTTCTATTCAGGCCTCTCCTATTCCAGTCTCTTATTCAAATGAGTGCATGGTTGCTAGGGGAATTTGGACCCTAGCAACCAAGTGGCTGAAATTGCAAACTGGAGAGCTGCTGAATAAAATGCTAAATAACACAAAAAAAAATAATAAAAAATGAAAACCAATTGCAAATTGTCTCAGAATATCACTCTACATCACACCAACAATTAACTCAAACATGACTATAGGGGTACTTAAGCCCTACATTCACTGGCAGCTTGGTTCCTCCTCGACACCCCAGACAGGCAAATTCCATCACTGACTCTGCTGCCCCATCCTCCCCCATATTCTCTCTCCCCCCCCAGATTGTTTGCTCACCAGAAAAGTACTGTATTCAAGCTGGTCTCTAGCTAGAGGAGAAGCCAAGAACGTAGCAATAGGCTGCAGAGAACAAACGATGCCATGAGGGCACAGGTAGCAGGTCAATCGCAACCCAGGAACCACACCAGTACGCCCTCCCTGACGCGCTCTTTCTCTCTGATTCCCCCACCACGTGAGGGCGCAGACACAGGCAAGTGACGTCATCAGGGCTCAAATCGGAAAATAGGCGCACAGCTGAAGCGCAGCCACCAGGTGGAGAAGAGGCAGGAGGCGGGCCATAGCTGCATGATACAAGCTCACGAGCTGAGCACCAGCAGCAATATAGATTTTATAGTAGTGAGCGCTGTCGTCTAGTGGCCACAGGGGCCCACAAGGACTGGGGCCCATCGGGATTTTTCCCGGTGTCCCGGTGGGCCAGTCCGACGCTGAGAGCAATGAGATCTGCCAATTGCTCCGGGAGCTCACGGGATACCAGATCGTCTTTAAGGCGAGTGAAAAGCCCCTGATAGGCTTCGTTATTCCAGTTCGTCTCAGCCGCTAACGTACGGAAGTCTATGGCATACTCGCTGACACTGCGACTCCCTTGGCGAATTTGCAGCAGACGAGAGGCAGCAGTGGTGAAGCGGCCAGGAGCATCAAAGACATTGCGGAAGGACTGGAGAAACAAATAAATGTCATGGGTAAGGGGAGAATTCTTCTCCCACAAGGGGGACGCCCACTCCAAAGCTTTCCCTTGAAGACGAGTTAGTTTTTTTTTTTTTGCAAACATACGTGCATAATACCCTATAAATGAGTACAACCTACTCCTCACAATCATTTACTGCAATGAAATATAACATTATTCAGATTTAGTTCCAATTTAATAGATTTGTCTTCTGGGTCTGAGCCTGCTCATGGTACTTCTTATGAAACTACTCATTCCTACCCACACTCTTTACAGAGAGAAACAGCTGAAATCATTCTGCACTTTGCAAGTAATGAGCCAAGAATGGGCAGTTTGAGACAATAATTCCCTTGGCACAAGAGGGCACATAATAAAGAAAAAAATATTTAAAAAAAATTTGTTTGTACCCAACGAAAAAAAAACACCAAGATACATTTAAGTTTAAATTCGCAAAGTCTTTATTAAGAAATAACTTACCGATATTCCGCTTCCACTCCTCTTCAGAAAAGGCGACATGGCGACGATCCATTGTGCGGTGCTTGATTTCTCCTACCTGCCTTCTATAGGAGATAGCCAGAGCGGAGAAATCGAGCGTTGCACAATGAAGAAGAGGAGCGGAAGCAGAGTAACGGTAAGTTATTTCTTAATAAAGACTTTGTGAATTTAAACTTTAAACTTGTTACTGGTCCGATAAGGTACAATTGAGACATTTGGATTAGTGATGGGTGAATTGTCGTTCGCGTCTAAAATTGTACGCACGACTATTTGGTCCAAATGCATTTAAGTCAATGGGCATCTGAATAATTTTGACGCAGCGGATTTTGCACTCCGAATTGGCGCAGATGTTTCGCTAATTAATTCGCTTGCAGCGAAACGCAGAAATTTGCCCACAGATTCGTGTCTGCCGATTTTATTCGCCCATCACTAATTAGGATTTTAGAAACAATTTTGTGATTAATGTTACAGCAATGATTGATTAATTAAGGTACATTGAATAAGCTTCTTTAAACAGGTGGGTCTTTAAGGAGCGTTTGAAAGTTTGGAAAGAAGAAGAGAGTCTGGGCAGATGTGATAAGAGAGAGAGAAGCGAGGCGAAGGTCAGAAGCAGAGCGAAGGTTGCGTGAAGGAGAGTATTTGGAGATCAAAGATGAAATATAGGGAGGGACTTCATTGTTTGAAGATGGATATCTTTTTCATGCTGATTAAAACAAATGGTGAATTTTCTCTCTTCTGCTGCTGTAGAATTCCAGACCAAACATGTTTTTGGTTCAGAACCAGTGTGGAATACTTACATCTGTAGCACATAAAGCAACTATTCTGCGAATTATTAATTTAATTTCTGGGTTGGCATTTCCCTCTTGCCATTACGAACACAGCTTTGATTTTATTGTTTGTATTATCATCCCTTTTGTATTTCCTCTCAAACAATAAAATCCAATCCGGGTTTTTTCTCGGTGTCCCGTCAGGCCAGTCCGAACCTGATGGCAGGTGTCGAGCAATTCGGGCGCCTTTTCCCAACCCGGCTTTTTCAATTTATTTTATTGATAAATAATGTAAAATCGTGGATAGGAATTTGGTTGAGCTTGATTTCATAAAAATAAGAGATAATTCAGAGTTTTAAAATTTAAATAATCCTCTTAAATTAAGTGGACAAGAACATCAAGTTCTTAAGGAAACATGAATGGTTGGAGTATGTGATATACCAAAGGGGGGGGGGTAAACTTAATATTGAAATATACAAGAAACCCACTCTTACTGATCAGTATTTGTTGTTTGATTCCCACCACCCTCTGCAACAAAAACTGGGGGTTATCAGAACTCTACACTGCCAGGCTGAAACTGTGACACTCAATGCTGAGCTTAAGGACAGGGAATATAAGAATATCCAGGGCCGGATTTACATAGTGGGCACCCCTAGGCTCAATGGCATTCGTCGCCCCTGTCCCCTCCCCTTAATACATGCAAATTTTCATCATCGAGACTGGAGCAATGGGGATCCCCAGTGTTTTTGACCAAATGTGGGTGTGGTTGGGCAGGATGCCGCGCCTAAAATTGCCACCCTAGGCCCGGGCCTTGGTGGCCTTTCCACAAATCCGGGCCTGAGAATATCTGGGCCTTTGTCAAGACCACATCAAGGTCAAGTAGAAACACCAATAAAAGAAGAGAGAGTGAGACCTGCAGAAACTCTTCTATCTGCAGGGCAGGGCTGAAAAATTATGGTGGCTTGTGCCTTTGTTCTTGGCCAGATAAGAGAGGCTGTTTCTCTATAATCTTATTAATCTTGAATAAAATCCAAAAAAACAACAGCAAGTGCACTCTTTGCACCTGCAAATCCCTTTGCACCTTTGCATAATGGGAAAGCAAAGCCCATTGTTGGCAAAGAAACATGGCAATCTGCTCCAGAATTTTAAATGATATTAAATGAGCCCTATGTAACAAATAACATTAATTCTAACAAACACAAATAAAAAAAATAATGCCCCCACCGCATTATAAAACGTGTTCCTTCCCCTGTAGTTTCCCACTTGACTGATCGGGATTTAGGGGCAATTTGAAACTTGTGTTAAGCATTTGATAAACAATTGTGCTTTCTTTGAGATCAGTTCAAACAAGAAAATAGCCTGAGTAAGCAGCAGGCTGTTTAAGCAGCGAGAGAGAGAAAAAAAGCCTTAATCTTCTTCTGCTTGCTGTAAGTAACAAATAATCCCCAAAAAATGCAGGCTAATGCAGATATAATTAAGTTGATCTGTTTGGGCACACGCTGCCATTTCTGGCTTCGTCAAAGAAGCAGAACAGGCCAGTATAATTCAATAGTGGAGGAACCATGTGTGTCTTGTTAATCTGTTTTATCTGGAGTAGAGGGTGGTCCTCTCCCCTCTGGACAAAGATTAAAATGATCCATAGAAGTACGCAGGCAAAGACTATGCTCTTTATTAAATATCTTTAATAAATAATGCCTACAACTAGGGTCGAATGAAAAGAACAGGCGCATCATTACATTGTAATTAGTAAATCTGCACTACATGAATGTCTATACATGGCACGAGTTCTGCTACATCTCAAAATGAGCATAATCAAATCACCAAATGTATTATGTAAACGAACGGGAACTTGTTAACCCTAGCATGCGTCCTTCAATCAATATCTAGCACACTCTATCCCCATTCCTCATGCTCTCCGGGCATTTAATATAGGTTTTTCAATCAGGCCAACTCTCTTCCAGTGAAGCACAATTACCAGAGAGAGGATGCCATGTATGCATGGTCATTAGGCATTTTCATACGTAAATAGGTAAAACTGTCAGAAGTGAATGAGGTGGAATTAGATTTAAATTTGCTGCTGCTGCTGCAGAACCTCTTGGGATGTCGAGTGGCTAATTTCTAACTGGGTTGTGTCATTGATTCTATCTGCATATATTGATGTATTCCAAGATTGATGTATTTGGCCGTCAGTAAGGTATGGATCTTTGCTATTTGTTCTAGAAGTTTCTTTAATTAACTCTATTTCATCATGTTGCAGGACTTAGCTCCATTTAAAGCAATCAAAGCTGAAATACAAATTTCACAGAGCAATACCCTCAGCAAACATGTATACATATATGTCAGTAGCCAGCAACAGACACCTCCTCCTGATGGATCTCCAGGCATTTCTGCAAGATATATTGGGTCACTCCTCCTCCCACCCAGCTGGTAACATCTCTAACTGAAGGTGACTATGGTGCTAATTTACTAACATGAGAGAGTGCAAAAACGAACAGTTTGCCATTTTTTTTTAACATACTATGCAACTTCATCTCCCAGAACGTAAGCATACCTGAACTACTTTCTTCATTATAGAAAGATTTAGTGTATTTGTACATTTAAATATTTATTGTAAATATTGATGGAAGTGCTTCTCTATTCTCCTGTTCCTGTAGCACATCTGGCCATTAGAAAAAACCAAATCAAGCCCTGAAGCTCCACAATCTAATGTTAAACATGTTTTGATAGAGGTTAGATGAGGTAGTGGGCAAAGGAGGGGAAAATGGGGAGGAGATTTGGGTGTGAGTACCGTTAAGGATAGGGAGGACCACCAGGGCTGGATTTCCATATAGGGCGGCCCTAGGCCAGGCGCCTCCTGCGCCCCGACCCCAAGCTACCACCAATGAACGTGCCCCTGACCCTAAGTTCACATTCAGGGGCATGTTTACTAACATTGGAGATAAATATCTGGAGAGATTTCTGGAGATGTTGCCCATAGCAACCAATCAGATCTTTGCTTTTGTTTTCTAACTTGGCTGTGGCTGTTTAAATCTAATTGCTGATTGGTTGCCATGGGCAACATCGCCAGAAATCTCTCCAGATATTTATCTCCAATGTTAGTAAACATGCCCCTCAAACTCAACTCGCTGCTCACACTATACAGGAAATTCTGCTCCGGGTTTCCTGTAGGAACCGGAAATATGGATGCAGCTGGGCGACATGTCACCCCTACAAATGTCCTGCCATACACCCAGGCCTTTGTGGCTTTGCCACAAATCCGGGCCAGAGGGCCACATGTTATATGTTCATTATGGTACCAGTATTAAATGTATGTTTGCAAATGCAAAGAGTCTGACTGATAAAATGGGAGAGCTGGAGGTCCTGGTGCTGGAGGGAAAATATGATGTGATTGGTGTGGCTGAAACATGGCTGAGTAAGTCACATTTAATATCAGTGGCTATACTTTGTTTCGGAGGGACAGAGGCAATAGAAAAGGAGGAGGGGTGTGTCTGTTAGGCAGGATTTAAAAGCTTATATAAAGGAGGAGGTGATGTGAAAAAATGAGGGGATGGAAGCAGGGCAGCCATCAGAACTCACGAGCCCCATACAACAAAATTTTCCAGGCCCCCAGGCTCTGCCAACCACGATGCCCATCCCCATTCCCAACCCCACACCACAGTAAAAAGGCCACTAAACATTAACGCCATGAGTGGGCCAGGCCTCCCCACAAGTTTATAATTCACCGGGTCTGGCACGATTGTCCCCCCCTGGATGGAAGTCGTATGGGTTTAGCGATTGCAAAGAGTCCAGCAAATGTATTGTAGGTTTATGCTATAGACCCCCTAATGTAAGTGAGGAGGAGGAGGAGGCTAAGCTCCTGATGAAAATAGAAAAGGCTGCTAGTTTTGGGAAAGTAATGATAATGGGGGATTTTAATTACCCAAATATTGACTGGAGCAACAGTACTCCCAGATCAGTTAATGGGAACACGTTTATAAACTTGTTGCATGACAATTTTATGGCACAGGTTGTTGAGGAGCCTACCAGAAAAATTTTTTTATTCTGGATCTAATGATCTCTAATGACCCAGAACTTATAGCAATTGTACAAGTAATTAAACCCCTGGGTAATAGTGACCATAATGTGATCTCATTTAATGTCTGGTGCAAAAAACAAATATACACTGGGGGAACAAAAACAATGAATTTGAGAAAAGCTAATTTTAGTGCCTTGAGGGCTGCCCTTCAGAGCATAGATTGGGCATTATGTGTTCTGCTAAAAACACAGAACAAAAATAGTTGTTATTTAAAATGATATTAAATCATTACTGTTCTCAATTTATTCCCTTAATGAGTAAATGTAGAAGCACTGAGGATCACGCTATGTTGCTTAATATACAGTAGAAGTAAAGAAGTTAATAGAAAAGAAGAGAAAGCATTCAAAAACTATTGGGACAGAAGCTGCATTTAATTAATATAAACACTATAATAAATGTTGTAAAACAGCAATCTGGAAGACAAAGAGAGGAAATAAGGAGTACATTGTGGCTGAGGCTTAGATAAACCCCAAAAAGTTTTTTAAGTATATTATTAGTAAAAAGATGCGGGTTGAGAGTGTTGCTCCTTTAAATAATGGTACCAGTATGGTGGTAACAGATACAAAAAAAGGCAAATGTGCTAAATCAGTTCATTTCCTCAATGTATACAATAGAGGAGTCTGAGTTCCCAGGCTCACTTCATAGCTGCACTGATAGCTCAGCTCAAACTAGTCAGTGGCTGACTCAGGATCTGATTCATAAAGCTTTAATAAAAATTTATGTAAACAAGATAACAGGGTAAAATGGAATACACCCCCGGGTTCTAAGAGAACTTAGTTCAGTTTTAGACCGCCCCCTATTTCTGATTTTCTCAGATTCGCTTTCATCTGGTATGGTATGTATGGATTGGAGAAAAGCTGATGTCATTCCAATATTTAAAAAGGGATTACGATCTCAGCCTGGCAATTATTGGCCAGTAAGTTTGACATCTGTGGTGGGCAAATTATTTGAAGGCTTGTTAAGGGATCACTTTCAAAATGTTCTCCTAGTGAAAGGCACTATGAGCAGCAATCAGCATGGCTTTATGAAGGATAGGTCATGTCAAACAAATTTGATTGCTTTTTACGATGAGGTAAGTAAGATGCTGGACAGTGAGGGAGCAGTAGATGAGATCTATTTGGATTTTTCCAAAGCACTTGATACTGTTTCCCACAAACGACTGCTTTCTAAACAAAGGTATGTTGGGCTTAATGAAGTTGTTTGCACATGGAAACTGGCTACAAGATTGGGTACAGAGGGTGGTTGTCAATGGGACATTCTCTACTTGGAGTAAGGTTCTTAGTGGGGTCCCCCCAGGGCTTAGTATTGGGTCCACTTTTATTTAACTTGTTGATTAATGACTTAGGGGAGGGTATTGTAAGTAATGTATCAGTTTTTGCAGATGACACAAAACTATCCAGCCCAATTCATTCCATCCGGGATGTGGCATCCTTGCAACAGGATCTTGACAAACTGGCAATCTGGGCAGCTAAGTGGCAAATGAGATTCAATGTTGATAAACGTAAAGTCATGCACCTGGGATATAACAATATCCACATATACCCTTAATGGGACTGCACTAGGCAAATCCATAATGGAAAAGGACATTGGAGTCCATGTAGATGATAAACTTGGCTGTAGAAAGCAATGCCAGTCAGCAGCATCAAGGGCAAGTAAAGTTTTGAGCTGTATTAAAAGGGGCATTGATTAACAGCAGGAAGGGGTCATTGTTCCACTGTATAGAGCACTGATAAGGCCTCATATAGAATATGCTGTACAGTTTTGGTCTCCAGTGCTTGTATGAGACAGGGGCGATCCTGCCAGGCCCGGACTGGCAATCTGTGGGTTCTGGCAAATGCCAGAGGGGCTGCTATAAGGTCCCATTGAAAGTCAGTATTTAGTGGGCTGGTGGGGGCTGTTTGGGCCTCTGTGTAGGCTGAGTGGGCCTCTGTGTACCTGAAATGCCAGGGCCTAATTTAATTCTCAGTCCGGACCTGGATCCTGCCCAATTTGCCGCCCGGTGCGGCCTTCATTTTTGCCGTACCCCGCCTCCCCACGGCACTCACCTACAGCGCTGGACGGGGGTCGGGGGGGGGTCCACTTCACTAGTGCAGAGAGTGCAATTGTGCTCTCTGCACTAAAAGAGCTGAATTTCCGAAATTCAGCTTTTAGTTACCAGGAGCGCCATTTTTGCCACCCCTGGCAACCAGGGGGGCGCTGCCGCCTGAGGCGAGTGCCTCAACTCGCCTCATTGGTGGAGAGCCCCTGATTAGAGAGGGTGCAGAGAAGGGCAACTAAGCTGGTAAAAGGTATGTAAAATCTTAGCTATGAGCAACGACTGGGCAAATTGGGGTTGTCCATGCTAAAAAAAATGGTGCTTAAAGTGATACTGACACTAAAAAAACACTTTTTAAAATATGAATGTGCATTAAAAGTTACCTATAGGTCATGTTGATGTTTTTTTGCTGAGATGTTTTTTTAAGCAATTGTTAGTTGAAGTTCCTAAACTTGACTGTCCCATCTCAGCCTTTCAGTTAAAGTTTCTAATGCTAACGGACTCCTGCTGCACAAATATGGCAGCTCCCTCATACAGGAACATGCGGCATCAGGGAGGTAATGTCAAAGCATTGTACAAATACTTTGTGGCAAAGTAGCTTTCAAAGGCAATATTATGATTGATGTAAAAATGTTTAATTTCTGGTGTCAGTATCTCTTTAAGGGGTGATATGATAACTATGTATAAATATATAAGGGGGTCATATAATAATCTCTCTAATGTTTTATTTACCAGTAGGTCTTTCCAGCTGACACAAGGTCACCCATTGCGATTAGAAGAAAAGAGGTTCCAATTAAATATTGGGAAGGGGTTTTTACAGTGAGAGCTGTGAAGATGTGGAATTCTCTCCCTGAATCAGTGGTACAGGCTGATACATTAGATGGCTTTAAGAAGGGGGTTGGATAACTGAGGGAATACAGGGTTATGGGAGATAACTCATTGTACAAGTTGATCCAGGGACAGGTACGATTGCCATTTTGGAGTCAGGAAGGAATTTTTTCCCCTCTGAGGCAAATTGAAGAGGCTTCAAATTGAGGTGTTTTTTTTGCCTTCCTCTGGATCAACTGGCAGTTAGGCAGGTTGAAATAGAGTTAACAGCTTGAACTTGATGGATGTGAGTCTTTTTTCTACCTAACTTACTATGTTATAAACAGTGTCTTGTGTTTTAAAGTAATGAAAATACCATGTACTGTTGCCCTGCACTGGCTGCAGATAGCTGAATATAAACAAGTTGCTGTGCAGCAATGGAGGAAATTGAAAAAAGTCTATATGGTACAGGTTAACAAGTGGATAACAGATAACACCATTATGTTCTACAGTGCTTATCTGCTATCTGCTGTGTAACCTGAGCCTTTTCTTAGGGTTACCACCTGTACCTGGTTTTTTTGAAACCACCTCTGACAGTCCAGCCTCCATGCCATCATGGGCCCCCCCTGCAACTTCATTGCCCCGCCCCCACTGTCTCATGGCCATGCCTCCCCTGGAGTTCATCTTTTCTCCTTTGAATGCCCCCATTGCTACACAGCAGCTTATTTATATAAACTATAGTAGTGTTTCTGAAGCAAACACATCGGTTTTACTAGTGCAGGGCAACACTGCTTTATAATTTTTATTACTTTAAAACACTTTTTGATGTTACTGTTCCTTTAAGTGTGACCTGCAAAGTGCAATGCTCCATGTTACCCAGATAAATACCATGTTTATAATCAACAATTCAGAGTAATAGTGCCCACAAAATAGGGTGCACGACAACTTGCTTTGGATTTGTAAATCAGGATCCAATGTTAGCGTGGGAGCCAGATGAGGTTGCCCATAGTAGTTAGCAAAGGAACTTTGGTATGACAACATTTCAACACATTAATTTTGATTAAACTCAGTTTCAATTGTATTCAGCTAAGAGACCCTGAGGGTTAGACACTTCTCAGGCAGTTTCCCCTTCTGTATTTTGTACGCCTAAAGTGGTCCTTTAAATTCACCCAGGCAGCTATGTCTCCCTTCCTGAAAGCAGGTAATTTGGTTTAGTGTGGTTTGCCCACTAGGTAGCAGCGTTTAAAAGTATAAATGGGTATAGTCCCATGTGCTCATGGTCTTTCCTGGGACCTCATCTCTCGGAGAGGTTGTTACAGGCCCAGGGTCACCGTGGCGGTCAAGATTTAGAAAAGTTTATTTAGAGATAGTAATGTAGGGACCCGTAGGGTTAATTCCCCTATGGTCTGAACCACATGGTGTGGAAATCACTTGATGTGAGCTACAGGGTCTCGGGAGGGGCTGAGCCTTGTTTGTGTGCCTGCCACATGGGAGCCAATATCTTGTCCAGTCGGAAAGGTATTTGGGGCAGGTAGCACTACCTGGGGACAAATGTGCTCTTTGGGGAAAAGGGACTGAGACTCTTTGTCTGCCAAAGGAGTTGGGGGACTTTGCCTAGTAAGGAGGGCCAGGAATGGACAGCCACAGGTTCCCAGGGGAGTGGGTCATTTATGTATGATATAAATGCAGATTTACTTTCCCTTTAAATTTTTATAAAGTTAAATTTGTTACACAATAAAGTGTGTGTTGAATGTTTTCATAATGGGGCCACCCACATGTAAATTCCCAGATCCCATTAGGTGGAGGCACTGCCAGGAGAAGAATTTCCCAGTACCCTTTCACCTTGCAAATAGGAATCAGGATCTGCACTGGTGTTTGGTAACCATGTACAACCTTGGCACCAGGGGGGTCGCCAAGAGGGTGTGACAGTAAGTCATAGTTGCTCTAGGAGCAAGAGGAAGGCTCAGGGAAGATAGTGAGCAGCTTACGCTCCAACAAGGAGGAATAGTGGGGTTAGGACCCTGTAGTATGTGAACCACTAGTGCAGGGATTTCAGTGGGTGAGTTGAGGACCAGGTAGGGTGCCAAGATACAAGACCCCAGGCTTAGGACCCCTGAGCACAGTGCTCTACTCTCTGGGAGGAGTTGTCTCAGGAGTAACCTATATATTGCTTATTTCACCTCTGGCAGGGTTTCTGCTATTATATTGAATTACATCAAAGTGCCTAAAAATCCTTTCATTTGAACTGTTCACTGTTAATAAACCTGTTATTGCTGCAAAGAAACCTCTCTGAGATTTGAATCTTTTGATGCAAATCGGAGTCTACAAAGTACTGGGAGTTGTTCAGGTAAAAGAGGGTCAGAGGCACAATACACATAGAAATAGTCCTGGTCACACACTATAATTAACACAGCTAAAGTGCACTCAAGGGTGTGCTTCATGAGTTTAATATTTCCTGACTGATACATTAAAGGGAACCTGTCACCTACACATAAAAAGCTGAGTGATAAAAGCCATTTGCAAATTAAACATGGAACCCAAATTCTTTTTTTCATTACAGCATCCATACCTGTTATAAAGGTGTTTAAATATCTTAGCTGTCAATTAAATATTACCTGCCCCGCCTCTATGCCTGAGGCATAGAGGCGGGGCAGTTAATTTCTTTCACTTTCCATTCAGCACTTCCTAGATGTCACTGCTCTCCACACATTCCCCCTACCGCCTAACACTTTTTAATTGTGTTGGGCGCTGTGTATGGGCATTAAGTCACCCATTCTGGTGTATACACAAGATTTTGAGGTGATACACAACTTGTCTTAATAACAGTGTCCACAAAATGGCTCCTGCCTGTGTACTGTGATTGTGTAATTCCAAGGCTGAAGATGAAAATGTAAATAATAAATGTAATGTAAGTAAATTTTATTTGGCTCAACTAAGATGATAGAAACTGATTTGGAACTATTTCTCAGAGTGACAGGTCCCTTTTAACATTAGATCTTAGTCCTAGTTCCTTCTCGTTCATCCAGTGAAAGAAGTATTGTGTCATAACGCACTGGTGTCTCAAGGTATGTCTATAGAGATGTGAAGTTCAGCACAATAGCTAAACACCAGGAATCCCTAGTTAGCCATAGACGTAGAGATCCGCTAGTTTTGGTGATGTCGCCAAACGAGTGGATCTCTGCCCAATATGCCCACATTGAAGTAGCTGATATCGGCTGATCCGATCATGGGCGGATCACGGGGCCGCATACATGCAGAGATGTGGCTGCAATTTTTAACCCGCCAGATTGAGAAAGTAGGACAGATATCGATAAGGAAAGCCCGTCGGGAGGCTCATCACACGGGCCGATAAGATGCCGACTCGGTCTATCGGCACGTGTATGGGGGCCATTAGACTCTCTATAGAGATTACCACTGATCCCAAGGTATTTGTGTCCACTATGACCATATGAGTCTATCCCTGCTCAGTGTGTACAGAGAAGCTCCCAGCAAGGACATTTAGTTACTATATGCGTGTGTTCAGGCCTGGCCCTGTGTCTTTGTGCAACATAATGTAAATCATCAGCAATAAAGCACAGCTCTGAGGAATACACTCTGTACTCTGTCTTAATTACATAGGCATTGATTTGCTTGTGTGTGATCTGCTCATATTGATAGGGAGAAACACTGGTGGAAGATAAATTCAATACGGCAAAAGCTCTAGCGAGAATGATTAGCTACAGTACATACACTGCCTGCTCTTACTGACAAGATAGATTTGCTTTCATTTGAAGCTTTCGCGACCTCAGTACTGGAAGCACATGGTCTATTTCAAAGTCTTAAAAGATATAAAGTTACTTTTAAAGGACAAGGAAAGTTAAACATACAGAGGATCTGGACTGTATTTATAGGGATGCACCAAAGCCACTATTTTGGATTCGGCCGAACCCCTGAATCTTTCACAAAAGATTCGGCTGAATCCCGAACCGAATCATGGATTCAGTGCATCCCTAATATATATATATATATATATATATATAAAACATAGCTTTTATTAGCTTGTTAAAATTTATCAAAAAATGGCATTCTTCACAACATAGTAGCAGCGTCATTTGTATCAAGACACTTATCTGTTAAAAGTCCAGCATAAACGCTATATTCATCCACACTCACGCGACGTTTCGGGACACATCCGTTCCCTTTCTCAAGCGTATGTATCGTGTAGTAGCGTGTAGGACTCCATTGCACACACTTTCTGCTTCCTCGTTAGGCGGGGCATACGTGGTAAGGCGGGGCATACGTGGTAAGTTACTTACCACGTATGCCCCGCCTAACGAGGAAGCAGAAAGTGTGTGCAATGGAGTCCTACACGCTACTACACGATACATACGCTTGAGAAAGGGAACGGATGTGTCCCGAAACGTCGCGTGAGTGTGGATGAATATAGCGTTTATGCTGGACTTTTAACAGATAAGTGTCTTGATACAAATGACGCTGCTACTATGTTGTGAAGAATGCCATTTTTTGATAAATTTTAACAAGCTAATAAAAGCTATGTTTTAAATATGGAGTGCGATCTGGTTGGACCAATATAACTAAGAAGCGGAATTACTCACTGCTATTGGGATCAGCACCCTTGACTCTGATATACATTGGGATTAGTGCATCATAAACGTTGGAATTGTGTATATATATATATATATATATATATATATATATATATATATATATATATATATATATATATATATATATATACCGTATAGGCACCCGATGGTCTGTTCCTAGACAGCAGCTATAGGGGGAGTGGCTGTCGGGTGCCTATATAGTAGAATATTACTATAAAAACTATCCCCAGGGTTGGGGGGGTATCATGCACATTGTAGTGTGGAGCAGAGGAAGTGACATCACATATAACTGGAAGTTACATCACTTCTGCAACTTGGGGTGCACTTAGGTGCCATTGGGTAGCACCAGACATAAATGCAACACTAGTGAGGAGTGTAAATCTGTTAAAGGAACAGTAACACCAAAAAAATTAAATGTTTTAAGTAATTAAAATATAATGCACTTTTGCTCTACACTGGTAAAACTGATGTGTTTGATTCAGAAACACTATTATAGTTTATATAAACAAGCTGCTGTGTAGCCATGGGGGAAGCCATTCAAAGCTGGAAAAGGAGAAAAGGCACAGGATAAAGAGCCAATAACGGATAAACTCATTAGTATACAATGGGATTCTTTAGAACTCATCTGTTATCTACTGTGTATCATGTGCTTGAATAGCTGCCCCCATGGCTACACAGCAACTTGTGTTATAAACTATAGTGGTCTTTCTGAAGCAAACACACCAGATTTACCAGTGCAGGGCATTTATTTTAAAAACTTAAATTTTTTGGTGTTACTGTTCCTTTAAAGGACATGTAAACCCCCCCCCTACAAATATGTAATCAGTGAACAGCCTCTTTGAAATCTTTAGTTACCTGCCACTAGGGATGCACTGAATCCAGGATTCGGTTCGGGATTTGGCCTTTTTCAGCAGGATTCGGAATCGGCCGAATCTTTCTGCCCGGCCGAACCGAAATTCTAATTTGCATATGCAAATTAGGGGCGGGAGGGAAATTGCGTGACTTTTTGTTACAAAACAAGGAAGTAAAAAAGTTTTCCCCTTCCCACCCCTAATTTGCATATAAAAATTCGGTATTCGCCCGAATCTCTCGCGAAGGATTCGGGGGTTCGGCCGATTCCAAAATAGTCGATTCGGTGCATCCCTACCTGCCACTGTGGTTATTAAAAGGTTAACAGTAAGGCTGCAGCATCCCCTTAATCACTCCTTCTCCTAAACTAACCCACTCTGCCCCTCCCTCAGGAATTTCCTCTGGCAGCTGACTTATGAGCATGCTCAGTTCTTCTCAGCTCAGATTACTAACAGCCAATGAATGGTTGGTCTAACAGCCAATGAAGAGATAGCATTGCTGGTTCCCATAGAAACTCTAGCTGTCTGATCCTATTTTTTTCTCCTAACCACCTCTACTGAGCTCAGCTTAACCATTACAGTGCTCAACCCCAGCAGAACTTTTTATCAAAATACGCTGTGCCTATCTAAACCTGCATTGCATGAACTTTACAGTATACATGTCCTGTTTGCAGATGTCAATGTTACTGATGATGTGTTGCGAGTGAAAATGGCCGCCAGGTGAATGCTGCTATTTGTTACAGGAAAATGTGATGGTGCGGTCAAATGGAGGGGGTATATGTAGTACAAATGATGTGGCTTGGGTGACTTAAAGGGGCTGTTCACCTTTGAGTTAACTTTTAGTTATAGTTTTTTGTATTATATTTCTTCTGACTCTTTCCAGCTTTCAAATGGGGGTCACTAACCCAATCTAAAAACATTTAAGGCTAAACATTTATAGTTATTGCTACTTTTTCTTACTCGCCTTTCTTTTCAGCCCCCTCTCCTATTCATATTCCGGTCTCTTATTCAAATCAGTGCATAGTTACTAGGGTCATTTGGACCCTAGCAACCATATACAGTAGCTGAAATGGTAAACTGGAGAGCTGCTGAATAAAAAGCTAAATAACTCAAAAACCACAAATAATAAAAAATGTAAACCAATTTCTAATTGTCTCAGAATATCCCTTTCTACATCATACTAAAAGTTAACTCAACCCCTTTTATACTAGTAATAATAATATATAATAGGGGAAACAATTCTAACACTTGTATTGATTTTGATTGGCAGCCAACTAATAGGACCCTCCAATGACGGACCCTTCTGTACCCACCTAGAGCCTAAGTAACAGACCAATGGCAAACTGTCAGAATACCATGCTTACATCCTATTAGAAGTTCAGGCAGCTGGGAAGATTCCCATTATCACCTTACACCCAATATCAAGCTGATTGTGTAAAATATATTCCCCATATCCCATGCTATGATAAGCCCATATTGGCAAATTCCCTGATTTATACTTTGCTATATAATTAAGTTAGAGTTAATGAATTATTTTTAATTGTCATCCAGGTTTTTGAGCTGTAATGATCTCCTGCCAAATGAATACTCGTTTACAAGTTAACGAAAGCAAAAATCTGAATGGGTGCTGTGCCCCTGTGGGTAATTCATATTTGATTGTGCGTCCAGCTCATTTATCAAACCCTGTTATTTCCTCTTACTACAGTATCTCACACTGAAAATTCTGTTGCCAGAAATAAAATAAAAAAAAGACTAAAAATAGTAATAGGGATCTATCTATCCCCCCACTCAATGCAAGTCTGGCAATTACCATTCATCCGCACAGTTATTGAAGCAGAGAGATTCCCTGTGTCAGAATAAGAACTACAGAACTATAAACAGTCGCTCAGCCAGTCAAAGGGATAATGAAACACATGTATTTTGTGATGAATATTGCCAGCCCGTGGCACAAGGGATAACACATTTAGTTTCGCTAATAACTTGCTCATTTCATCTGTCATTCCCAAGAGATTTCCTGCCCAGCTTTATATACCAACTGTACAACAGTGAATAAGCTGCCTGAAGCAGGGGCGTAACTACAGAGAAGACAGACCCTTGCTGGGAGGCCCAGGAGATATAGGGGGGCCCATGAGGCCCTAATAAATAAGCATTTTCAATATTTATTGGTAAAACAGGACAACTTCTGGATATGTTGGGGGCCCTAAAATGAATTTGCTGTGGGGCCCAGCAACATCTAGTTATGCCACTGGCCTGAAGTCATAGCAGAGACCCCCCAACTGAAACCCACCTGGTCAGAGCTGGGCAACCAGAGTTCCAAACCAAAACATTCCTGTCACATACGGCTCCCTAAATTCAGAACAAGTGCTAGGCTCCATGGTCTCGGCTCAATCTTATGCCTTTGCAGCCGCCTTTGGCTTTTGGTGGAGCCCTCAGCTACTCAGATGCCACCAGGCAAAGGGGACCATGTGTTAACAAGGTTGGACGGAAGGCAACAACAGCTCAAGGAGTAAACGAGAAGCATAGTCAGTCAGCCAGGGTCGGTACAGGTGGAGTTCAGCAAGGTAAGACATGCCGGGGTCGGTACGGGCGACGTTCAAGTAAGGTCAGACAGGCCGGGGTCGGTACAGGCGGAGTTTAAGCAAGGTCAGACAGGCCGGGGTCGGTACAGGCAGAGTTCAAGCAGGGTCAGACAGGTCGGGGTTGGTACAGGCAGTGTTCAAGAATGATCAGGCAGACAAGGGTCAATATCGGCAGAGTTCAGAGTAGTCAGGCAGGCAAAAGGTCCGAATTGGCAGAGTTCAGAATAGTCAGAAAGGTAGGGATCAAGACCAGGATATTCACAGACAAAAATGCACCCAGGAAACGAATTAGATTAGACCGAACAATAGGCAATGATTTCTAAACAGAAGCCCCTTTAAAAACTTTTGAATTTGGCGCCACATCGTGATGATGTCACGCCTGCCGGCATAAACCTGGAATCGAGTGGCCGTGCACCATAGGCGCAGCATCACTTAGAGGGACCGGATCGGCCCGGCGGGCGTCCCCCCTAGACAACCAGGTAACGTTACAATTCCATTCCAATAAATACTGGTTAAACACAGGGTGAACTATGAAACCATGCATAATGCCTTCTGGGGATCGCTATACTGATACCCTCAGCTTTCTTAAAATAGAACTATTTAGTATGATATCCAAAAGTTGGGGTGACATTTGGGGTGATTATGTATCTGCTGTCCTAGATACTTTTGGAACTATGGCTGAATGACTGATACAGGTATGGGACCTGTTATCCAGAATTCTCTGGAGCTGGGTTTTTCAGACAATTGATGTTTCTGTATTTTGGACCTTCATAACTTAAGCCTACTAGAAAATAATGTAAACATTAAATAAACCAAATAGGCTGGGTTTCCTTCCAATAAGGATTAATTATATCTAAGTTTGGATCAAGTACAAGAAACTGTTTTATTATTACAAGGAAAAAGGAATAAAATTAAGTCTATGTGCCATAATTCGGAGCTTGGATAACAGGTTTCAGGATAACGGATCCCATACTTGTACCCAGGTCCGGACTGAGAATTAAAATAGGCCCTGGCATTTCAGGTACACAGAGGCCCAATCAGCCCACACAGAGGCCCAAACAGCCCAAACCAGCAGATTGCCAGTCCGGGCCTGCCTATACCTGTACTGTATATTTTTCTGTAACATTTGTTGAGCTAAACTGGGTCCTGGCTAAAGACTGGACTCTCAAGTGACCTGAAAAAAAGACAACCACCATCTCAGTGTGTTGCATCTACACACACACACAACTACAGTCACTTACAAGTTAATACAAAAAAATACACTGCATTAAAATAGTTAATTTAATTTGGGTTGAAGGAAGAAAATACATCATCAAGTTCAACACTTATTTCTTGCACTCGCTTTGTAAAATGAGCCCTTGTATCTTGCATTAAAGAGAAAAGCTGCATTCATTTGTGGGTTATAAATCTATTGATATTATGTCACACTCTTCTGAAATGTAAGAATATTCCCCCTGTCTTCTGCCAAGGGAATCATAACAATAACAAAAAAAGGTCATGCTCAGCACTAATTTTGAAACCATGAGGTGGGGGTGCAATGAGGCTGTGACCACAACATTCATACAGACAAATACAAGAGTTCCTCTGCACTCAACCCATTTCCAATATATTAAAGGGAAACTAAAGTCTAAACTAGAATAATGCTAGAAATGCTGCATTTTGTTTACTAAATATAAACATGAACTTACTGCACCAGAAGCCTAATTAAACAAATAATTTATGTTTTCAAAGTTGGCGGCAGGGGGCTGTCATCTTGTAACTTTGTTATACATCTCTGCAAGACCAAGACCAATGCACATGCTCAGTGTGGTCTGGGCTTCAGTTGGGAGGTTAAGCTCAAGTCAAATAATATCTGACATAGAAGCCAATACAGCAAGATTGATTAATAATCAGAATATGCAGACTGCACTGGGTCTGCGGATACAAACCTCTACACAGTTGCCGGCTGCTTTACAGGGAAACAAACAAAGCTGCTCGAGTTCTGGGAAGTAAGGTGAGGAGCTCCCCCTGCTGTTTGAAAGTATGATCAGTTTCCCTGCAGAGCAGTTAGGGACCGTCTGAAGTTTCCTATCTGCAGCTGTCAGAGCAAGTAAAATGAAGGGGGATATTCACGCAATACAATCAGGTTTATTATTTTCTTTTGCCTTTACATCCCCTTTAAGGACACAAACTTTTTGTGCCTTAAGCTACTAAAAATGCCTTCCCCTTTAAACAAAACAGGGATGGTTTGTCCATATATTGCAATATATTTAAGCTGGCCAACTACATTAACATCATCCAGTCTTGCTGTCCTTAATACATTGATAAAGGGTTGAGTGCATGGGAATCATAACAAAATAAGAGGCCTGTGGAAAAAACGGAAGGAACTTCTCATACACGGAGCCTTTTCTCTCTAGAACAGTCAAAAAGCACCAGAAACTAACTACGTTGATGCTCTCTTTCTTCTTGGTAATAACACAATAAAATTTCCTATCCCCAACCTAATATTTTTTATAGCGATACAAAAAGGGATTTAGGTATTTAAACCCCTTTGCTCCATAGATTGAACAATGTCCGAGTCAGCATTCCCTGTTTACAGGGTCAGACAAGCCTACCCCAATCTGTGAAAATTAACATTAGCCCTTTCTTATTTCCACCCTATTTCCATATTGAACAATCCATATAGTACTATCTTCATCTAATCTTAGGTGAGAGTGGACCCTGGAAATCCCATTCTATGGGGGGCCAGAATGCTCTGGACCTTGGGTTAACAGATCTGTCTGTAACTTGGATCTTCATACCTTAAAGGGATCCTGTCATCAGAAAACATGTTTTTTTTTTAAAACACATCAGTTAATAGTGTTACTCCAGCAGTCTTCTGCACTGAAATCCATTTCAGTGCAAACAGATTTTTTTATATTCAATTTTGAAATCTGATATGGGGCTAGACATTTTGTAAATTTCCCAGCTGCCCCATGTCATGTGACTTGTGCCTACACGTTAGGAGAGAAATACTTTCTGGCAGGCTGCTGTTTTTCCGTCTCAGTGTAACTGAATGTGTCTCAGTGGGACATGGGTTTTTACTATTGAGTGTTGTTCTTAGATCTACCAGGCAGCTGTTATGTTGTGTTAGGGAGCTGTTATCTGGTTACCTTCCCATTGTTCTTTTGTTTGGCTGCTGGTGGGGGAAAGGGAGGGGGGTGATATCACTCCAATTTGCACTACAGCAGTAAAGAGTGATTGAAGTTTATCAGAGCACAAGTCACATGACTTGAGGCAGCTGGGAAATTGACAATATGTCTAGCCCCATGTCAGATTTCAAAATTGAATATAAAAAAATCTGTTTGCTCTTTTGAGAAATGCATTTCAGTGCAGAATTTTGCTGCAGCAGCACTATTAACTGATTCATTTCGAAAAAAAGTTTTTTCCCATGACAGTATCCCTTTAAGTCTACTAGAAAATCGTCTCAACATGGAATATAACCGTTAGGCTGGTTTTCCTTCGAAAAAGGATTAATTATATCTTAGTTTGGATCAAGTTCAAGCTACTGTTTTATTATTACAGAGAAAAAGAAAATCATTTTTAAAAATTTGGATTATTTGGATAAAATGGAGTCTATGGGAGATGGCCTTTCCATAAATCTGAGCTTTCTGGATAAGGAGTTTCCGGATAATGGATCCCATACCTGTATAAATACACCATGCTGAATAACAATATGCTCCATCAGGGTGTATTATTGTGTGAAGCCCAGGAGGGGTTATTAAGAAAGAAATTGCAGTCGTTACCCATTAAAGTTACCGCAGAGTTTAATGTTCTTGTGATTTATTTATAACCTGACGCCATTTTGCCGGCATCTTGGGGAAATAAAGCACATAAAGATTTGTGAAAGCATGAATGTAATTGCTTTGGAACAACATGATGGACTGCTCCCTGGAGCTTTCAGTATTTACAGGATATTGAGATGATTCGAGCAACGGTTTCCGCTCTAGCATGCACATAGTCTTCATTAGTAAAAGTGAAATGATGGGTCCAATATTGGTAAGATTAGGGAAAAGTGCCCCAGTGGAGGGGCATGTCTGCATCATAGTGGGAGGGTGGTTTGCTTCTAGGCAAGGACATAAATCTCATGATTTGCCTGATAAGAAAAAAAAAGTTAGATAATCTGGAAACCTGAGAACTTTTGGCATTTTTCAAAAAATCTATTTTATACAAGGAACTATATACCACAATTCCCCAAAAATATCTGCCACATCCCACAGTGCAGCCAAACAGCAGCAATCAGATTGGGGGAGATCTTCCCTTTTTCCCTCTTTAAAATACTGGAAGGTTTCATGAAAGATCAATCACTTCCCCTTAGATCAGTGCTTCCCAAACTTTGGCACGAGGCCCCCCTAGGGGAGCTTGGGACAGTGGTAGGGGGCCAGTTTTTGGGGAGAGGGTCTATTTGCTGCAGTTGATACTCCTGAAAGTCAAACTTGATTGTATTGTAATATTTTGGGTTTTTGAAGTCATAGAGAGTCTTTGAACTATTTAGAACTATTATTTGTAACTCCAAATGGGCTTGAACTGTAAAAATCTGCCATTCGTTTCTGTAGATGGAGTATTAAAGGGGAACTAGAGTGAAAATGAAAATTTAATATAAGCTTTATCATATTGAAAAAAAAGAAGCTTTGTAAATACAAATTAAATACTCTGCATCATTTCTGAAATAATCAAGTTTATGTTCACTATCCCTCTCTCAGCATCTGTTTCTCTCTATTCTCTTTTCATGCAGCAGTTGGGTGTCAGATAGTCATTGACAGATCCAATATATCTTATAGGGAGGCTTCCTTTCCTAGCAGATGTATTAGAGCTCACTCAAATAACTGATTCCAGTACAAACAAAATAACTGCCTTTTGAACAAATTCTGCATGTAGAGAGACATGATGTCTGGTGATTTTAATAGAGTGATCTCTAATACATCTTCTAGGCAAAAGGAGACCCCTATAAGATATATTGGATCTGTCAATTAATCTACTTAAAATATATCTTTCATATACTACATGCCTTGTTAGTGTTTACCTTATTATTAAAATGACAAATATGAAGATTTAGAAATACATTTCAGCACTAAGCAGGTGAACTGGGAGAAAAATAAGAAGTTCTGCCCAACCTGCAGAGACAATTAGTCCCTCCCCCACCCTACATTAAAGGGGACCTGTCATCCAGACATAAACAACTGTCTAATAAAAGTCCTTTTTAAATTAAACATGAAATACAAATTCTTTTTTTTATTTTTATTAAAGCATTCATAGTTGTTGTAAACTTGTTTAAAAATGTCAGCTGTCAATCAAATATTGCATGCCCCACCTCTATTACTTTCACGTTCCATTCAGCACTTATTAGATGCCACTGATCTCTAAACATTCCCCCAGTTCTCTTCACCATTTAATTGTGTAACCAGGGCATGGGGATGGACATCAGATCCCCCATTCTGGTGCACAAATAAGATTCTGAGATGATGCAAGTCTTGTCTTAATAACAGTGCCCACAATATGGCTCCTGCTTGCTAGAATTATGAATTCCCACAACGAAGAAAACGAATTTGAATAATTTATACAGTGTAATTAAAGTTTATTTTGCTTGACATGCTATGTTTGTATATCTCTCTCTTTACTGAGAGGGTGCTGTGTGTATCTATGATGTTTGTATCTATAATGTTTGCTCTCATTTGGAGTAAATGCTTGGAGGCAGCGCCTGCTATTCATGCTAATCCGACTGGAAGAGCGTCCTTTACGCGTGTGTATTTTCTCTGGTTGCAGAGCTAATGCATGTGTGAGCCTGTGACCTGGTCTGGATATTTCTATATAGTCACCCTACCCTGAGGCACCAGTAATGCCCCATAGAAATGCCCTGGCTTTGCATGGACAGTTGCGTAGACCAGAATTGTTCTGGATTTACATGTCAAAATCCAGTATTGCCATTTCTTTCTGTTCCCCCATGCCTAGGATTGCCACCTTTTCTGGAAAAAAATACCCTATATATTTATCTTTTTCCCCTATTAATAAAATTGCGATCAACCAGCCGTGGCAACCCTATCCATGCCTGTACATAACAAACCCCACATTCCATAGCTACAAGGCTGTGATTCCTAAAGTGGGAGGCTTGGTGAAGTAGTGGTGGGGTCTCAGCCTGAATGGCAATTAGTAGAGTAAGTTTGGGAAGGACACGTTTGATGTTCTAGACAGTCTGACTGCCCAGCTTGATGGTCATTTCGAACGAGATATGGAACAAAAATGTATTTTATATTCTAGTGATTCTAAGAACTGGGGCTAAATGACTGATACAGCATGGATTTCCTATATCTGATACCTATCAAAGTAAGGACCTCCCAAGGGGGCTTGAACTGAATAAATCTGACTGGGTTTTAGCCTGATGTTTGTTAGAGGTGTTGCTCCTTCCTTACCCCATCTCCATATGTTATCAGCTGGATAATAAATGTAATTTGACTACAGAGAAGAAATAAGAATTACATTTACATTAAGGACAGGATCAGACATGCAGGAGTCCATTGGTGGCCCAGTTTTCCCAGTATTCATTATACCCAACCTTCGAGGAATTGCAGTCAGCCCTTGAGCACTACTGGGAGCTGTATGGTGGGAGTCAGTAGCAATATGGGGCCTGCAGGATAGGGCTTGGCTAATGCACAACAGTGACTAAAGGAGAATACTCACCATTTTGTGATACTGACACATTCCAGAGCGAGTGCACACAAGTCACATGTTAAGCTGTTCATATAAAATTAGTGTTTGGATCCTTTTCCTTCATATTTTTCCCCCAAATGGAGCCATTGACACTAAGGATGCACCAAACCCAATATTTTGGATTCGCCCGAACCCCTGAATCCTTCGTGAAACATCTGCCTGAATTACGAACCAAATCCTAGTTTGCATGTGCAAAATAGGGGTGGGAAGGAAAAACATTTTTTACTTTCTTGTTTTGTGACAAAAAGTCACGCGTTTTCCCTCCCAGCCCATAATTTGCATATGCAAATTAGGATTCAAATTTGGTTCGCCCGGGCAGAGGGATTCAGCCAAATCCTGCTCAAAAAGCCCAAATCCCGAGCTGAATCCTGGATTTCATGGTGCATCACTAATTGACACCAGTAAGATCTATTTTCGGAAAATAAATACAGGTATGGGATTCGTTATCCCAAAACCTGTTATCCAGAAAGCTCAGAATTACGGAAATGCTGTCTCCCATAGACTCAATTTTATCCAAATAATTACAAATTTTTAAAATTTCCCTTTTCTCTGTAATACTAAAACAGTAGCTTGTACTTGATTCCAACTAAGATATTAGTAATCCTTTTTGGAAGGAAAACCAGCCTATTGGGTTTAACTGTTTTTTTCATTTTCTAGTAGACTTAAGGTATCAATATCCAAATTACGCTTATGATCCATTATCCAAGAAAATCCTAGGTCCCGATCATTCTGGATAACAGATCCCATACCTGTATCTAAAAGTTTCTTCACTCTGTTAATAAAATTATCCTACTTTAAATCAGCGCTGCACAATATGTTGGTGCTCTAAAAATACATGATAATAATCTACTTGTGTTGACTGGAAAACGAATAGGATAGTCCCTGCCAGGTAATAAGATGAGCAATGCTGCCCCCTGCTGGACAATCAGCAAACAATGCAAAGATAACACTGCATTCAAAAATGACTTTTGCATTAGGGGGACTTCTACAACTCATGGGCAACAAGCAGTGAAAGAGTGTTTTGTACCCATTTTGAGGTTAACCCTTTGCACACAGGATGTGTTCCCTTGCAGCTACAAGCACATTAGTGCTATGTAAAGGTGGCCATACACGGGCCTATAAAAGCTGCCAGGCTTCCCCGATCGAGATCTAGATCGGATGGGACAAAAAATCCCGTCGGATCGCAGCCGCATCTGTTCGTTCGTGCGGTCCCGCGATTCGACCGCCCGTTCCCATTCATTATGATCCAATCGATGGGCCCTAGGGCCTACGATCGGATCAGCCGATATTGCCCTTAAGATGGGAGCCCAGGCCATGCTTTATTGTCAGAGGCCTCCTCCCCTGGCCCCAGCCAAATAGATTTCCATTTGGAATCCACTGGCAACGATGAATATTGATTGGATATGCTGGTAAATTAATCTGGCCAGTGATTGGGGCACTTACCAAATGGTGAAGCCCTGTGGGAGGCCTGGCAATGAGACAAAGGCTACTTGAGAAAAGCGAGGGGCCCTCACATATGCATCTGCTGTGTTTGCTTCAGAAACACTACTATTGTTTATATAAATAAGCTGCTGTGTAGCAATGGGGGCAGCCATTCAAAGGAGAAAAGGCTCAGGGTAAACCGCAGATAAACTCTGTAGAACATAATGGTGTTATCTGTTATCCACTATTTAACCTGTGCCATATAGACTCTTTTTAATTTCCCTCATTGCTACACAGCAGCGTGTTTATATGAACTATAGTAGTGTTTCTGAAGCAAACATCAGTTTTACCAGTGCAGGGCAACACTACATTATATTTTCATTACTTTAAAACACTTGTTTTTTGGTGTTACTGTTCCTTTAAAGAGAAGTTTGATGTAGTAATGTAAGGAGAGATATGCAGTCATGTGTCATTGGTCTTTCTTTTTTTATTTAGAAAATCATACTATTTATTCTAACATATACCAGCAACAGTGGGATCTCTGGCAGTAATTAGCATGATGGTACAGTGGTATTAGCAGATTAATAAATGAGAAAGAGGAGCCACAGGTTTCTACATTATCAGACAATACAAATGATTGGTTTAAAGGAGAAGTACATAATAAAAGTAATGAATTTGTTTCCACTTACCTAAATATTCCCTGTGCCGAATTATGCAAGCCGCGTGTGCAGAATAGTAAACCTGCCAAAAGTGCTACACCACACACGTGCCTATACAGCTGGTGCAGGGGCTACTTAAATAACAATTAATAAGATGGAGGCACGGGCTTTAGTGGCTCATTTTATTTTTCTTGGAGATTAACAATAACCCAGGGTGCAAGACTGGTGATTTCATTTACTGAGGGATGCCCAGCATATTGGTCGCCCGCCAGAAATTTTACATGTACTTCTCCTTAAATAAGTGCATTTAGTCAAAAACTCTACCTAAAGAAATATAAAGATATTAAAGGAGAACTTTCACGAAAATTTAAATTTAATATAAGCTTCCTCATACTAAAACTTTCTAACAATCAATCAATTAAATATTCTGTATCGTTTCTAAAATAATCAAATATATCTTCACTATTCCTCTCTCAGCATCTGTTTGTCTTCATTCTCTCTTCATGCAGCAGTTGGGTGTCAGATATTCATTGACAGTTAGATCCAATATATATCTTATAGGAGGGCTTCTTTCCTAACAGATATATTAGAGCTCACACAAATAACTGATTCCAGTACAAACAAAATCTAACAAATTAACTGTCTTTTGCAAAATTCTGCATGTATAGAGACATGATGTTTGCTGATTTTAATAGAGTGATCTCTAATACATCTTCTAGGCAAAAGGAGCCCCCCTATAAGATATATTGGATCTAACTGTCAATGAATATCTGACACCCAACTGCTGCATGAAGACAGAATGAAGAGAAACAGATGCTGAGAGAGGAATAGTGAAGATAAACTTGATTATTTCAGAAACAGAATTTTTAGAAAGTTTCTCATTCCAGTGTGCTGACGCATATATTAAATTTAATTTTCGCAATAGTTCCCCTTTAAGGGTCAGGGCACACGCTCAGATTCGGGGAGATAAGTCGCCCGGCGACAAAAATTCTCTTCGTCGGGGCGACTTATCTCCCCGAACTGCCTCCCGCCGGCTAGAATGTAAATCGCCGGTGGGATGGCACTCGGAGCACTTTGTTTTACAAAGTCGCCCAAGTTTCCTCATGAGGCAACCTCAGGCGACTTCAGAAAACAAAGTGCTCTGAGTGCCATCCCGCCGGTGATTTACATCCTAGCCGGTGGGAGGCAGTTGGGGGCGATTAGTGCCCCGAAGAAGAGATTTGTCGCCGGGTGACTAATCTCCCGAATCTGAGCGTGTGCCCTGACCCTAAGAGTGCCCACATTCTTACACAGGCAAAGCACAGCAGTGTGTAATATAAATATACATATTTATGCACACAGGCAATGCAAAAGTGTGAGAATATAAAGGGGCAACATACAGGAGGGAGATTAGATCTGAATATGAATGGCCAAAGTACAACACACAGGAATGTCAATGTTGCAGGTAAAAGACAGGAATATCAATGGACCAATAAAAGGAAAAACACAGGAATGTCAATACACAACACACAGAGGTGCATGTGTACATACAGAACAATTAGAACAGCCCCTTATTCCGTATGAATTTTTTTTTTTTTCATAATAAATCAGAAACTATGTTAAAGTGCAAGCTCATAAGAATATGTACAGCCTCTTGGGGACAGTGAGTACACACAGCTGGACAAATGGCTGTACCAGTGAAAATCGGGACTAATACCTACTCATTAAACACAAGGAAATTGAGCTGCCACTTATCTCAATGTAAACAACAATATTTTTGGGGCGAAATTACGTTAAAGAAAAAATTTTTTTATCAATATATATATATATATATATATATATATATATATATATATATATATATATATATATATATATATATATATATATATATATATATATATATAAAAGCAGTGACCAGCCTGCAGCCCTCCAGTGATCAGAACTCCCAGAATCCTATCTATAAGGTGAAACAAGACTTACTAAATCAGAAGATATTTCTTAAGACAAACAGCCTATAAAAAAGGCTTATTACATATCCTTATTTGTCAATAAGCCAGCGTCACTTTAGGCAATTACACTCTACTCATTAAAAAAACATGAATTTCCATTAAAAAAAAAAAAAAAAGTTGCCAGTAAAATATATAAAATTAACCGCATGTTCATTTTTGAAACAGGATAGTAAAACGCTACAAACATAGAATTTTCAGTGTTTCGACGTAATTCAAGTATGTACATGATTTAAAACACACGTGTAAGATCTGAAATGTTCCGAATACAAACTCACATTTTTTGTGCACATGTGAACTCCACAGCACAGGCATCCAGTCAGCTCCACACATACATCACCGAACATAACTGACCTATTACACTCTTATGTGCACAATACTGATAAAGGTTTGGGGTAAAATCCAGTGTCTCGGGTTCAGGAAGTTGTAAGCGGCCGTCCGCTAAAGACAATCACTATCATCCTGTCAAAGTGACAGTTGAGCCTCAACAAGGGCAAATAACTGCAGTTACATCCGAAAGCTGCGGGTCCTTTGAAATGACTGGAAAGGTCGTTTCAGAGTGAAAAATGAGAGTTGCGACTTTAAGCTTGGTCTCTCGGGCAAAAGTGCTGCTTCGCTGTCAGGGGTTGGAAAGCGTTGTTTGTATACTTCTGGGTGGGATCTCTGGAACTAAAGAAGAAAAAGCTTAGTGAAACAGAGAACATAAGTTAAGGTGACCATACATTACAAGATCTACACGGCAAGGTCACTAGACAAGTAGATCTTTCACCCAACACGCCCCACTAAGGTCAAACGATCAGATTACAACAACCGGAACAGGGGCTGTTGGGTTGAGGACCCATCAACGAGCCAATACGGTCTTCTATCTGACTTCGATCAACTTTTGGACAGATATCAGTTGGGTAGCTACATCGAAGGGCCCCATACTCTGGTGGATAAGCTGCTGACTCGGTCTAAAAGACTTGAATCAGCAGCTTCAATCTATCCATGTATGGCCACCTTTAAAGGAGAACTAAAGCCTAAAAATTAATGTGGCTAAAATGCCATATTTTATATACTGCTCTTATTGCCTAAAGTTTCAGCTTCCAAATAGCAGCAAGGATCCAGGACTTCAAACTTGTCACAAGGGGTCACCATCTTGGAAAGTGTCTGTGACATTCACATGCTCAGTGGGCTCTGAGAGGCTGTTGAGAAGCTAAGCTTAGGGCTCGTCACTAATTATCCAGCAGAAAATTAGGTTGGCCTGTAATAGAAGCTGATGCTACAGGGCTGATTATTAAATTCTGATGCTAATTTCACTGGTTTCTGTGCTGTCATTTAGCAATTATCTGTATTAATTACTAATCAGCCTTATATTGTGACATTTCTATTCTATGTGTACTGTATATTGTGAGTGGGTCCCTAAGCTCAGTAAGTGACAGCAGCACAGAGCATGTGCAGTGAATCAGCAGAAAAGAAGATGGGGAGCTACTGGGGCATCTTTGGAGACACAGATCTTTACTGTTAAAGGCCTGTGGTTGCCTTGGGCTGGTACAGAAGCACAAAACATAATGTATAACATTTCTAGCCTAATTCTTTAGTTAGGCTTTAGTTCTCCTTTAAATGGGTGGTTAACCTTTAAGTTAACTTTTAGTATATTTTAAATTATAGAATTCTAAGCAGCTTTTCAATTGGCCTAGATTTTTTATAGTTCCTGAATGATTTGCCTTCTTTGGACTCTTTCCAACTTTCAAATGATCAGTTTGGTTTTCTTTTGATTACTCATCTTTCTATTCAGGCCCTCTCCTATTCATATTGCAGTCTCTTATTCATATTAATGAATGGTTGCTAGGGTAATTTGGAACCTAGCAACCAGATTGCTAAAATTACTAACTAGAGAGCTGCTAAATAAAAAGCTAAATAACTCAAAGGGTAGCACTGTTCACCAACTACAGTACCAAAATCCCTTTATTTAAAAAGCCCACATACATACGTGTGCCCGTAAGTCTCATAGATGCCTCCCATTTTAATGCCCCAGCGAAACCATTGGGAGATAATGATCTTTCAGAAGAAGACCCAGAGCTGTTTTTAAGTTAAACCAGAGATTATATTAACCTTGAAAGCCTAGCATCTGTGTATACCCATACACGGGCCAATAACAGATGTTAATTTGGCACCTCCAGACCAGTTTGGCAGCATATTGGCTCATGTATTGGACCTTTGTATTGGACAAAAACTCGGAAATCCCACCAGACAAGGATCCCACCAGTACACTGATTCGGGCCTCTCCGGTGGGGGTTTCACTAGGTGTCCATTGTAATTTCGTCATTGGATTGGGGACAAAAAAAAAAAGAAATCATCACATCATCCTGATTTGGACCAGTGCATTGATGGCTGAATTAGATAAAAATCTGCCGATTGTTGACCTTGCCTAATGAGTCAGAGTATAACCAGCTTTGGGGGAAAGTCCATATTTCTATAGCTACCTCCAAGCATCTTAATGACAGCCAAAGGGGAAGGCTATAGATGTATTTAAACTAGGGATGCACCGAATCCAGGATTCGGTTCGGGATTCGGCCAGGATTCTGCCTTTTTCAGCAGGATTCGGCAGAATCCTTCTGCCAGGCCGAACCGAATCCTAATTTAAATATGCAAATTAGGGGCGGGGAGAGAAATTGTGTGACTTTTTGTCAGAAGGAAGTAAAAAATGATTTCCCCTTCCCACCCTTAATTTGCATATGCAATTGCATATGCAAATTAGGGTTCGGATTCGGTTCGGTATTCGGCCGAATCTTTCGCAAAGGATTCGGGGGTTCGGCCGAATCCAAAATAGTGGATTCGGTGCATCCCTAATTTAAACTACATCTGAAGTATTTATTTGGACTCATGACTATGCAGGATTATTTCAAACCACATCTTTTCCAACTTCAGCCATAAACAGACCTGTAGTATTTTACAATATGGACACTATATGAGGCCAAAACCCAATTCCTGCTTGTATTTTAGCAACGGCATTTGATTAATGAAAGAAACCTGTTTAAGTCGCTTCTTCTTTTCCTTTACAGAGATTTGCTTATTGGATATAATTTCCTCCAGAAGAACCTTCAGTGGATCTTGAGGTCGGCTTAACTTCTGGTATTCATACTCTTGGGCTGGGGTCTGCGGCTGGACAAAGGTGGGGTTAAGGGTGGTCTCCATGTCAGATCCTGGGTACTTGATCTGAAAGGAAAAGAAAGGACCCATTAGAAAGCAGGCATAATACAATATGCACCATATCTAGAGATAACCATATGCTCAATTAAACAATCAGACTGTGTGCAGTTTGGATATAAATGTAGTTGTAATGTTCCCATGGCATGAAGAGTGCATGGTCCAAGGAGGGTTGAGGCAAGTAGCTGGCCAATCAGATTTTATACTCTCAGCAACGGGTTTCTTATATTTACCTGAACTCTTCGCTGATGGGCAACATAATCTTCCACTGTGTTCTTTAATGTTATGGGTACAGTGAGAATATCAGGAGCATTATCCATCATGAAAGTCACCAGTTTGGTGGAGAGAAGTTCACCTAAGTCCACTTCATCCTTGGAACGAAGGATACAGCGAGAAAATGTCTGTACCATCTGTAACAAAAAAAGTGGCTGTGGATAAGACAGAACTCCTTAAAGGGATTTGGTCATGATTTTTAAGATGTCGTTTTTTATTTCTAAATTACACTGTTTACACTGCAAATAATTCACTCTACAATATAAAATTTCATTCCTGAAACAGCAAGTGTATTTTTTTTAGTTGTAATATTGGTGTGTAGGTGCATCTCAGGTCATTTTGCCTGGTCATGTGCTTTCAGAAAGAGCCAGCACTTTAGGATGGAACTGCTTTCTGACAGGCTGTTGTTTCTCCTACTCAATGTAACTGAATGTGTTGCAGTGGGACCTGGATTTTACTATTGAGTGATGTTCTTAGATCTACCAGGCAGCTATTATTTTGTTTTATGGAGTTGCTATCTGGCTACCTTCCCATTGTTCTGTTGATAGGCTGCTGGGGGGAGGGAGGAAGGGGGTGATATCACTCCAACTTGCAGTACAGCAGTAAATAGTGACTGAAGTTTATCAGGGCATAAGTCACATGACCAGGGGAAGCTGGGACTATGCATATGTCTAGCCCCATGTCAGATTTCAAAATTAAATTTAAAAAATCGGTTTGCTCTTTTGAGAAACTGATTTTAGTCCAGAGTTCTACGTTTTGAAAAAACATTGTTCCCATGACAGTATTACTTTAAAGATACACATTAAGGAGGTTAGTTTCTGTTGTAAACGAAAGATGACTGGTTACTCGGCTTCATGAACCTGTGCCTTTTATCAGCTTCAGCTACTATGTTATTGGATCTCAATGATTCAAGAGGAAAATAAGGAAATTCTTGTATGAGAAGCTATTGTAAGTAGCATTCTAGACACTTATACACGTGCTATATACTTAGACACCAAGATTCCAAGTCAGGGCTGTCCAACAGGAGGTTGGTGGTCTAAATGCAGTCTCTGTTACTGACCCCAGTCTTTTCAAGGGCTTCATCACAGACTACTTGCATTACATTCATTCATATTAATTTTAATATAACTCAGCCTTGGAGTATGTAATATCACAAATTACCAACCTACTAGATGCAGAATGTTGCACAGCCCTGTTTTTGTGTGCATTTGTATTTTTTTATATCATTTACCTGCGTCTCTTCACTTTTTAACATGGGGGTCACTCACCCAGACAGCCAAAAAAAAAAACGATTGCTCCGTGAGGCTACAATTTTATTTTTACTTTTTATTATATATATTTCTATTCAGGCCTCTCCTGTTCATCTTCCAGTCTCTCACTGACACCACTGCCTGGTTGCTAGGGTAAACTGGGCTCTGGCAAACAGATAGATGCTGCAATTCCTAACTGAAAAGCTACTGAAAAAATGAGATGTGACTCATGGGGGCGCTGTTTCATTGGACACTGTGAAGGATATTTCCTCTTTTCACAGCAACTGGTACAACAGCTACACTTGCATATCAAATTTGTTGATGTATATGAAAAATCTATGTCCACATATAAACCTCACTTTAAAAATTGTTTTAAAACAGCCAGAACTGTAGATAAAGAGAAAATGTGCAGAAGTTTAAAGGAATTGGTCAGTGTAAAAATAAAAACTGGGTAAATAGATAGGCTGTGCATAATAAAAAATGTTTCTGATATAGTTAGTTAGCCAAAAATGTAATGTATAAAGGCTGGAGTGACTGCATGTCTAACATAATAGCCAGAACACTACTTACTGCTTTTCAGATCTCTTGGTTTTCACTGATTGACCAATCAGTGACTTGAGGGGGGGGGTCATAACTGTTACTTCTGAATCTGAGCTGAATTCTAAGGATCAATTCCAAACTCACTGACCCCCCCCCCCTTCAAGTTTCTGACTAACTCAGAGTTAGAGAGCTGAAAAGCTATTATGTTAGACATCCAGTCACTCCAGCCTTTATACATTACTTTTTTGGCTAACTAACTATATAGGAAACATTTTTTATTTTGCACGGCCTATTACCAGTTTTTATTTTTACTCTGAACTGTTCCTTTAAAACAGAAGCCACTATGTAATGATGATGTTTTGTTGCACAGATAATGCTGCCATTTCCAAGAGGGACACCCGTAGGGAAAGTCGCAGCAGTTGGGGAATGTTCAATTATCTGGAGAGAGTTTAATAACATACCAGCGCCCGGTTGCCAGTGGAATCACACAGAGGTGGCATTTCTCTGTTCAGGCTTATTTTTGCCATCATCCTCATTAGGAGCTGCAGCTTTCTTCGATTTTCTGGAGGCAGGAGCAGGCAGCAGATCTGAAGTGCTTCAATTGCAATGCGCTTTTTCTGCAGAAGGCCTGCGGCGGCATTACAATGAATTATAGATTGCAAGGGAATAAAGTATCAGTTCCGAAATAAAAGGTCATTTAACAGATCACAGAAAATATACACTTTCAAATAAAGTGATTGAATTCTGAGAGATTCAAGGCCAGCATAATTGCTTGTTACTAGGTAACAATGAAACAGTGGTGCCCAACTGTTACTATGCAGTGTAATCTATGCCACGCCTAAAGGAGAAGGAAAGGCGAAAATTAAGTAAGCTTTATCAGAAAGGTCTATATAAATAAAGTAAACCTTCAAAGCAATGCTGCGGAGTCCTCTGTCAAAAGGAACACAACATTTCTTTCCTTCTATTGTGTACTCATGGGCTTCTGTATCAGACTTCCTGTTTTTAGCATAATCCTCCAGGGCTAGGGCTTGAGCATGCTCAGTTTGCTCCTCTCTCCCTTTCCCCCACTCCCTTGTCCCCCTTCCTCCTCCCCTCCCTGCTGTAATCTGAGCCCAGAGCTATAAGTGAGCAGGGAGAGACTCAGGCAGGAAGTGATGTCACATCAAGCTAATAAGGCTGCTGTATCCTAAACAAACAGGGAGAGCTTCTAGAGCTGTTTACTCAGGTACAGTAAAGCATTCTGCAGAATGTGTTATAGCTTGCACTATTGTGGCTAATCTATTGGCAATAAACTGCTTCAGTAGCTTTCCTTCTCCTTTAAAGGAGAAACAAACCCTAAATAAAAAAAATTCTGTCCAGCGGAATTCACGGCAGTCATCTTCTACTCTTCGGTAATCTTCAGAATGAGACCAGCGGAGCGGCTCATGCGCAGTTGGAGCAATTTTCTGTTTCACGACAACAACGCATGTGCCGAAACTCACGGAAATTGCCGAAGCGCCAGTCTCATTCCGAGGCGGCTGAAGATGGCACCCATGAACTCCGCTGGACACAATCTGCACGGAGGGGTAAGTAAAGAGTTAAGAGAATTTGCCTGGGGTAGCAGCTTGGCTGAGGGGGGGGTCTATGTAGGGTCGGGTTTTTTTTTTTAAGGATTTGTTTCTCCTTTAAAGAACAAATTGCAGTGGTGTAACTAAAGAGGAAGCAGACCCCGGTCTGTTTCCTCTACAGTGTTCAAATCCCTCTCCCCAATGCTTTCTATTTCTTTTAATTGAAGCACTCGCATCTAAGTGACCATGCAGCGGAGGAGGGGGGTTGCAGAAAGGCACAAGCAGAAGCGCCTATGCAAGCCAGGCCCTCAAAAAAATTTTCTGCCCAGATAATAGTTAACCAGGCCACTAAACTGCCAACTCAATCTGGAGGGCCATGTCTGAGGCTAATGTTGATCTGTGCATGGTCAGCTATACACTATACTCTCAAGACTCTTTGCAGCCTCTCAGTTTTTGCATTGAAATCCAATTACTGGAATATTCTGCATACTTGTGGGCCATATTCCATAAACATATAGCCCGAATGCATTTTAGTCATTGCCTTACCCAGAGCATTGACAAAAACATCAAAGAGATGGAAAGTGAGAAGCGGCTCCTTCAGGAAACTGAGATAATCCACAATTGTTCTGAAGACATCTCTCTCGAATCCCAAATACATTGGTTGGTTCCAGTCCGAACAGTTTGGCCCTATAATCATTAAGAGAATTTGCATGGTGGGACAGACAATAAATCCTCACAGAAGGCTCAATATAATATTTTGCTGCATCACCCTGGAGGTACAGGAGTTAAAGTTTCTTCTAGGGGAAAATTGAATTTGACTGCTCAAAGCAGGAAACACTTTTGTTAAATGTGTCAGTTCCTTAAACACATTGATAGCAGTAAGAAAAGTGTCAATTGCTGTGACTCCCTCAAGAATATCCAGCATCAAGCATCTCCAGTTAGATTTTCAGTAAATTTTCCCCTTAGTGTCAAGCACAATTGTCTTAAACAATGTTTGTGGCTCAGTCAATTTGGTATTTTTGTATTAGGAGATGAATAAGAATCATAAACAAACCTATAAACTAGATACATCTGGACATTACAGCTGAAGTCAGTTTCAGCCAACACCTCACTGAAGTTCAATGGAATCATTGTGATTGGATGTCTGTTACTTTACTACCCTCAAAGGTTTAAATGTAGGAGAATTCCCTACCACTTCAGTTGAACTGAAGAAGCCACTTAGATGAGCAAGATATACTCTAAATGTCCAGTTGCCTTTGACTTAATTCTACTAGATACTGTATATCATGACCTGGATAAATGAGAATCTTTATAGACATATGTAGAGATCATTTTAATACTTACAGTTTGCCAAGCATTTCATGGCGGAGAGCAGCCAGTGAGGGAGCTCTTCTATGGAGAGAGAGAGAAACATGATTATAATGCCAATTTAGTACATCTTTAAGGTATAGAAACCAGTATTTATAACCAGCTTCTTTTTATTTCAACGATAGATTCCTGCATAAATGTTTCTATTAAAATAAAACATTAAGCATATATGTGGTTATCTAGGGACAACAGAACAGAAAAAGCCTGTTAACCAATATACATGCTGCAAATATATAAGAACCTTGCTTTCTTTTTCTAGTAAAGACCTTAGATCTTTTAGGCTAAGGTCACACTGGGAGATTCGGAGAGATTTAGTCGCCCAGCAACTAATCGCATCTTCTTTGGGGCGACTAATCTCCCCAAACTGCTTCCTCCAGTCATCCACCTGCTAGAATGAAAAATCGCAGCGCTTCGTTTTCTGAAGTTCTGAAGTTTTAGTTAAAGTTAGGCTTTTCAATCCACTGTGCATACACAGTGGATTGAAGATCCGTCGTGCTCATTGGTATAACCCCCGGGCCAGTGCAGTTTTCTTTTGATAGGAGCACTGGCCCGGGTTTTCAGGTAAGTCGATTCAATTACTTGGGGGTGCCTAACATCTGGCACCCCCAAGTGCTGCAAGCCTTTCCTTCTCCTTTAAGCAGTGTTTGTCTTCCAACACAGTGCCCCCTCCATAAATTTACATAGTAAGTTTCAGTGTTGGTACCATTGTTAGGGCGATCGCCATGTATGAAGGTGCACTTTAGTAATGTGCGGGCCGGCTTGATACCCGCGGGTCGGGTGGGTTTGGGCCGACCCCGCACTCTTCTTCACGGGTGGCGGGCGGGTGCAGCTCTTTTCCTGCTCTCCCCGCCCGACACCGTCAACTGCCGGCTTCTGACTTCCGGGTTCGTCTTTTAGATTTGCTGCGCCTGCTCGTCCCGCCCCTTTTGTGACATCATCGGCGGCGCAGGTCTATAAAAGCAACCCGGAAGTCAGATGCGGGCTGGTGCAGACCAAGGTAGGGCAGGTTAGGGTCGGGAAAATCCCGACCTGCATATCACTAGTACAGTTGTAAGCGGTTTGCCACCCACCACATCAGACAAAGGCATAGTTAATACTAGAAGGCAAATTGGGGAAGCTTCAGATGGGGTTTTTTGCTTCCTCTGTATCAACTAGCAGTTAGGCAGGTTATATGTAGACATAAAAAGGTTGAACTTGATGGATGAGTGTCTTTTTTTTAACTTAATTTACTATGTTAGAAACTGGCTTCTAGTAGGCATAGGCAGAGATCATTTCTACTTTGCATGCATGTGTTTATTAAATATGGTTGTGAGAGGCCATGATGCCTACCCCAGTAATTTAATTAATTTTTGATGGTGAAATCATCAGAGTTGAAAATGATAAAGAATGCCTTTGGCAAAAGAGCTAATACAACAACTTCTACTCAGGTAAAAATCCAAAAACTTAAATAATTCCGTGTGCACACTAGTTGTGCTCACATATTCTCTAAAAAGGGAAAAATAATATATAAGCTATTTGATATCTTCCCTTTAATTTGGCGGTGAACACAAATGATACGGTAAGGTTCTGATCAACCAGTCGGGTCAGCTGTCAGGGTCCCTTTAATGCCACTGTGGATGCTAAAAAGATGAAGTAAAGTAATTCCACCAAGTTATAGAGGAAAGGTAAACGAGTAGTGTTCCTTTTGAACTTACTTGATCTGTCGTCCAACACCACAATCCCCTGCTTATTAGTGTTGTAGATGTTGTGCAATATATGCTTTGCCTCCACCCTTTTTGTGTCCATTACGTCGTTCAGGGAATCAAGTCCTAGGATTTTCTTTAGACTGTGAGGACAATAAAAACATAAGTAAATATAAACAGCTCATTGGACAATACCACATTTTGCACTACACCACAACACTGTAGATGTATGAGAGAGTAAAGTTGGGCATATAAGGGCAGATTGAATCATTTCATAACTGGGCAGATCTTTGCCCAATTTGACCACCTATGCCTTGGACCAAACCATCTGCCTAATTTTGACAGGAAAAGGCCCCATACATGAATAATTAGCTGTTGACCAGGCAATTTTTATCAGGCTCTGTATGGCCACCTTTACAGTCAAATCAGTAAAGGTGCCACACTTACACTGAATTGCCTTTTGAAGCTGAGCTTGATAAAGGGCTGGAATAGCCCGAAACGTCGCTCTGCTAATGGCATGAATAAATAATTGATTCACATATCGGAGTGCTGCTGGATTTATTGCTTTACTGTATGGCCACCTTTACTTACGCCATGGATAGCGAACTATATTCCAAAGTACAAACTTAGTAGATTGGCCATTACACCTGATATGTAAATCAAACTGCCCCAGCAGCATGCACACTTAATGCCAGGACCAGACTGGTTTCCAGTGGGCCATTATCACTTCGAGTCCAGTTCCTTTCTGACTTCCCCCATGCTGTCTCAATCCATCTTCTGATGACAGAAACCGATTGGCACTCTTATCTATATCCAACATAGAGTTTAAAAAGAAAAACTCACATGCACATGAAGTGCCAGAAAGAGGCATGAAACGCGTCAGGTGACCTAACATGTCATAGGGTAGGAGTACATCTGTAATGGATGCGTGTTTGTTGTTTTAATCACCCCAAAAAAGCTGGATTTTTGATTTTACTCCATAGGTGTGGAATGGTTTTCTCAACCACTAAATCCCCCACTCGTATCTACAGTATATACTCACAGTGGGCCAGGCTGAAACTGGATTAGGGTTGAAGATTTTTCAACCCACGTCTCACTAGTTTTTGTAGTCTATAGAAACATTCCTTGAGATCTGAATTGTGTGTTATAAATCTATATCTCCTGAGAAAGAGTGAAGTCCCCATGTGATAAAGGAATTTAGATACCACGGGAACTGTGCAGGATTGCCTGTACAACACTCATCACTTTGAATGTTGTATTCACCGACACAAGGGCTATATTACTTACATTAAATTGTGTTTCACTATTTTGGCATAATTTCTCATTAAATGAATAGCTGCTTGTGAGTTTATTCCACAAGAGCAAGGGAGACTACTGGATTTCTTGCTTTTTGCACTGAATTGGTTTATTTATAGGCAAAGTAACCAAAATGGAATTGACACTACCACCATATATTACTGCACGAGAAATATTTTTTGTCCTTTCCTTCAGTAATCAAACTATTTTTCTAGTGCATAGGTTCCTGCCCGGAAGGCAGGCAGGGAATATGCAAGATGATAAACATTATATTAAACTGCATTGCCTTGCATGCTTGTTCACAAACTAGTTACAGCTATCTTTTCCTGGTCTCAAATGCCAGAACCACCAGTGCAGAGTATAAAAAAGGAACAGGCCAGATCCTAGTTTCAGTAACCATTATATTTACATATAAATGTAAAACCAATAAAAATATCTAATTAATATATTCAACAACAATATTAAGGGGGGTGTATTTACTATAACGCAAATTTATCAATTTTTTTATTAAAAACAAAGTCGACCTAACTCCCGTCCACGAATTTAACTCATTTATCAAGGAATCAGCTTGTAAAAGTCGGTGCAGGAAAAGTCTCGACAAAATGGTGTGACAATTCGAATTGTATAAATTAACACCCGAATTGCACCATTTTTTCAAGTTGATTCTCAAAAAACTACTTTTTTGGATTATCGTACGAAAACCAGTGCAGACACAATGTCAAGAAATATCTTCAGGGACATCTGCCATTGACATTTACATGACTGACAGGTTTTAGCTGGAGTATTTTTTAATTTGGATTTTTAGCAGCTGTAGGGTATAATAAACCTCTAAAATACAAGGTTTTTTTCTCCTCTAAAAATTTGAGTTTTCCCCATTAAATTCTTGACCAGAAAACAATTAAGGTTTAATAAATAGGCCCTGAAATAATAGACTTGCACAGTAACGGCAAGTGACCCATGATTTTCCTGAAAAACTGATGAATGCAGTGCAGTTACAATGATATTTCAGACATGCCAGCTAATATGGGCCTGTACTTATAGGCATTCAGGTATGCGTCCATAATCATCTCAGCATTCATTGGCTACACTTGTGTTTTGCTTTTCCAGCAAGGAAAGCTTCATAAACTCAGCATGTAGACTGTAACTTTCAAATAATGAGCCACTTTGGGCCCCCCAACAAACCCAAATATAAACGTGTCTCTTTAGCCAGTGGCCAAGGCCCTGGGGGCCCTTACTGAAATACTTACTGGAGCAGAGTTCTTGATTTCCAAATTTCCTCAATATGAGCTGCTGTTAATTCCCTCCTCTTAACTAAACGACACATGGGCACCTCCCCGATTGCTATGCTGTGGCGCTTGTACCATGCTTCAGAGTTCTGTAATAGGAGGAAAATACAACATGAAGGACCTGCACAGGGATGATCAAACTGCTGTGTGCTGTGCCAGTAAATATGTAGGGCAGCAGAGGTCAAGGAGAAATTTGGAAATGTTAAAGCGATTCTGTCATTATTTTTATGGTTTACATTTTATTTCTAAATTACACGGTTTACATCACAAATAATTAATTTATTCTTTAACCAACAAATGTATTTTTTTAACTGTAATATTGTTGTGGAGGCAGCCATCTCATTGCTTTGTCCCTGATCCTGGAGACAGTTAGGGGCACATTTACTAAGGGTCGAATATCGAGGGTTTATTAACCCTCGATATTCGACCGTCGAAGTAAAATCCTTCGACTTCGAATATCGAAGTTGAAGGATTTACCGCAAATGCTTCGATAGAAAGTTCAAAGGAAAAATCGTTCGATCGAACGATTAAATCGTTCCAATCGAACGATTTGAAGGATTTTAATCCATTGATCGAAGGATTTTACTTTGATCAAAAAAAGCTTACAACCCTTATGGGGAAGGTCCCCATAGGCTAACATTGATGATCGGTAGGTTTAAAGTGGCGAAGTAGGTAGTCGAAGTTTTTTTTAAAGAGACAGTACTATCGAATGGTCGAATAGTCTAACGATTTTTAGTTCGAATCATTCGATTCGAAGTCGTAGTTGAAGGTCGAAGTACCCAAAAAAAGACTTCGAAATTCAAAGTTTTTTTCATTCTAATCCTTCACTCGAGCTTAGTAAATGTGCCCCTTATTGTTTCTCCCCTTCTCATTGTATTTTCATAACTCTTTATTTATTTGAAGTTTTAACAAAGCATTGCATATCATCACATTGCAGACTCATTTACTCACATCAGATTAGGAATGGATATGAGCCTAGCATCGTGGACTAGGGCAGTAAACAAAAATTAAGAAAGGAACACAAAAAAAAATAAAAATAAAAAAAAATATATAATCAAACCGTCTTCTCATTGTATTTTACCAGGACTCTAGGTCTGCTTTGGTGCTATTCTCATGTCTACCAATAGGTGGGGCACTTATAGCAATGCAATAGTGATGTGCGGGAGAGCACGCAAACCCATTTGCAGGTGTCGGGCGGGTACGGGTCGAGCTCTTCTTCCTGCTCTCCCTTACACTGCCGGCTTCCGGGTTCTGTTTTTATAGCAAGCGCACCTGCTCGTCCCGCCACCTTTTGTGACATTATCGGCAAGTCAGGCTCGCGCGGGTGAAGGGAGGGCTGATATCGGTCGGGTGCAGGTCGGGAAAACCCAACCCACATATCACTACAATGCAAACAAATCCTTCAGCAGAGGTGTCAGATGGCTGCTATCTGGTTAGCTGCCCATTATTCTGTTGCTGATGGACTGCTGGGGAGGGAAGGGGGTGATATCTCTTCAACTTGCAACGTAGCAGTAAAGAGTGACTGAAGTTTCTCAGAGCACAAATCACATGGCCTGGGCCCTGAGGGCTCCTGGGAAACTGACAATATGTCTAGCCACATGCCAAATGTCAAAATTAAATATAAACGCTCTTTTAAAAAATGGATTTCAGTGCAGAATTCTGCTGTAGCAGCACTATTAACCGATGTGTGTTGTAGAAAAACAGAGAGAGAGAGAGAGAGAGAGAGAGAGAGAGATTTTTTTTTACAGGTTATTCAAAGCTTGTGTGGATTACAGTGTGGCCAATCCTGTCTCTCTTTGTGTGGTTTAACATATAAATTTTATTATTATACCATAAATAGCAATAATGTACCCCCTAGTGTAAAATATATGTCACCTTGGAGTTTCATGGCCACCAGGGGGTGCATTATTTATTATAATACACGTTTTAGTCATGTGACAGACTTACATACCTAAGTCCTAAGCATCCCTAACTGATGACACCACTATAGACAGTTTATAAAGTGGATAGTGTACCCCTCTACTGTAATTTATAAAGATATTATAAAGTCACTGCGGAGTTATGTGACAAAAGCACAAGGCCACAGGCGGAGGAGTTACATAACCATATAAAAGCACAAGGCCACAGGTCACGCAACTCCAAGGTGACTTTTAGGGGCAGATTTATCAAGGGTCGAATTGAAAATTAGAATTCAAAATTAGAACTTTCAAGTTTTTTTATGGTCAAAACTGTCAAATTCGACTATGGAGTTATTCAAATTAGATTCGAGTTTTTCAAAAGAATTTGAATTCGATCTTCGAGATTTATCAAGCTCTGACCCTTTCAGAGCTCAAATTCGATTATTCACCACAAAAAACCTGCCGAATTGCTGTTTAAGTCAATGGAAGACGTGCAGGAATCAATTTGGAGTTGTTTGCAGCCTTTTTCAAATTCGAGTTTCTTATAGAGAAAAAAAAACTCGAATCAGGTTTTTAAAATTCTAATCGAATTCAATTTGAGTTTTCAGGGTCGATCCTATTCACCAGAGTTTAAAAAAATTAGATTTTTATAAGAAATTTCGATTGGTCGAATTTCTAGTTCATGGGAGTTTATAGGAGTTTAAAAAAAAAAAAAAAAAACTCACATGAATTCGAAATTCGACCCTTGATAAATGTGCCTCCCCATGTCTTTATACATTTTAGCAGGTGGTACATCATTCATTATAATCTACAGTTAGATGTATATAGGTTTGTCAAAATGAGGCTGAAGGCAGATTATTTTTATACAGGTCATGGAACTCTGAGGTGACTTCTAATATCCTTATATTTTACAACAGGGAGTACTTTATTTATTATAATACACACGTTTCAGTAAGTCATGTGACAGAAATGACATCACTAAGCTCAGATAAAGATTAATATAGTGAATAAAGTACCCCCTCTTGTAAAATATAAGGATATTATAAGTTACCGAGGAGTTTCATGACCATATAAAAACACGAGGCCGAAGGCCGAGTGTTTTTATACAGGTCATGGAACTCCGAGGTAAGTTCTAATATCCTCATATTTTACAACTGGGGGTACTTTATTTATTATAATACACAAGTTTCAGTGAGTCATGTGACAGAAATGACATCAGAACTCACCGTTTATAACTGATGACATCAGAACTCACCGTTTATAAGGATATAATTTACAAGATATTCATGGCTTTTGTGTATTATAAAGATATTATGTCCCTGAAGAGTTACAGTATGTGACCATACAGGTCACATAACTCCGAGGTGACTTCTAATATCTTTATAGATTTCAGTAGGGGGTACATTGTGCATTATAATCTACATTTTGTGTGAAATGTTGGGAGGGGGGTCGGAGTCCAATTCTGGTCGCTGGTGTCCAAATCGGGTACGCCGGCGTCCAATTCGGGCTCATCAGCTTTCAATTTGAACGCGGCGGCGTCAAATTTCGACGCACTGCGTCAAATTCGGCGGCCGGGGACCCCTGTTTTAAACGGCGAGTTCTGACATCAGAACGTGCCGTTTATAAGGATATAATTTACAGTCTGGTCCCATAGGGAAATGACCAGACTGTAGATTATATAGTGAATAAAGTACCCCCTCTTGTAAAATATAAGGATATTATAAGTTACCGAGGAGTTTCATGACCATATAAAAACACGAGGCCGAAGGCCGAGTGTTTTTATACAGGTCATGGAACTCCGAGGTAACTTCTAATATCCTCATATTTTACAACTGGGGGTACTTTATTATAATACACAAATTTCAGTGAGTCATGTGACAGAAATGACATCAGAACTCACCGTTTATAACTGATGACATCAGAACTCACCGTTTATAAGGATATAATTTACAGGATATTCATGGCTTTTGTGTATTATAAGGATATACTTTACAGAATAACTAGGACTCTTGTATGTTTTATAATAACAACTGTTATGGCTTACCAGATCGATAGATTTCCCATGTATTTGCATCTGAGATGTCAGCGACCCCTGATCATTCCACTGTGGAAAAGGAATGGGATCAGTTCTGCAGGGGGGTCTTTTTGGGTAGGGTTTCAGCGGGGACGTTGGCGGAAATCTGCACAAAATCATAATAAATATAAGGGTAACTTCAAGTAACAACAAATTCATATATGCCAACAATAATATGGAATTAAAGGGCAACACAAACTGCTAGGCCTGTATTTTAGTTTAAATCACCAAAGGTGATACAACAATACATAAATCATTGCTATATTAATTATGTTAGTTTGGCGACTGTCAACCAACATCCTTCCTGCTGAAATACAAGTACAAAGGCTCTCAGAATTGTGGCCTGGGGATTGTGCTTCCAGATTGGGAGTCTATGTCAATTATGTATTTTAATGCACATAGCTGCTGCGGTAAGGTCCTCGAGTCCATTTCCCCAATGAGGTGACACAATCAGAACACCTGGGTGCTGCTCAGCACATTAGAGGTTGAACCACAAAACAATTGTATCTCACAACAATACACCATTTAGTTTTTAATGATCTGCAGCAGCTTGAATTATGAATGGAAACCCATCTGCTTAGGTGTGATGGGATTCAGCACCAACATTACCCTAATTGCAACATAAACCTGTCACCAAGACAACCAAGCAAATTAAGATGTAGCAGAACTACAAAGTTAAGTATTAATAAACAATGTTTTCCCTGCATGTGTCATGTCATGTACCATGTACATACAGCTTGATATGCAGAGCAATTAAAGGAGACATACACTCTACAAAACACTCTACAAAGAACTTACTATAAAAATGTTGATCCAATAATTTTTGCTATTTTCACCAATTTGTTTCAGATTTCATGATATAAGCGATTTTTAAACTGCTAATATTATATATTTGCATGCCAATACAAGGCCTTCTTTTTTACGGTACATTACATGGAGCTTAGGGATCCCTTTTGGATCAAGAGTTAAGGTGTGTCCTACCTTTATATATTATTTTAATACAGAGGAACCCCTATTTTAAGTTTTTCAGGGGTCTAGAAAACAATGGTGTAAAATTAGGGAAATGTATTATGCATCGTATGCTGGTGTGATCATAGAAATACAGTGGTATGTCTAAAATTGAGGAAATTCAGTATAATTGAGTTTTCACTGTATGTAAGAATTAGCCCAGATACAGTATGTGTTGCTTCTCAGTTATAGCACCTTACTTACTCTAGCCTAATATGTGGCTCGAATGAAAGGGAGAATTTACAAAAAAATATATTCTGTATAAAGGCTAAATTTTAGTATGTTATAGAATGGCTAATTTTAAGCATCTTTTCAATTGGTTTTCATTATTTATTTTTATAGTTTTATAATTATTTGCCTTTTTCTTGACTCTTTCTAGCATTCAAATGGGGGTCGCTGACCCCAGCTAAAAAACAAATGCTCTGTAATGCTACAAAATGTATTGTTATTGTTACTTTTTATCTTTCTAGTAAGGTTCCCTCCTATTCATATTCCAGTCCCTTTTTCAAATCGATGAATGGTTGATAGGGTCATTTGGACCCTCGCTACCATATTGATAAAAATGCAAATTGAAGCACTTCTGAATGATAACTCAAAAACCTTAAATAATAAAAAATAACAACCAATTGCAAATTGTCTCAGAATATCACTCTCTACATCATACTAAAAGTTAACTGAAAGGTGAACAACCCTTTTAAGCAAACTCCACCTGTATAGGCAGCCATTATCTTCAAAGTCTTCCTTGCCCCATCTCCCTTTCACATCCTCAATAACGTGGTTTTTCTGGAACTTTTTCAGCAGCTGGACGGTTTGGGTGCGGGTGACATCTGGGCCAAAGTTCTGGTTGCACTGCAGCAGATCATGCAAGAAGTTGACGGCCTCTGTTGCAGTAAAGCACCTCTCGTAGATTTTGAAGTGAACCCGGTGCCTTTTTTGTGGCATTCCAGCACGAAACAGCTCAATCGTTTCATTCCACTAATGAGAAAATATAGAAGAGCAGATGAGAAGAGATAAAGGAGTGCCATATTTATATAATATATTCCTTGATATATAGATCAAAAGACCAGCCTTCAATTTCACTTTCATCCACTGCTGTTACTAAAACCCTGGGATAATGCACCACTATACTAGGTTTACATGGAAGCTTTTATAACAATGTTAAAGGAGAATTCAACACGTAACATAAAAAAACCCTACCCTACGTAGACCCTCCTCTCCCCAGCCTACCTGGTACCCGGGGCAAATGCCCCTTACTTTTTACTTACCCCTCCGTGCAGATTCTGTCCTGGGGAGTTCACGGCTGCCATCTTCTTTTCTTCGTTAAACTTTGGAAGCAGAACATTGTTTTCGGCGCATGCGCAGTAGGAGTAATATTCCGGTCCCGAACAACTGCACATGCACCGAAAGTCAAGAAAATTTCCGAAAGTCTCAAAAAATGTCATGGAAATTTTTTACAAAATTTTCATGACTTTCGCTGCATGCGCAGTTGTTCGGGATCGGAACATTACTCCAACTGCGCATGCAGCGAAAACTACAGTCTGCTTCCGAAGTTTAACAAAGAAAAGAAGATGGCTGCTGTGAACTGCCGAGGACAGAATCTGCACGAAGGGGTAAGTAAAAAGTTAGGGGCATTTGCCCCAGGTACCAGGTGGGCTGGGGGGGAGGAGGGAGGGGGGGGGACTACGTAGGGTAGGGGGGTAGAGTTTTTTTTTATGTTACGGGTTGAATTCTCCTTTAAGCCTTTGACCAGTCCAGGTAAGAGTTGGCGGTTGCTCATTTCCCTTCTAACTGCCCATATGGCATTCTTATTGCTGCCATTCCAAAACTCTTAAAAAGATACCGAAACCAGAAATAAAACCTTTTTTTTACACCTAGCATAACATTGTGTTTGCATGCTGTTTATAATTTTGCCCAAAAAAAGTTTACCTGATGCTTTTACATTACCTGACCCCCATGTTTTCCCCTAAGAGGGGGCTAGCATATTTGTTCTACGGGCTGTGATGTTCTACGGGCTGTGAAGGGACATTCAGGTTAACAAAACAGTCAGGTTTAGGAACTTCAAGTAACAATTACTTACAAAAGCAGCCCTATCAGCAAAATACAATCAAAGTAACCTATAGGTAACTTTTAATGTACGTTCATATTTTAAAGAACAGTCTGAATTTATGAACTTATGAATGGAAATGCCAAAAAAGGTACATGAATCAATCCTGTTGCGGTTTGCATGAAAACACCGTTTGGAACTGCTTTGCAAAACAACATGGCAAGTACAAGGCATTTGATTTGCAACAGAGTCTCAGAATAGCTGCCTTGTGAAATATTGAGGGCCAGGATTTGTTTTCCTTTTCTCTTCTGGTTCTAATTGTGGAAATAATTTATCAGAAGTCAGTCCTCCTACAGGTCGGTTGAACAGCTGGCTTTTGCTATATTGTTTCAGGAATAAAGGTGGCCATACACGGGCAGATTAAAGCTGCCAATATCAGTCTTTTAGACAAATTTGGCATCTTATCTGCCCATATAAGGAGCGTTTCAACAGGTCTCCCCTATCTAGATCAGGCCAAAAATTGGACAGATATCGATAGGGCGTGTTTGATGCGATCCATGTCCCGTTGGTGCCCATTTCCATCGGATTAACCCAATATTGACCTGCCTTTGGTGAGCATATCAGGTTAAGATCCGTTTGTTTGGTGACCTTAACAAATGAACGGATCTGATCGTGTATGGCCACCTTTAGGAGTGCAGAGAATAAAAACTCTAAGACAAATATTAATTACATTTACAAATACTTGAAAACTTTTGAACATTTTCATTGTAATAATGTGTGATGGATTGAAGGGCTTTAAAAGTTAAAGGAGAGGGAAAGGCTTAAAATAAGTAAGCTTGATCAGAAAGGTCTAAATAAATACACCAGTAAACTCCTTTAGCTTTACTAAGCTTTAACCGTTATGCAGAGATTGGGAAATATCTTACTCCACATCCCCTTTCAAATGTGTTTGCTGACCAAAACTAAAAGAGGAAGAATCACAGCAGGAAATCACAAGCAGCTGAATAGAGCACTTGCCCTTTAACACTCTTGTGACACCCGTGAGCGCCTGTTGGATTGTTAGGTAGCAAGCTGTGCAGTGAAACTCAAGCCTGTGGTTACTGCTCCTCAGAGTAATTGTATGACAATTAAGACTTACACAGCACATGTAGTAGTGTGAAACCAGCACTTCACTAAGTATAACAAGTAATGGCAAGGAAAAATATCAGTGCAGGACCCAACATCATACATGCAGATTATTATGACCTTACAGACTACACGTGGCCATAGACGTTAAGATTTTTCTCTCCCTAAAGGCCAATATTAGCGCAACACAACAAATTTGTCAAATTATCGTGAGATTTTTTCATCTGACATCAGTCAGGTCATCAATCAATCAGGTTAGAACATTTTCATCATTAACAGTGGAATTTTACCATTGTCCAATTGTTTACACAGCCAAGCAGGCAGAGACCCACAGTTTACCTAATTTGAAATCACTTGAAATGGTTGTTTTAGTTGATGGATAATTGAATTGAACAAATGATTGTTTAAGGATAAGCTTGGTCTTTGGATAACGCAAACATCTTTACAAAATCTTAATGTCTATGGCCACCTTAACTTCATAGGTGATACAGTCCACTGAGAAGAGAATATATATATTATTTTTTGGAACTTCTCTACTACACACACCCAACTAATGACCCCCTTGTTTGTAAGGTGCTACATGTACATCGGGTGCCTGAACATTGGCCTGTGTTTATTGCTAAATGGTCTCAGGAAAGATCATAATTGTTACATCCATGGACACCTTTAGGGAACGTTAAATATGAATACTTTATACAAAGCCCACTTTTCAATTGATCTTTGTTCTTTTTTTAAATTCTCCGACTTCCTTTTCTGCTTTCAGTTTCATAGCATTGACCCTGAAGCAGGTCCTGCAGGTTACGGTATATACTCCAGTGGTCACGCAGACCAAAATGCATGTTTATGCACCCTGAAGGCACAATATGCTCTATGAAAAAGGTGCTAGCCATATACATAGGAATTGGATTTATTATAGTATAGCATCAAGTACAAGCTATTATTACAGAGAATTAGAACATTAGAATTATTTGCTTGAATTGGAGTCTATGAGAGATGGCCTCCCTGTTATTCAGAGCTTTCTGATTAACGGATCCTATACCTCCTATATATTTTATCAGGAAGCAGCTAATTCAACAGCTGTTGTTTTTTTATTGCATAAAGCATGTAGTAGCATGTTTCATATTATATTACACTATGCCCCAGAGTCCATACAATAAAACATCAACTAGCTGTTCTGCTTCTCCCTCGCTCTGCTTATTTGTTAGATACAACCAAGGTATTTTCTTTGGCACAGTAACATATACAGGTATAGGACCTTTTATCCAGAATGTTCTGGACCTGGTGTTGTCAGTAATTTGCCTCTCCATACCTTAACAAATCATATTAACATTAAATAACCCAAAAGGGATTGTTTAGTCACCAATAAGGATAAATTGTATCTTAAAGGGTTGTACACCTTAAGGGTAAGGACACACTGGACGATTTGTCGCCAACGTTTTTAAAAAGCAAATCGCGGCGACATATCGCTCGTTTTGTCTCTGAACAAAACCAAATGAAAGACGCCAGCTCCTGTGCCCACAGCGCGTTTGTGAATTGCCTGTAGCTCCAAAACGCACCGAGACATTTTCCGAGCGATTTATCAGAAATAGCATGTACTTAGAAAAGCACTGAAATCTCCTAGACACGCACACACATATGGATAAGTAGCAGCAATTGTATTCAAATTACAATGCGAACGCAATGACGCAAGAATGTAAAGACGCCAGGTTACAGCGGGAAGCACAAACCGTTTCCGGTTCGGGTGGAGCACGTACCGCACAGAGTAATGGGATACAAATCGCTCTGTGCCAATAGTCGCTGTGAATCGTCTGTTCAAAAAAGACGATCGTCTTGTCGCCGCGATTTACTTTTTTAAAACGTTGGCGACAAATCGTCCAGTGTGTCCCTACCCTTAATCACTTTTTTTGTAGTTCAGTTGTTTTCAGATAGTTCACCAGAAATAAAGACTTTTATCAGTTTCTACTACTTACATCTATTTTCTATTTGTGATTGTTAATCTAATATTGTTCTAAATTAACACTTTAATAGACATTTCTTATTTTTGGTCCTGTTGAGCACATTTCCTGAGTTTCAGTGGTTGTTCTCCTTTAAACACTTTTTTCAGTTCAGTTGGTTTCAGATAGTTCACCAGAAATACAGACTTTTTCCAATTACTTTCTATTTTCTATGCATGACCATTTTTTTAACATTGAAGTGTTAAATTTCATTATTCACCTTCTTTTGTCTTTGTGACGCAGCTGGGGGGGGTCACCAATTCTGAAACTGTTTTGAATTGATACATTTAGTTTATACATTTCTTATATTTGTCCCTGCTGAGCAGAATCCACGAGTTTCATTTACAGGCAAATGTTAGAATTGATACAATTGTTGCTAATACTCCACAGATGAGAAATGTATCAACTAAAGGAGGAAATTGTAATAGTTTAGAATCTGCACCTGAATCACTGAGCTGCCAGAAACACCAGAGACAGGAACGTTAATCAGTAATATTGTGTAAAAATAGTCAAAAATAAAATATGGAAAGCAATTATTTATTTCTGGTGCACAATCTGAACACAACTGAACTGAAAATAAGTGTTCAGAAGATAAACAACCTCTTTAACTGGGATCAAGTACAAGGTACAGTTTCATTATTTCAGAGAAAAAGAAAATACATTTTAAACATGTGAATTATTTGATTAAAATGGAGATGGCTTCTTGTAATTCAGAGCTTTCAGGATAGCGGGTTTCCAGATAAAGGATCCCTACCTTTATAATAATATAAGCCTCAAAGCATGACAGGTAGAGACTGCATCATTTATATTAGTAGCAGTATAGACTAAATCCAGTTCTTGTGGCAGATGAAGTAGTGTGGCCTGAATACTAATGCTCCCCCCAGCTCAGAATCAGTATGAAACATGTGCCGGCAGTCCATGAATCCCCCCATTACTAGTGTACAGTATAGTCACTGTGCCAGCAACGTATGGGATGCTGAATAATCCAGGCTGGTAGCTGACTGAATACATTCACTTCTAAGGTGTCTGTAACCTGCTGAAAGTTACATGGAATATGGGGGCAGTTACCTATATGAGACTAAAATTGACTAAACCAGTCTGCATTGAGCACCAATGAAGCTCCAGCCCTAGTCAAGAAAGGTCCCAAGAGGGACCGGAACGTTGGAGCACTGTGATGTGTGTAAAATGAAATGAAAAGACACTTGTTTTACTAAGGGAAGTGCTGGCCCAAGAATACTTTATTCCAAATTTTGATTATATGATTGAGAATTGGCCGTGCACCCCTGAGATTGCTTCATTGGAGTGCAATATTCCAAAAGTACCTGCACCCGTAAGCTGGTCAATGGTGGGTGCACGGTCAAAGTATAATATCCGCAGTTCAAAATGGACCAGCACTCCAGTAGTTTAATCAAACTGTTTAATCAAACTGTTTTATTAACACATCACTTGTGTATGTGATGTGTTAATAAAACTACTGGAGTGCTGGTCCATTTTGAACTGTGTGTGTGTGTATGTATATGTGTGTATGTATATGTGTGTATATAATATATATATATATATATATATATATATATATATATATATATATATATATATATATATGCCTAAGGGCATGTTCTGACTGGGCTTTCTGCTTCACTTAAGCGCTGGTATGTAGGAACATGCGTCTGGCATGCAGCAGGAGTGGCACTACATACACTGTAGCTGCAGGGGCCACAAATACCTGTGTCAGTTCAGTTGATGCTGTTGCCACCTTAAAGAAGACATATAGGATAAGTGAAAAAACCCTAATTTTGTAGGCAATTATGAGTAAAATATGGTGCTGCTATTACATGGTGCTAAAAAGCAATATTATCTTTAAAAATAGCCAGTGGCGTAACGACCGAGGGAGCAGGGGGTGCGACTGGGCCAGGGCCCGCACCCCCTCAGGGCCCACCGGCAGCTCGCGCGCCACTGTGTTCTTAGGTAAATTCGGCAGTTTCCGGGAGTACGGAGGGGGACGGGGCCAGGCTGCATGTCTCGCACCAGAGCCCACCCCCTCTAGTTACGTTTCTGAAAATAGCCCCTTTATTGGAGCTCCCTGTTTCAAATGAGGGGTGGGCGTGTCCTATCAGTCCCTGCCAAAAGCACTGTAGGAGGGGGACAGCCAATCACAGCCCTTGCAGTCACACAAGCACCGAAAGGCTTCAGCTCCCTGTCAGGTCCTGCTAGCTGCTGATTGGTTCCTGTCCTATAGTGCAGTGAGCTAAGAGCCGCCGGCTCCCCTGCACAGCCTGGGAATTCAGGGATCAGGAAGTGGAAGGGAAGGGTGGGATTATTAGGGTTTTTGCAGAAATATTTAATAAATCAGCACAATTCTCCTATATCTAAATGAGTATAATGCACTGGTACATTCTTGGTTTTTTTTACACAAAATGTCTCTTTTAAAGACTATGCTATAAACACAGGAGCAAACAATGCAGATCAGGAAACAAGAAGTGGGGTTCTCCTGGTGAATCTAATCTCCAAAATCCCACAAACACAGAGGTAGCATGATCAGCTCCTGTCCAGAAACACTGGACCCCCAAGGGTCCTTTGTAACAGTGAGGGTCAGGGTTTTTTTTTAACTTAGTTGCCAGCTTTTGGCAACTCATTGTAGAGGTGTATGGGCTGCTTTAGTCAACTGGTTCACATCAGATTGGATGGCCAAAGCTAGCACAGCCAGGTTAAGAAGCAACAGCTGGTCAGTTCAACCAAAACCAGCCAGATATTGTGCTAGCCATCTCACCAGCATTCAGTTGTTTTGTCATGCATATTTGGCGCTTTCCTGTGATACAACAAGATCAGGTCAGGACTGGGAACAAATTTACATTAAAGGGCTTTTTCACCTTTAAATTGACTTTTAGTATGCTGTAGAAGATGATATTCTGAGACAATTTGCAGTTGGTTTTTATTTTTTATTATTTGTGTTTTTTAAGTTATTTAGCTTTTTATTCAGCAGCTCTCCAGTTTGCAATTTCAGCCATCTGGCTGCTACGGTCCAAATTACCCTAGCAACCATGAATTGATTTGAATAGGAGACTGGAATATGAATAGGAGAGGGAATGAATTGAAAGCGGAGTTATAAAAAGCAGCAACAACAATACGTTTGTAGCCTTACAGAGCATTTGTTTTTTAGACAGGTCCGTGACCCTCATTTGAAAGCTGGAAGTCAGAATACTAGTTGTGGCCATACACAGGGGGAATACTAGTTGTGGCCATACATAGGGGGAATACTAGTTGTGGCCATACACAGGGGGAAGGCTAGTTGCGGCCATACACAGGGGGAAGACTAGTTGTGGCCATACATAGGGGGAATACTAGTTGTGGCCATACACAGGGGGAAGGCTAGTTGCGGCCATACACAGGGGGAAGGCTAGTTGTGGCCATACACAGGGGGAAGGCTAGTTGCGGCCATACACAGGGGGAAGACTAGTTGTGGCCATACACAGGGGGAAGGCTAGTTGCGGCCATACACAGGGGGAAGGCTAGTTGTGGCCATACACAGGGGGAAGGCTAGTTGCGGCCATACACAGGGGGAAGACTAGTTGCGGCCATACACAGGGGGTGGGCCATACACAGGGGAAGACTAGTTGCGGCCATACACAGGGGGGAAGACTAGTTGCGGCCATTACACAGGGGGAAGACTAGTTGCGGCCATACACAGGGGGAAGACTAGTTGCGGCCATACACAGGGGGAAGACTAGTTGCGGCCATACACAGGGGGAAGACTAGTTGCGGCCATACACAGGGGAAGACTAGTTGCGGCCATACACAGGGGGAAGACTAGTTGCGGCCATACACAGGGGGAAGACTAGTTGCGGCCATACACAGGGGGAAGACTAGTTGTGGCCATACACAGGGGGAAGACTAGTTGTGGCCATACACAGGGGGAAGACTAGTTGTGGCCACTGGTTGGCAGGATATTTATCATGGAGTTGTCAGGCCACTTATATCTGAGGTGATAAATAAAGCAAAACTCTGTGTCTGTGGGCTTCCAAAAGCTGCAGTGTATTAACAGCTGGAGGGCAGCAGGGTAAACATTTAAATTAAAAACAATTATAACGCCAGATTTTTACCCCTAGGAATGGGACAAAAGACAAATGCTCTATCTCTCGCTCTCTGTTCTACTCTATAGCCGGGACTACTTTTTAAAAACCTCTCACTCCCAGTGCCCATGCGCAGTTACCCACCCCTCAGGGTCCCTGGTCTCAAGCTTTGCCGAGCAGCCGACTGGCAGTACAGAGACATACGGCTTGAGGGATTCGTAGTTCAGGAAGTTCTGGAGACGAAGTACAAATTCTGATACAGGCACGTGATGTCTATCAAGTCTCAGAGAACCCACATGGATCCTGCTCGCTACTCACCAGTTTAGTGGCTCTGTAAGGTCCCGGTCCGATAATGCGGTGCTCCATGCTGCTGCGGGACTTGCTAGTGAGTTAATGCGCTCGGGGGGTGCCCCGGTCCCCAAGTCGGAATGCGCTGCGGGGCCTCGTAGCCCTGTGTCTCTACCACGTCTCCTGGCTACGACTGCAGTTTGAATCGCGTACCTGTTGCTTGCACACTTCCAATTGGCTGTCGCGCGGGGCACGTGACCGGAGCGGTGAGACAGTGGCTGTGCAGCAATGTAAATAATGACAGACTGGCAGCTCTCTGTAGGGGGAGGGGCGGCATGATGGCACCACACACACATATAGATTCCTATAGAGCTCATAGTGTCTCAGCTTTTCATGTGAAAAATTAGGAGCGCAATGGCATGTGCACTGATTTAATTTACAGGCAAAGATAGTTACACCCTGACTTTCCACATAAATTCACTACACATTTTCCACTCATGGTTTGTAAATAGGGTTGCCACCATTTCTGGAAAAAAATACCGGCCTTCCTATATATTTATCTTTTTTCCCTATTGATAACAATGGCATCAACCATCATTTTTACCGGCCAGGTGGCAACTTTATTTGTAAATATAATTCTGGTTCTGACTCTTGAAACAATGTAGCAAAAGTCCTCCGGGTCAGGGAATCAGCCTGCTTCTGCCAGGTCCTGGCATTTCAAGTACACAGGGGCCCAAACAGTCCCCCAGGCCCAAAAAAAAGTGAGTCTATGGCATCTTACAGCATTTGCCAGAATCCTCAGATTGACAGTCCGGGCCTGGCTTCTCCTGCATTGTTTTTAGAGGACAGAACCAGCAGTGCAGAGAATATAAACAGCCAGACAGATACTGCGTTCAACTGCAGTTAGGGCAAGGCCAGACGTGGCGTTTTTACGTTGCGTTTTTAAAAAAGAACAGCCAGGCGTTGATACGCCACTGAAACCACATGCGACCGTCAACATGCGTTTTTCAGGCATTTTTCAGCACATAGGATTCTTTTCCCAACATGCACTTCTCATTGTTCTCATTGAGAATTTGGACGCCATATTTAAAATATGCTGCGCATTTACACAAAGTGTGGTTTCAAATGTGCAGATCCCATAGAGTCTATTGATTTGGTAGTTTCTCGACGTATTGGCGTTTCTGCTAAAAAACGCTAATACTGGCGTCCTGTGGTGGATTTCAGCTTACAATCGCTCTGTGTGAATTGCCATAGTGCGTTTTCCATTAATTTCAGTGGTAGTGTAGTTTATAAATACGCAACGTAAAAACGCCACGTCTGGCCTTGCCCTTACAACTCTTAAGGTGGCCATAAACGTAGAGATCGCCAAATGAGAGGATCTCTCCACGATATGCCCACATTGCAGTGGGCGATATCGGGCTGATCCGATCGTGGGCCCTAGGCCCCAACAATCGGATCATAATGTATCCGATACGGGCGGTTGGATCATGGGACCGCGTAGACGCACAGATGCGGCCACAATCCAAAGGGATTGTATAACCTGCCCGATCGAGATATAGCGATATCGATCGCGGAAGCCCGTCGGATGGCCCCATGCAAGGGCCAATAAGATGCCGACTCTGTCTGTCAGCAGCTTTTACCGGCCCGTGTATGGGGGCCTTAAGCCATTGAACATGTGCAACAGGAGGGGATCAAATAGGGCCTATGACAGAGGGGGGGGCTGAAAAAATGTTATGGCCTGATTCATGGTCTGCAATGAGGGCAGGTTGGGGACGGTACAGGGCTCAGCAATTGTGCCCATGTTTAGGCTCTCTGTTTGGACTAGCACTGTCTATCTAGGTGCTTACCCTTCAAGGCAATGGTGGAGCAATTCGGATTATTTTGCCAGCCACCCACCAACTAGGGTTGCCACCTGGCCAGTATTTTACTGACCTGGCTGGTAAAAATGATGGTTGATCCCAATGTTATTAATAGGGAAAAAAGATAAATATATAGGAAGGCCGGTATTTTTTTTCCAGAAAAGGTGGCAACCCTACTACGAACCCGGTTGGAAATCACTTGGGTAGTTAAATGCTGTGATTCGCACAGTGCACCATTGCTGTTATTATAGCTTTTAAAGGAGAACCAAACCCTAAAAAATAAATATGGCAAAAAATGCCATATTTTATATACTGAAGTTATTGCACCTGCCTACATTTTCAGCTTGTCAATAGCAGCAATGATCCAGGACTTCAAACTTGTCACAGGGGGTCACCATCTTGGAAAGTGTCTGGGACACTCACATGCTCAGTGTTCTCTGAGCAGCTGTTGAGAAACTAAGCTTAGGGGTTGTCACAAATTATCAGGCAAAAAAATGAGGGTTGTCTGTAATATAAGCTGATGCTACAGCGCTAATTATTAAATTCTGATGCTATTTGCACTGGTTTCTGAGCTGCCATGTAATTATCTGTATTAATTAATTAGCCTTATATTGTGCAGTTTATATTTTATTGTGTACTGTATATATTTTGAGTGAGTCCCTAAGCTCAGTAAGTGACAGCAGCACAGATCATGTGCAGTGAATCGGCAGAAAAGAGATGGGGAGCTACTGGGGCATCTTTGGAGACACAGATCTTTACTGCTAAAGGGCTGTGGTTGCCTTGGGCTGGTACAGAAGCCCAAAACATAATGTACAACATTTCTAGCTACTTCTTTAGTTAAGCTTTAGTTCTCCTTTAAGTGGAAAGGATTGTGACTGGAGGGTGGATTTATCAGGAGGAATTTGATTTGTTTGTAGGCTGTAGGGCAGGAACATGCTCACAATACACACACCGCAGCAGCCTGTTGCACATTTACCCTGCTGCTTGTCTGTGACCAGCCATTCTGAATGGGCAGCAGCTATACCTGTAGTAGTGAAGAGAAGAGAGGTGTATGTACAGAGGAAAGGACTCGTGCTCAGAAGTGAAGGTCTTGTCCATTTAGATCAGTGTATTTTAATGCTCTTTATGCAAACTGGCTCAGTACAAGATGTATACAGCCTGGAACAGGTTTTACAGGTTCAGCTTTTCTGGTTTATACAAACAATGGGCACAATTCCACCATCACCGTAATTTTATTCCCGTGTTTTGCAGCCTTGCACCCAGTGGTGTAAGTACCCAGGGACATGGGTGCAACCTAATGACACCCCCTGTGGTAGTGGCAGCAAGAGGAGACAATTATTGTGTGAGGGGGGGGCATGGTTGCAATGTTTGTCCTTGGGCCCATTGGTATGTAGTTCCATTACTGCACTTTCGTCTCACTTTTTATTTTAAAGATGGCCAAAGAAGTGGGCAAAAAATGCTGTGATTCTCAAGGGAGGTGGGACAAGACCCCACTGAGTGCAACTAGACTGAGTTACTAATAGGGTTGCCACATGGCCGGTAAAAATTATGGTTGATCCCAATGTTATTAATAGGGAAAAAAGATAAATATATAGGAAGGACGATATTTTTTTTCCAGAAAAGGTGGCAACCCTAGTTACTAACAATACAGTATGTATCAGATGGCAGTTGCCAAATGTTTCTCTTCTGGCCCCATACAGTATATACCCAGGGACCCTGACATTACTGACATTATGGAAGGCAGAATAGGGCAGGTAGAATATGGCGCACACACAGGCAGAGTATGGCACACACAGGGAGCATAGTGCAGGCAGTGTATGGCACACACAGGGAGCATAGGGCAGACAGAGTATGGCACACACACAGGGCGCATAGGGCAGGCAGTGCCGGGACAAGTTGGCTAGGCGCCCTATGCACCCCGGCCGACTACATGCAGAAGAGCGCAAGCGACGAGGATGCAAAAGTGTGCATGCGTGGAAGAGCGCAATCATGGTGGAAGCGCAACTGCAAATGCGAGGAAGGATGCAAATGCAGAGGAAGTGCGCATGCGCACGCACACACGTTTGGAAGTTACTACAGTAACAGCTTCTGGGCGCAATGGTCCGAACTAGGGGAACGCATCAGAAGAGGTACGTGCCTGGCGCCCCTTTACCATTGCGTCCTAGGCACGTGCCTCTTCTGCCTACCCCTAGTTCCGGGCCTGAGGGCAGGCAAAGTGCGGCAAACGCAGGGAGTATAGGGTAGACAGAGTATGGCACACATAGGGAAGGCAGAGTATGGCACACACAGGCAGAGTGGCACACACGCAGAGCATAGGACAGGCAGAGTATGGCACACACAGGGAGTATAGGGCAGGCAGAGTATGGCACACACAAGCACAGTATGGCACACACAAGGAGCATAGGGCAGGCAGAGTATGGCACACATATGGAGCATAGGGCAGACAGAGTATGGCACACACAGAGAGCATAGGGCAGGCAGAGTATGGCACACATAGGGGGCATAAGGCAGACAGAGTATGGCACACACAAGGAGAGTATGGCACACACATGAACTACGCTACATGCAGTGACACAATGCCACTGCTATTTCTACAGTTTGTATGAGGTGTGAACAATGTGGGCACTGACAGTGGAAGGTGTGATTAGTGCAAGGTCTTAGAGGTGTGAACAAAACATGGTAATTAATGGTGTGAAAAATGCATGAATCTGAGGTGTAAACAATGCAGGGGCCAATTGATCTCAGTTCTGATACCTTTTAAAATTTACACAAAAGTAAAAAATCTGACAGATTTTAGGGCAGTGGCCTGCCAGGAGATTTGTCGCCCTTGATAAAAACTGTGGACGACAAACCTATGCATCTCCATTGGAAATAACTGAAATCGCCTGCAGTAAAACCAACACATCTCTTAGTTTTTCCGAAGTTGCCTCTGGAGAGAACTAAGAGCGACCTCATGATATGTTGGTTTTACCGCCAGCGATTTCAGTTATTTCCAATAGAGACACATTTTCGAGAGATTTGTTGCCCGCAGTCACGCATAAATAATCGTGGGAGACAAATCTCCCCATTGGCCATTGTCTTGGGCTGCCAGTTTATACAGAATACCTCTAGAACATGCCAATATTCAAGTTGCCAACAGGATGATTGTGCTGCCCCCTGCCCAGCATAACTCACATTTGGAGATATGTCATTTGAAAGTTACCAATTAGATTTTTTTCTGAAATGTGACTGGTTAGTGTTCCTTTACATTTTGGGTACTTTCTGTTCCACTTCAGCCTATTATTAAGTGCCCCTTTCTGGCACGAAACGCGTAAAGCTTTTTTAACGATTATGTTAAGATTAAAATTAAACAAAAACTAGAGTGTTTTTAAACTTAATTCAGCTGGTTTGAATGCTCAGTATCACAAGAGGAGTGCTCAATATGCACTCTTATACTATAGGTCCTAAAATGGATCCCAATGATTTACAGGGTGGGTACCCACAGGGCCGCCATCAAGGGGCACAGGGGGTACTTCTGTACCGGCCTAAAGGGGGCCAGGCTGTGCTGCACTTTTCAATCTCACCGCCCCCCCTTGACAGTGCCAATGCCGTGCTGCCTCTTCCGAAGTCTTGAAAAGTTGAAGTCCCGAACAGCCAAAGTCACGAAAAGAGTCGAACTTAAAGCCACGAAAAGACCCAAATTCATGAAAAGAGCCGAAATTGAAGTCCTTCAGCCGCGAAAAGACCTGAAGTCACGAAAAGAGCCGAACTTCAAGTCCTGAAGCCGCGAAAAGACCCAAAGCCATGAAAGGAGCCAAAGTGCTGAAGCCACAAGTTCAGGTCTACTGAACACCAATGTGTGTTTTTTTATTTTTTTAAACCCCTAGCCACCAATGTATTATTTTAATAAGCAATATACCCCTGCCACCAATGTTTTTTTTTATATTTAAATATTCTCTAGGGCCCCAATGTTTTTTTTTACTTTGTAAGGCTGGCCCTGGCTCCAATGTTTTTTTTTCAAAAAACTTTTATGGGGGCCCTGGTGCCACAGTTTTTTTAACTTATAGGGGAGCCCTGACTATTAGTGGCTTTTTATAACTTGTGTGTTGCGGGGGTTTACCATGTTTAGTGCTTATGTCTGTGTGGTCTTTAACTGTGGTTTGGGGGCTGGTGTGGGTGTGCCCAGGGGGGCCCAAAAATGTTGCTGTGCTGGGGCCCCCTTGATTTCTAATGGCGGCCCTGGGTAGTGTGTAGTGTACTTATCGCTACACTACACAATAATAACAAAACGAGTGCCTCACTTATGCTGAACCAGTCTTTGGGCTGCTAAACTAAGAGACAGATTATATCTGACCAGGGAACAAGGGTCAGAATCACTGTTATAGAGTGAGCAATAGAAATGAAGTAAATTTAAGTAAAAACCCCTTTAAATCGGATGATTTTGCCTCAAAAAACGGTAGCAATACTGACTTGGAGAGCAATAACTTTGCTGAATTCACTGCCCGGTTGGGTTAACTTGCAAGATACATTCAATACCTTTTTTGTTGTTTGTTAGGAGTATGAATGAATAACCTTAAAGGACAAGGAAGGGGAGATTCACTGGGGGGTGCCAATGTGTTTGGCCCTCCATTGAATATCATTCTAACTAGAGTTTCCACCTGCCTGGTATTTGACCGGCCTAGCCAGTGCTGGTACCGGTATTATAAACTCACCAGCAATGTATTTACCAGTAAATTTAAAAATGTCCTATAAATCCATCCCTTTCCGTTACCCTCTCCACATCTCCACATGCATCTCCCCTTTTAACTACAGGCCTGCCCATTTCCCCACCTAGTAACTAGTTAGTTAGGTTGGAAAAAGACACACGTCCATCAAGTTCAACCTTTATACTCTATTTTAACCTGCCTGCTAGTTGATCCAGAGGAAGGCAAAAAACCCTGTTTGAAGCCTCTCCAATTTGCCTCAGAGGGGGAAAATTCCTTCCTGACTCCAAGATGGCAACCGGACCAGTCCCTGGATCAACTTGTACTATGAGTTATCTTCCATAACCCTGTATTCCCTCACTTGCTAAACACCATCCAACACCTTCTAAAAGCTATCTAATGTATCAGCTTGTACCACTGATTCAGGGAGAGAATTCCACATCTTCACAGCTCTCACTGTAAAAAACTATATTAGAGGGAAATAGTGGAAGCACTCAAGGCTAAATCAAAATATATTTAAATATAATGGAAGTGCTACTTACAATGCACTTCCCTGGGCCCCTGTCTCATAAGTAATTCAGTATAAATGCAAGTGCATGTTTACAAAACAGGGGTTTTTAGTTACCAAAGTTATGATCATAAAATTGAAAAGCCACCATACCACGTCAAGGTAAACCCCATATGGCGGTCCCTAACTTACTTATTAAAAATAAATGTTTCTCTGCATAATAGCATTACCTGTGTTCAGTGTATGTTGAGCATTGGTTTCAATTTGAAGGCTGAATCCTCCCCCGCCAGTAAAGGCTTTTAAGAGAGAGTGATTGCCCAAACCAACGCCCACATTTAAAAGCGTAGGACCACCATTAGTTTTAAGGGGTGGGTATGGAGTGCTATTGAAAAACCACATGAAGCTAGGCCACAGCTTCAGGCCAATATACTATATTAGAGGGAAATAGTGGAAGCACTCAAGGCTAAATCAAAATATATTTAAATATAATGGAAGTGCTACTTACAATGCACTTCCCTGGGCCCCTGTCTCATAAGTAATTCAGTATAAATGCAAGTGCATGTTTACAAAACAGGGGTTTTTAGTTACCAAAGTTATGATCATAAAATTGAAAAGCCACCATACCACGTCAAGGTAAACCCCATATGGCGGTCCCTAACTTACTTATTAAAAATAAATGTTTCTCTGCATAATAGCATTACCTGTGTTCAGTGTATGTTGAGCATTGGTTTCAATTTGAAGGCTGAATCCTCCCCCGCCAGTAAAGGCTTTTAAGAGAGAGTGATTGCCCAAACCAACGCCCACATTTAAAAGCGTAGGACCACCATTAGTTTTAAGGGGTGGGTATGGGGTGCTATTGAAAAACCACATGAAGCTAGGCCACAGCTTCAGGCCAATATACTATATTAGAGGGAAATAGTGGAAGCACTCAAGGCTAAATCAAAATATATTTAAATATAATGGAAGTGCTACTTACAATGCACTTCCCTGGGCCCCTGTCTCATAAGTAATTCAGTATAAATGCAAGTGCATGTTTACAAAACAGGGGTTTTTAGTTACCAAAGTTATGATCATAAAATTGAAAAGCCACCATACCACGTCAAGGTAAACCCCATATGGCGGTCCCTAACTTACTTATTAAAAATAAATGTTTCTCTGCATAATAGCATTACCTGTGTTCAGTGTATGTTGAGCATTGGTTTCAATTTGAAGGCTGAATCCTCCCCCGCCAGTAAAGGCTTTTAAGAGAGAGTGATTGCCCAAACCAACGCCCACATTTAAAAGCGTAGGACCACCATTAGTTTTAAGGGGTGGGTATGGGGTGCTATTGAAAAACCACATGAAGCTAGGCCACAGCTTCAGGCCAATATACTATATTAGAGGGAAATAGTGGAAGCACTCAAGGCTAAATCAAAATATATTTAAATATAATGGAAGTGCTACTTACAATGCACTTCCCTGGGCCCCTGTCTCATAAGTAATTCAGTATAAATGCAAGTGCATGTTTACAAAACAGGGGTTTTTAGTTACCAAAGTTATGATCATAAAATTGAAAAGCCACCATACCACGTCAAGGTAAACCCCATATGGCGGTCCCTAACTTACTTATTAAAAATAAATGTTTCTCTGCATAATAGCATTACCTGTGTTCAGTGTATGTTGAGCATTGGTTTCAATTTGAAGGCTGAATCCTCCCCCGCCAGTAAAGGCTTTTAAGAGAGAGTGATTGCCCAAACCAACGCCCACATTTAAAAGCGTAGGACCACCATTAGTTTTAAGGGGTGGGTATGGGGTGCTATTGAAAAACCACATGAAGCTAGGCCACAGCTTCAGGCCAATATACTATATTAGAGGGAAATAGTGGAAGCACTCAAGGCTAAATCAAAATATATTTAAATATAATGGAAGTGCTACTTACAATGCACTTCCCTGGGCCCCTGTCTCATAAGTAATTCAGTATAAATGCAAGTGCATGTTTACAAAACAGGGGTTTTTAGTTACCAAAGTTATGATCATAAAATTGAAAAGCCACCATACCACGTCAAGGTAAACCCCATATGGCGGTCCCTAACTTACTTATTAAAAATAAATGTTTCTCTGCATAATAGCATTACCTGTGTTCAGTGTATGTTGAGCATTGGTTTCAATTTGAAGGCTGAATCCTCCCCCGCCAGTAAAGGCTTTTAAGAGAGAGTGATTGCCCAAACCAACGCCCACATTTAAAAGCGTAGGACCACCATTAGTTTTAAGGGGTGGGTATGGGGTGCTATTGAAAAACCACATGAAGCTAGGCCACAGCTTCAGGCCAATATACTATATTAGAGGGAAATAGTGGAAGCACTCAAGGCTAAATCAAAATATATTTAAATATAATGGAAGTGCTACTTACAATGCACTTCCCTGGGCCCCTGTCTCATAAGTAATTCAGTATAAATGCAAGTGCATGTTTACAAAACAGGGGTTTTTAGTTACCAAAGTTATGATCATAAAATTGAAAAGCCACCATACCACGTCAAGGTAAACCCCATATGGCGGTCCCTAACTTACTTATTAAAAATAAATGTTTCTCTGCATAATAGCATTACCTGTGTTCAGTGTATGTTGAGCATTGGTTTCAATTTGAAGGCTGAATCCTCCCCCGCCAGTAAAGGCTTTTAAGAGAGAGTGATTGCCCAAACCAACGCCCACATTTAAAAGCGTAGGACCACCATTAGTTTTAAGGGGTGGGTATGGGGTGCTATTGAAAAACCACATGAAGCTAGGCCACAGCTTCAGGCCAATATACTATATTAGAGGGAAATAGTGGAAGCACTCAAGGCTAAATCAAAATATATTTAAATATAATGGAAGTGCTACTTACAATGCACTTCCCTGGGCCCCTGTCTCATAAGTAATTCAGTATAAATGCAAGTGCATGTTTACAAAACAGGGGTTTTTAGTTACCAAAGTTATGATCATAAAATTGAAAAGCCACCATACCACGTCAAGGTAAACCCCATATGGCGGTCCCTAACTTACTTATTAAAAATAAATGTTTCTCTGCATAATAGCATTACCTGTGTTCAGTGTATGTTGAGCATTGGTTTCAATTTGAAGGCTGAATCCTCCCCCGCCAGTAAAGGCTTTTAAGAGAGAGTGATTGCCCAAACCAACGCCCACATTTAAAAGCGTAGGACCACCATTAGTTTTAAGGGGTGGGTATGGGGTGCTATTGAAAAACCACATGAAGCTAGGCCACAGCTTCAGGCCAATATACTATATTAGAGGGAAATAGTGGAAGCACTCAAGGCTAAATCAAAATATATTTAAATATAATGGAAGTGCTACTTACAATGCACTTCCCTGGGCCCCTGTCTCATAAGTAATTCAGTATAAATGCAAGTGCATGTTTACAAAACAGGGGTTTTTAGTTACCAAAGTTATGATCATAAAATTGAAAAGCCACCATACCACGTCAAGGTAAACCCCATATGGCGGTCCCTAACTTACTTATTAAAAATAAATGTTTCTCTGCATAATAGCATTACCTGTGTTCAGTGTATGTTGAGCATTGGTTTCAATTTGAAGGCTGAATCCTCCCCCGCCAGTAAAGGCTTTTAAGAGAGAGTGATTGCCCAAACCAACGCCCACATTTAAAAGCGTAGGACCACCATTAGTTTTAAGGGGTGGGTATGGGGTGCTATTGAAAAACCACATGAAGCTAGGCCACAGCTTCAGGCCAATATACTATATTAGAGGGAAATAGTGGAAGCACTCAAGGCTAAATCAAAATATATTTAAATATAATGGAAGTGCTACTTACAATGCACTTCCCTGGGCCCCTGTCTCATAAGTAATTCAGTATAAATGCAAGTGCATGTTTACAAAACAGGGGTTTTTAGTTACCAAAGTTATGATCATAAAATTGAAAAGCCACCATACCACGTCAAGGTAAACCCCATATGGCGGTCCCTAACTTACTTATTAAAAATAAATGTTTCTCTGCATAATAGCATTACCTGTGTTCAGTGTATGTTGAGCATTGGTTTCAATTTGAAGGCTGAATCCTCCCCCGCCAGTAAAGGCTTTTAAGAGAGAGTGATTGCCCAAACCAACGCCCACATTTAAAAGCGTAGGACCACCATTAGTTTTAAGGGGTGGGTATGGGGTGCTATTGAAAAACCACATGAAGCTAGGCCACAGCTTCAGGCCAATATACTATATTAGAGGGAAATAGTGGAAGCACTCAAGGCTAAATCAAAATATATTTAAATATAATGGAAGTGCTACTTACAATGCACTTCCCTGGGCCCCTGTCTCATAAGTAATTCAGTATAAATGCAAGTGCATGTTTACAAAACAGGGGTTTTTAGTTACCAAAGTTATGATCATAAAATTGAAAAGCCACCATACCACGTCAAGGTAAACCCCATATGGCGGTCCCTAACTTACTTATTAAAAATAAATGTTTCTCTGCATAATAGCATTACCTGTGTTCAGTGTATGTTGAGCATTGGTTTCAATTTGAAGGCTGAATCCTCCCCCGCCAGTAAAGGCTTTTAAGAGAGAGTGATTGCCCAAACCAACGCCCACATTTAAAAGCGTAGGACCACCATTAGTTTTAAGGGGTGGGTATGGGGTGCTATTGAAAAACCACATGAAGCTAGGCCACAGCTTCAGGCCAATATACTATATTAGAGGGAAATAGTGGAAGCACTCAAGGCTAAATCAAAATATATTTAAATATAATGGAAGTGCTACTTACAATGCACTTCCCTGGGCCCCTGTCTCATAAGTAATTCAGTATAAATGCAAGTGCATGTTTACAAAACAGGGGTTTTTAGTTACCAAAGTTATGATCATAAAATTGAAAAGCCACCATACCACGTCAAGGTAAACCCCATATGGCGGTCCCTAACTTACTTATTAAAAATAAATGTTTCTCTGCATAATAGCATTACCTGTGTTCAGTGTATGTTGAGCATTGGTTTCAATTTGAAGGCTGAATCCTCCCCCGCCAGTAAAGGCTTTTAAGAGAGAGTGATTGCCCAAACCAACGCCCACATTTAAAAGCGTAGGACCACCATTAGTTTTAAGGGGTGGGTATGGGGTGCTATTGAAAAACCACATGAAGCTAGGCCACAGCTTCAGGCCAATATACTATATTAGAGGGAAATAGTGGAAGCACTCAAGGCTAAATCAAAATATATTTAAATATAATGGAAGTGCTACTTACAATGCACTTCCCTGGGCCCCTGTCTCATAAGTAATTCAGTATAAATGCAAGTGCATGTTTACAAAACAGGGGTTTTTAGTTACCAAAGTTATGATCATAAAATTGAAAAGCCACCATACCACGTCAAGGTAAACCCCATATGGCGGTCCCTAACTTACTTATTAAAATAAATGTTTCTCTGCATAATAGCATTACCTGTGTTCAGTGTATGTTGAGCATTGGTTTCAATTTGAAGGCTGAATCCTCCCCCGCCAGTAAAGGCTTTTAAGAGAGAGTGATTGCCCAAACCAACGCCCACATTTAAAAGCGTAGGACCACCATTAGTTTTAAGGGGTGGGTATGGGGTGCTATTGAAAAACCACATGAAGCTAGGCCACAGCTTCAGGCCAATATACTATATTAGAGGGAAATAGTGGAAGCACTCAAGGCTAAATCAAAATATATTTAAATATAATGGAAGTGCTACTTACAATGCACTTCCCTGGGCCCCTGTCTCATAAGTAATTCAGTATAAATGCAAGTGCATGTTTACAAAACAGGGGTTTTTAGTTACCAAAGTTATGATCATAAAATTGAAAAGCCACCATACCACGTCAAGGTAAACCCCATATGGCGGTCCCTAACTTACTTATTAAAAATAAATGTTTCTCTGCATAATAGCATTACCTGTGTTCAGTGTATGTTGAGCATTGGTTTCAATTTGAAGGCTGAATCCTCCCCCGCCAGTAAAGGCTTTTAAGAGAGAGTGATTGCCCAAACCAACGCCCACATTTAAAAGCGTAGGACCACCATTAGTTTTAAGGGGTGGGTATGGGGTGCTATTGAAAAACCACATGAAGCTAGGCCACAGCTTCAGGCCAATATACTATATTAGAGGGAAATAGTGGAAGCACTCAAGGCTAAATCAAAATATATTTAAATATAATGGAAGTGCTACTTACAATGCACTTCCCTGGGCCCCTGTCTCATAAGTAATTCAGTATAAATGCAAGTGCATGTTTACAAAACAGGGGTTTTTAGTTACCAAAGTTATGATCATAAAATTGAAAAGCCACCATACCACGTCAAGGTAAACCCCATATGGCGGTCCCTAACTTACTTATTAAAAATAAATGTTTCTCTGCATAATAGCATTACCTGTGTTCAGTGTATGTTGAGCATTGGTTTCAATTTGAAGGCTGAATCCTCCCCCGCCAGTAAAGGCTTTTAAGAGAGAGTGATTGCCCAAACCAACGCCCACATTTAAAAGCGTAGGACCACCATTAGTTTTAAGGGGTGGGTATGGGGTGCTATTGAAAAACCACATGAAGCTAGGCCACAGCTTCAGGCCAATATACTATATTAGAGGGAAATAGTGGAAGCACTCAAGGCTAAATCAAAATATATTTAAATATAATGGAAGTGCTACTTACAATGCACTTCCCTGGGCCCCTGTCTCATAAGTAATTCAGTATAAATGCAAGTGCATGTTTACAAAACAGGGGTTTTTAGTTACCAAAGTTATGATCATAAAATTGAAAAGCCACCATACCACGTCAAGGTAAACCCCATATGGCGGTCCCTAACTTACTTATTAAAAATAAATGTTTCTCTGCATAATAGCATTACCTGTGTTCAGTGTATGTTGAGCATTGGTTTCAATTTGAAGGCTGAATCCTCCCCCGCCAGTAAAGGCTTTTAAGAGAGAGTGATTGCCCAAACCAACGCCCACATTTAAAAAGCGTAGGACCACCATTAGTTTTAAGGGGTGGGTATGGGGTGCTATTGAAAAACCACATGAAGCTAGGCCACAGCTTCAGGCCAATATACTATATTAGAGGGAAATAGTGGAAGCACTCAAGGCTAAATCAAAATATATTTAAATATAATGGAAGTGCTACTTACAATGCACTTCCCTGGGCCCCTGTCTCATAAGTAATTCAGTATAAATGCAAGTGCATGTTTACAAAACAGGGGTTTTTAGTTACCAAAGTTATGATCATAAAATTGAAAAGCCACCATACCACGTCAAGGTAAACCCCATATGGCGGTCCCTAACTTACTTATTAAAAATAAATGTTTCTCTGCATAATAGCATTACCTGTGTTCAGTGTATGTTGAGCATTGGTTTCAATTTGAAGGCTGAATCCTCCCCCGCCAGTAAAGGCTTTTAAGAGAGAGTGATTGCCCAAACCAACGCCCACATTTAAAAGCGTAGGACCACCATTAGTTTTAAGGGGTGGGTATGGGGTGCTATTGAAAAACCACATGAAGCTAGGCCACAGCTTCAGGCCAATATACTATATTAGAGGGAAATAGTGGAAGCACTCAAGGCTAAATCAAAATATATTTAAATATAATGGAAGTGCTACTTACAATGCACTTCCCTGGGCCCCTGTCTCATAAGTAATTCAGTATAAATGCAAGTGCATGTTTACAAAACAGGGGTTTTTAGTTACCAAAGTTATGATCATAAAATTGAAAAGCCACCATACCACGTCAAGGTAAACCCCATATGGCGGTCCCTAACTTACTTATTAAAAATAAATGTTTCTCTGCATAATAGCATTACCTGTGTTCAGTGTATGTTGAGCATTGGTTTCAATTTGAAGGCTGAATCCTCCCCCGCCAGTAAAGGCTTTTAAGAGAGAGTGATTGCCCAAACCAACGCCCACATTTAAAAGCGTAGGACCACCATTAGTTTTAAGGGGTGGGTATGGGGTGCTATTGAAAAACCACATGAAGCTAGGCCACAGCTTCAGGCCAATATACTATATTAGAGGGAAATAGTGGAAGCACTCAAGGCTAAATCAAAATATATTTAAATATAATGGAAGTGCTACTTACAATGCACTTCCCTGGGCCCCTGTCTCATAAGTAATTCAGTATAAATGCAAGTGCATGTTTACAAAACAGGGGTTTTTAGTTACCAAAGTTATGATCATAAAATTGAAAAGCCACCATACCACGTCAAGGTAAACCCCATATGGCGGTCCCTAACTTACTTATTAAAAATAAATGTTTCTCTGCATAATAGCATTACCTGTGTTCAGTGTATGTTGAGCATTGGTTTCAATTTGAAGGCTGAATCCTCCCCCGCCAGTAAAGGCTTTTAAGAGAGAGTGATTGCCCAAACCAACGCCCACATTTAAAAGCGTAGGACCACCATTAGTTTTAAGGGGTGGGTATGGGGTGCTATTGAAAAACCACATGAAGCTAGGCCACAGCTTCAGGCCAATATACTATATTAGAGGGAAATAGTGGAAGCACTCAAGGCTAAATCAAAATATATTTAAATATAATGGAAGTGCTACTTACAATGCACTTCCCTGGGCCCCTGTCTCATAAGTAATTCAGTATAAATGCAAGTGCATGTTTACAAAACAGGGGTTTTTAGTTACCAAAGTTATGATCATAAAATTGAAAAGCCACCATACCACGTCAAGGTAAACCCCATATGGCGGTCCCTAACTTACTTATTAAAAATAAATGTTTCTCTGCATAATAGCATTACCTGTGTTCAGTGTATGTTGAGCATTGGTTTCAATTTGAAGGCTGAATCCTCCCCCGCCAGTAAAGGCTTTTAAGAGAGAGTGATTGCCCAAACCAACGCCCACATTTAAAAGCGTAGGACCACCATTAGTTTTAAGGGGTGGGTATGGGGTGCTATTGAAAAACCACATGAAGCTAGGCCACAGCTTCAGGCCAATATACTATATTAGAGGGAAATAGTGGAAGCACTCAAGGCTAAATCAAAATATATTTAAATATAATGGAAGTGCTACTTACAATGCACTTCCCTGGGCCCCTGTCTCATAAGTAATTCAGTATAAATGCAAGTGCATGTTTACAAAACAGGGGTTTTTAGTTACCAAAGTTATGATCATAAAATTGAAAAGCCACCATACCACGTCAAGGTAAACCCCATATGGCGGTCCCTAACTTACTTATTAAAAATAAATGTTTCTCTGCATAATAGCATTACCTGTGTTCAGTGTATGTTGAGCATTGGTTTCAATTTGAAGGCTGAATCCTCCCCCGCCAGTAAAGGCTTTTAAGAGAGAGTGATTGCCCAAACCAACGCCCACATTTAAAAGCGTAGGACCACCATTAGTTTTAAGGGGTGGGTATGGGGTGCTATTGAAAAACCACATGAAGCTAGGCCACAGCTTCAGGCCAATATACTATATTAGAGGGAAATAGTGGAAGCACTCAAGGCTAAATCAAAATATATTTAAATATAATGGAAGTGCTACTTACAATGCACTTCCCTGGGCCCCTGTCTCATAAGTAATTCAGTATAAATGCAAGTGCATGTTTACAAAACAGGGGTTTTTAGTTACCAAAGTTATGATCATAAAATTGAAAAGCCACCATACCACGTCAAGGTAAACCCCATATGGCGGTCCCTAACTTACTTATTAAAAATAAATGTTTCTCTGCATAATAGCATTACCTGTGTTCAGTGTATGTTGAGCATTGGTTTCAATTTGAAGGCTGAATCCTCCCCCGCCAGTAAAGGCTTTTAAGAGAGAGTGATTGCCCAAACCAACGCCCACATTTAAAAGCGTAGGACCACCATTAGTTTTAAGGGGTGGGTATGGGGTGCTATTGAAAAACCACATGAAGCTAGGCCACAGCTTCAGGCCAATATACTATATTAGAGGGAAATAGTGGAAGCACTCAAGGCTAAATCAAAATATATTTAAATATAATGGAAGTGCTACTTACAATGCACTTCCCTGGGCCCCTGTCTCATAAGTAATTCAGTATAAATGCAAGTGCATGTTTACAAAACAGGGGTTTTTAGTTACCAAAGTTATGATCATAAAATTGAAAAGCCACCATACCACGTCAAGGTAAACCCCATATGGCGGTCCCTAACTTACTTATTAAAAATAAATGTTTCTCTGCATAATAGCATTACCTGTGTTCAGTGTATGTTGAGCATTGGTTTCAATTTGAAGGCTGAATCCTCCCCCGCCAGTAAAGGCTTTTAAGAGAGAGTGATTGCCCAAACCAACGCCCACATTTAAAAGCGTAGGACCACCATTAGTTTTCAATAGCACCCCATACCTACCCCTTAAAACTAATGGTGGTCCTACGCTTTTAAATGTGGGTGTTGGTTTGGGCAATCACTCTCTCTTAAAAGCCTTTACTGGCGGGGGAGGATTCAGCCTTCAAATTGAAACCAATGCTCAACATACACTGAACACAGGTAATGCTATTATGCAGAGAAACATTTCTTTTTAATAAGTAAGTTAGGGACCGCCATATGGGGTTTACCTTGACGTGGTATGGTGGCTTTTCAATTTTATGATCATAACTTTGGTAACTAAAAACCCCTGTTTTGTAAACATGCACTTGCATTTATACTGAATTACTTATGAGACAGGGGCCCAGGGAAGTGCATTGTAAGTAGCACTTCCATTATATTTAAATATATTTTGATTTGGCCTTGAGTGCTTCCACTATTTCCCTCTGATATAGTATATTGGCCTGAAGCTGTGGCCTAGCTTCATGTGGTTTTTCAATAGCACCCCATACCTACCCCTTAAAACTAATGGTGGTCCTACGCTTTTAAATGTGGGTGTTGGTTTGGGCAATCACTCTCTCTTAAAAGCCTTTACTGGCGGGGGAGGATTCAGCCTTCAAATTGAAACCAATGCTCAACATACACTGAACACAGGTAATGCTATTATGCAGAGAAACATTTCTTTTTAATAAGTAAGTTAGGGACCGCCATATGGGGTTTACCTTGACGTGGTATGGTGGCTTTTCAATTTTATGATCATAACTTTGGTAACTAAAAACCCCTGTTTTGTAAACATGCACTTGCATTTATACTGAATTACTTATGAGACAGGGGCCCAGGGAAGTGCATTGTAAGTAGCACTTCCATTATATTTAAATATATTTTGATTTGGCCTTGAGTGCTTCCACTATTTCCCTCTGATATAGTATATTGGCCTGAAGCTGTGGCCTAGCTTCATGTGGTTTTTCAATAGCACCCCATACCTACCCCTTAAAACTAATGGTGGTCCTACGCTTTTAAATGTGGGTGTTGGTTTGGGCAATCACTCTCTCTTAAAAGCCTTTACTGGCGGGGGAGGATTCAGCCTTCAAATTGAAACCAATGCTCAACATACACTGAACACAGGTAATGCTATTATGCAGAGAAACATTTCTTTTTAATAAGTAAGTTAGGGACCGCCATATGGGGTTTACCTTGACGTGGTATGGTGGCTTTTCAATTTTATGATCATAACTTTGGTAACTAAAAACCCCTGTTTTGTAAACATGCACTTGCATTTATACTGAATTACTTATGAGACAGGGGCCCAGGGAAGTGCATTGTAAGTAGCACTTCCATTATATTTAAATATATTTTGATTTGGCCTTGAGTGCTTCCACTATTTCCCTCTGATATAGTATATTGGCCTGAAGCTGTGGCCTAGCTTCATGTGGTTTTTCAATAGCACCCCATACCTACCCCTTAAAACTAATGGTGGTCCTACGCTTTTAAATGTGGGTGTTGGTTTGGGCAATCACTCTCTCTTAAAAGCCTTTACTGGCGGGGGAGGATTCAGCCTTCAAATTGAAACCAATGCTCAACATACACTGAACACAGGTAATGCTATTATGCAGAGAAACATTTCTTTTTAATAAGTAAGTTAGGGACCGCCATATGGGGTTTACCTTGACGTGGTATGGTGGCTTTTCAATTTTATGATCATAACTTTGGTAACTAAAAACCCCTGTTTTGTAAACATGCACTTGCATTTATACTGAATTACTTATGAGACAGGGGCCCAGGGAAGTGCATTGTAAGTAGCACTTCCATTATATTTAAATATATTTTGATTTGGCCTTGAGTGCTTCCACTATTTCCCTCTGATATAGTATATTGGCCTGAAGCTGTGGCCTAGCTTCATGTGGTTTTTCAATAGCACCCCATACCTACCCCTTAAAACTAATGGTGGTCCTACGCTTTTAAATGTGGGTGTTGGTTTGGGCAATCACTCTCTCTTAAAAGCCTTTACTGGCGGGGGAGGATTCAGCCTTCAAATTGAAACCAATGCTCAACATACACTGAACACAGGTAATGCTATTATGCAGAGAAACATTTCTTTTTAATAAGTAAGTTAGGGACCGCCATATGGGGTTTACCTTGACGTGGTATGGTGGCTTTTCAATTTTATGATCATAACTTTGGTAACTAAAAACCCCTGTTTTGTAAACATGCACTTGCATTTATACTGAATTACTTATGAGACAGGGGCCCAGGGAAGTGCATTGTAAGTAGCACTTCCATTATATTTAAATATATTTTGATTTGGCCTTGAGTGCTTCCACTATTTCCCTCTGATATAGTATATTGGCCTGAAGCTGTGGCCTAGCTTCATGTGGTTTTTCAATAGCACCCCATACCTACCCCTTAAAACTAATGGTGGTCCTACGCTTTTAAATGTGGGTGTTGGTTTGGGCAATCACTCTCTCTTAAAAGCCTTTACTGGCGGGGGAGGATTCAGCCTTCAAATTGAAACCAATGCTCAACATACACTGAACACAGGTAATGCTATTATGCAGAGAAACATTTCTTTTTAATAAGTAAGTTAGGGACCGCCATATGGGGTTTACCTTGACGTGGTATGGTGGCTTTTCAATTTTATGATCATAACTTTGGTAACTAAAAACCCCTGTTTTGTAAACATGCACTTGCATTTATACTGAATTACTTATGAGACAGGGGCCCAGGGAAGTGCATTGTAAGTAGCACTTCCATTATATTTAAATATATTTTGATTTGGCCTTGAGTGCTTCCACTATTTCCCTCTGATATAGTATATTGGCCTGAAGCTGTGGCCTAGCTTCATGTGGTTTTTCAATAGCACCCCATACCTACCCCTTAAAACTAATGGTGGTCCTACGCTTTTAAATGTGGGTGTTGGTTTGGGCAATCACTCTCTCTTAAAAGCCTTTACTGGCGGGGGAGGATTCAGCCTTCAAATTGAAACCAATGCTCAACATACACTGAACACAGGTAATGCTATTATGCAGAGAAACATTTCTTTTTAATAAGTAAGTTAGGGACCGCCATATGGGGTTTACCTTGACGTGGTATGGTGGCTTTTCAATTTTATGATCATAACTTTGGTAACTAAAAACCCCTGTTTTGTAAACATGCACTTGCATTTATACTGAATTACTTATGAGACAGGGGCCCAGGGAAGTGCATTGTAAGTAGCACTTCCATTATATTTAAATATATTTTGATTTGGCCTTGAGTGCTTCCACTATTTCCCTCTGATATAGTATATTGGCCTGAAGCTGTGGCCTAGCTTCATGTGGTTTTTCAATAGCACCCCATACCTACCCCTTAAAACTAATGGTGGTCCTACGCTTTTAAATGTGGGTGTTGGTTTGGGCAATCACTCTCTCTTAAAAGCCTTTACTGGCGGGGGAGGATTCAGCCTTCAAATTGAAACCAATGCTCAACATACACTGAACACAGGTAATGCTATTATGCAGAGAAACATTTCTTTTTAATAAGTAAGTTAGGGACCGCCATATGGGGTTTACCTTGACGTGGTATGGTGGCTTTTCAATTTTATGATCATAACTTTGGTAACTAAAAACCCCTGTTTTGTAAACATGCACTTGCATTTATACTGAATTACTTATGAGACAGGGGCCCAGGGAAGTGCATTGTAAGTAGCACTTCCATTATATTTAAATATATTTTGATTTGGCCTTGAGTGCTTCCACTATTTCCCTCTGATATAGTATATTGGCCTGAAGCTGTGGCCTAGCTTCATGTGGTTTTTCAATAGCACCCCATACCTACCCCTTAAAACTAATGGTGGTCCTACGCTTTTAAATGTGGGTGTTGGTTTGGGCAATCACTCTCTCTTAAAAGCCTTTACTGGCGGGGAGGATTCAGCCTTCAAATTGAAACCAATGCTCAACATACACTGAACACAGGTAATGCTATTATGCAGAGAAACATTTCTTTTTAATAAGTAAGTTAGGGACCGCCATATGGGGTTTACCTTGACGTGGTATGGTGGCTTTTCAATTTTATGATCATAACTTTGGTAACTAAAAACCCCTGTTTTGTAAACATGCACTTGCATTTATACTGAATTACTTATGAGACAGGGGCCCAGGGAAGTGCATTGTAAGTAGCACTTCCATTATATTTAAATATATTTTGATTTGGCCTTGAGTGCTTCCACTATTTCCCTCTCACTGTAAAAAACCCCTTCCGAATATTTAGGAGGAACCTCTTTTCTTCTAATCGGAATGGGTGACCTTGTGTCAGCTGGAAAGACCTACTGGTAAATAAAGCATTAGAGAGATTATTATATGATCCCCTTATATATTTATACATAGTTATCATATCTCCGCTTAAGCGCCTCTTCTCCAGCTGAACATCCCCAACTTGGCCAGTCTTTCCTCATAGTTAAGCTTTCCCATACCTTTTACCAGCTTAATTGCCCTTCTCTGGATCCTCTCTAATACAATAATGTCCTGTTTGAGTGATGGAGACCAAAACTGTATGGCATATTCTATATGGGGCCTTACAAGTGCTCTATACAGTGGAAGAATGTCCCCCTCCTCCCTTGACTCTATGCCCCTTTTAATACAGCTCAAGACCTTATTTGCCCTTGATGCTGCTGACTGGCATTGCTTGCTACAGCCAAGTTTGTTATCTACAGGGACTCCAAGGTCATTTCGATTATCTAGTCCACCCATTTACCTACCCAGTCCTCCCATTTCCCCTCCCATTTTTTAACAGGGCACAAAACCTTGCAGTAATTTAAACAAAGAGGATGAGATGCCCCTAGATCACTTCAAATCCAGGTGGGCATCTCTGTAGTGTAGTTAACCATAGCAACCAGTCAGAACTCTGCACTGGAGACCGGGAAAAATCCTGGTGGGCCCTACTGTGCCAACTGAGGTCCATGCCAATATCATGCAGTCAGCTAGCACTCCACTTTCCCACTTTCAGTTATCAGCTGCCCATCGCAAATTCCTTCTTTGCCAAAGAGTGTGCCAGGAAAAGGCTTGACATGAATGGGTATAGGTGTGCAAATTTCCACTGGCAAGTCTTACTGCTGCCACTCCCATGAGTCCACACCCGCCTGTACAGAAGTTGCAAGTAGAACAGAATTTTGCAGACAAGCCAAACAGCTTTAGGCCACGATGATTACTGTTGTGTATAAGAACAACCAAATGGAGTGTATTTTTATAGGTGTAACCTGTTAAGTCTATGGGGCATATTCAGGTGGTAAAGTATATCTGACATAAGAGCTGTAAGTTTATGTCGAACTTTACAGCTAGCTACACAATTGCCTACAATAATTGCACAGATTTATACTTATATATGATTTTATTTGGTACACATTATGAGGTTTGTGGTATAGGTATGGGATCCGTTATCTAGAAAGCTCCAAATTATGGAAAGGCCATCTCCCAAAGACTCCATTTTATAAATTATCCAAGTAATCCAAATTTTTTAAAATAATTTCCTTTTATTCTGTAATAATAAAACAGTACCTTGTAATTGATCCAAACTAAGATATAATTAATCCTTATTGGAGGCAAAACCAGCCTATTGGGTTTATTAAATGTTTAAATGATTTTCTTGTAGACTTAAGGTATGAAGATCCACTTACGGAAGATCCACTTACGGAAATATATGCTATCCAGAAAACCCCAGGTCCCAAGCATTCTGGATAACAGGTCCCATACCTGTATTACAGTGCCATGTTTTTGCACACACATACACACACACACACATATATATATATATATATATATATATATATATATATATATATATCCTATATAATAAAGTTGAAGTGTCTCTGCATCCAGTCCCTGTGTCCGTGGGATTGCGCTACTGCGCATGTGCCCCACGGACCGTCTTATTATTCATCCCAAGCTGCTACTGCTGGAACGATCAGCCGTGGCTATTGTAGAGTTTAGTGCAGGAGATCACTGCCCCTGGGCTATAGAATTACACACAGGAACTACAACTCCCAGACGTCTTTGCTGCAGACTCAGAGTGAGTGGGGGGTGGAGCTGTCCATGGAGTGACGCGAGGGGGTGGTGTAGGCAGAGCGGGGGGCTTATGTGAGCAGCAGGGTGGGTTGTGCTTGAGGCTAATAATAAGGCGGGTGTCACACGCACTTGGATGAATTGTATGGCTGAGGCGCAGCAGCGCGAGGAGCTGTGGGAGATACAATGTGAGCTCAGAGCACAGCCCCAATCATCCCCGTGCCATCTGGACGCAAGGAGTAGCTGCGGCAGAGCCGGAGTCGGGCTCATCATCATAAGACGCAGGAAGATCGCAGTGGCTGCTGCTTTCTGTCTCTCCTTCTTTATTGGCACTTTGCTCAACTTGCTCTGCGCCCCCGCCTGGTTTCATCACCATCAGGAGCAGCGGCGAATCCAGGATGAAACTGATGCCGCGTCTTTGCGCCCATTGCTGCAGCAGCTGCGGGAGCGCTACGAGGAGGTGCTGCGCTACAGAGACCACCGGGCGACCCCTCCTCCGACCTCGGCGAGACTTTTCCGACCCCTGGAGAGACGTCTCATGGACCTGGCGCAGCCCAAATGGGAATCCAACAAGGTGAAGAGGGGCAGCGTATCCCCAGCGCTGGGCAACAACAAAATAGACGTGTCACTGCGCTCTAGTATATATATATATATATAGGCATATGCCTTTTACGGTTCCTATCACCTTACTACAATATCTCACTAGATGGCGTTATTATATCAGCTATTTCTGCAGGTCCAATAGAAACTGGAACGTATCTGTTTTTAACCAAATCTTAAAGGAGAATTCAACCTGTGGGGAAAAAAACCCGAACCCCCCACCCAAGGTAGACCTCCCTCCTCACCCCAGGCAAACTAGCCCCCCCCCCGAAGAAATGCCCCAAACTTTGTACTTACCTCTCAGGGCAGATTCTTCCAGTTGCACACATCCATCCTCCGGCTCCTCGGAACAACTCAGATGCAGTTGAACTGCAGACTTTCAGCTTTAATTCAGTGGGTTGAACAAAAAGATTGCATAAAAATGTGAGGAACTTTTTTTTACACAATCACTTCATTTCAGGGGCTCAAAAGTATTTGGACAATTGACTCAAAGGCTATTTCTTCATTATATCATTATCAATGAAGCAGATAAAAGCCCTGGAGTTGATTTGAGGGGGGTGCTTTGTATGTTGAAGATTTTGACAACATGTGGTCAAAGGAGCTCTCCATGCAGGTGAAACAAGCCATCCTTAAGCTGCAAAAACAGAAAAAACCCATCCGAGAAATTGCTACAATATTAGGAGAAGCAAAATCTACAGTTTGGTACATCCTGAGACAGAAAGAAAACACTGGTGAACTCAGCAACGCAAAAAGACCTGGACATCCACGGAAGACAACGGTGGTGGATGATCTCAGAATCATTTCCATGGTGAAGAGAAACCGCTTCACAACAGCCAAACAAGTGAACAACACTCTCCAGGAGGTAGGTGTATCTATATCCAAGTCTACCATAAAGAGAAGACTGCATGAGAGTAAATACAGAGGGTGCACTGCAAGGTACAAGCCACTCATAAGCATCCAAAATAGAAAGGCTACATTGGACTTTGCTAAAAAAAAGCAGCACAGTTCTGGAAAAAAATTCTTGGGCAGATGAAACCAAGATCAACCTCTACCAGAATGATGGCAAGAAAAAAGTATGGAGAAGGCGTGGAACAGCTCATGATCCAAAGCATTCCACATCATGTATAAAACATTTGGGAGGCAGTGTGATGGCTTGGGCGAGCATGGCTGCCAGTGGCACTGGGACACTAGTGTTTATCCATGATGTGACACAGGACAGAAGCAGCCGAATGAATTCTGAGGTGTTCAGACACACTGTCTGCTCAAATCCAGCTAAATGCAGTCAAATTGATTGGGAGGTGTTTCATAATGACCCAAAACATACAGCCAAAGCAACCCAGGAGTTTATTAAAGCAAAGAAGTGGAATATTCTTGAATGGCCAAGTCAGTCACCTGATCTGAACCCAATTGAGCTGCATTTCACTTGTTGAAGACTAAACTTGGGACAGAAAGGCCCACAACAAACAGCAACTGAAAACAGCTGCAGCAAAGGCCTGGCAGAGCATTAAAAAAGGAGGAAACTCAGAATCTGGTGATGTCCATGAGTTTAACAGTAGAAGACTCACAGAACCGCACACACTCTATCTGCAGTCGGGACAAGCCCATCTTTTTATTGATTTTACACGACAATGATCAACGTTTCGGGGGGTTTTCACCTCCCTTCATCAGGATATCCTGATAAAGGGAGGTGAAAACCCCCCGAAACGTTGATCATTGTGGTGTAAAATCAATAAAAAGAGGGGCTTGTCCCGACTGCAGATAGAGTGTGTGCGGTTCTGTGAGTCTTCTACTGTTGCTAAGGGACCTTGCCGGGTCAGCGGAGAGCCAGCACCACCAGTGCAGGAAAGTGAAGAGACGGGAGTGCGGTAGATATAATATTCAACTCTGTCCATGAGTTCAAGACTTCAGGCTGTCATTGCCAGCAAAGGGGTTTCAACCATGTATTAGAAATGAACATTTTATTTTCAGTTTTTTAATTTGTCCAATTGCTTTTGAGCCCCTGAAATGAAGTGATTGTATTAAAAAAAGGCTTTAGTTTCTCACATTTTCATGCAATCTTTTTTGTTCAACCCACTGAATTAAACTTGAAAGTCAGCAGTTCAACTGCATCTGAGTTGTTTCATTTAAAATTCATTGTGGTCATGTACAGAATCAAAATTAGAAAAAAGTTGTCTCTGTCCAACAATTTATGGATCTAGTAACTGCATATGACTTCTTACAGCTGCCCCTCTGGCATTTACCACAATCCACAAATTGCCAGTCTGGGCCTGAGCCCTATGGTCTGCTTGTTCTTCCAGCAATCGGTGCAATTTAAAGAGATCTGTGAGTTGGGCTTTCAGGCCTGTGGCAAACTAACAACTCCCCTGCAGCATTTTTGCAACAGGAGTAAATGTATTGTAATAGCACTGAACTGTACTGGTCCTGGCAGGGGCATAAGAAATTGCTACAATATTAGGAGAAGCAAAATCTACAGTTTGGTACATCCTGAGAAAGAAAGAAAACACTGGTGAACTCAGCAACGCAAAAAGACCTGGATGTCCACGGAAGACAACAGTGGTGGATGATCACAGAATCATTTCCATGGTGAAGAGAAACCGCTTCACAACAGCCAAACAAGTGAACAACTCTCCAGGAGGTAGAGTATCCATATCCAAGTCTACCATAAAGAGAAGACTGCATGAAAGTAAACACAGAGGATGCACTGCAAGGTACAAGCCACTCATAAGCATCAAGTATAGAAAGGCTAGATTGGACTTTGCTAAAAAAGCCAGCACAGTTCTGGAAAAAGATTCTTTGGACAGATGAAACCAAGATCAACCTCTACCAGAATGATGACAAAAAAAAAAGTATGGAGAAGGCGTGGAACAGCTCATGATCCAAAGCATACCACATCATGTATAAAACATTTGGGAGGCAATGTGATGGCTTGGGTGTGCATGGCTGCCAGTGGCACTGGGACATTAGTGTTTATCCATGATGTGACACAGGACAGAAGCCCCCGAATGAATTCAGAGGTGTTCAGAGACACTGTCTGCTCAAATCCAGCTAAATGCTGTCAAATTGATTGGCAAATTGAAATGCAAATTAGGATTTGGTTCTGTATTCGGCCGAATCTTTCACGAAGGATGCGGGTGTTCGGCCGAATCCAAAATAGTGGATTCGGTGCATCCCTATAAATTACACTGTTTACACTGCAAATAATTCACTCTGCCATGTAAAATTGAATTTCTAATTTCATTTTAAATTGGAATATCGGTTTAGGCAGCCATTTCATTTTGCCTGGTCATGTGCTTTTAGAAAGAGCCAGTGCTGCACTATGGAACTGCTTTCTGACAGGCTATAGTTTCTCCTACTCAATGTCACTGAAGGAGTTGCAGTGGGACCTGGATTTTTACTATTGAGTGCTGTTCTTAGATGTACCAGGGAGCTGTTATCTTGTTACCTTCCCATTCTGCTGATGGGCTGCTGGGGGGAAAGGGAGGGGTTGATTTCACTCTTCAACTTGCAGTACAGCAGTAAAGAGTGACTGAAGTTTATCAGAGCACAAGTCACATTAATGGGGACTCCTGGGAAACTGACAATATGTCTAGCCCCATGTCAGATTTCAAAATTAAATATTGAAAAATCTGTTTGCTTTTTTGTGAAATGGATTTCAGTGCAGAATTCTGCTGGAGCAGCACTATTAACTGATGCATTTGGGGGGGGGGGGGATGTTTTCTCATGACAGTATGTCTTTAACATCCACTTAGTAGAACACACACCCAATTAATATGCAACAAACAAAATGGGCAAAAAAGGTTTTCATTTTATTTTGGTACGACAGGAACAAAACTGCAGCCGTTCTACAGCAAATGTTGCAGATGCTTTTGCAAAATGTCTTCAGTCCAGTTTATTGTTGTCCGACTTCATTCATGACATTTACAAAACACTGGGGGGAAATGCAATAACAGGCACAAATATAACTCTAGGTTTAGTAACTCATGACAACCAATCAACGGGTAGGAAAGAAAGCAAAGATTCGGTTGGTTGGTTGCTGTGGGTAACGAAACCTGGAGCGAATGTTGCTCCTTTAATTACATTGTCTCCTTAACATATTGTCTGTCCCGGTGTTCAAAGTAATGGTACTTTTCATGCACACCCATGTGTTTATAAATATGCAAGCCAAGGAGCTTTATGGTCTCTTTTCTGTTAAATATATGTACATATGTTGAACAACTCCCCACAGGTCCATGTTCTCTACAGCATATAAACCCCAATAACTTAGTGTAAAAACACAGGGTTCTATGGAAAAAAATATATGTACAGTAGACTAGACAGAGTATGCTTGATTGTCAAGTAATACCACGTCAGATACGGTTAGAGATCTCTTAGCTTATTCGTGAGCTCAATGGTTTTTGCTTTTCAATGCACCGTTTTTCTGGTTTTTGTTCTTGCACCAAGTGTTTTCTTGGTTGTTGTTGTTCTTGCAGTGGCCATTTTGGACGGCTTTCGGCAGCCTCTGTCCTTTGATGTAAGCGTGGAACCAGAAGTTGAGGAACAAGATTAAGAAAACGAACCCGTACAGCCAAATGACATACAAGAAGACGGGATACTGGTACGGGCAATTCTCCATGAAGAAGAACTGGCCGATGTGAAAAGTAACCATCAAGAACTGGGTCTGCACGGGAGGAAAAGAAAAAATAGGCAAGTAATTCGACTTGAAGGCACAATGTATAAATAAATGTATAAATCATTATAAATAAGCTCAGAAGTTTATCAGAGCACAAGTCACATGACTGGGGACTCCTGGGAAACTGACAATATGTCTAGCCCCATGTCAGATTTCAAAATTAAATATTGAAAAATCAGTTTCTCTTTTGAAAAAAGGATTTCAGTGCAGAATTCTGCTGGAACAGCACTATTAACTGATGTATTTTGGGGGGAAAATTTTTTTCTCATGACAGTATCCCTTTAACATCCACTGGACTGGATACATCCAACTGTTAGTGGTACTGTCCTATTCACTACACTGAGAAAGCACATCTAGGGGAACACGTCCTAAGTGGTTTTACCTTAGAATAGATTTGACGAGCCCAGAAGGATTTTATTAAAGAGAACTGAATCCTAAAAAAAAAATTTGGCTAAAAATGCCATATTTTATATACTGGACTTATTGCACCAGCCTAAAGTTTCAGCTTGTCAATAGCAGCAATGATCCAGGACTTCAAACTTGTCACAGGGGGTCACCATCTTGGAAAGTATCTGTGACACTCACATGCTCAGTGGGCTCTGAGCAGCTGTTGAGAAGCTAAGCTTAGGGGTCGTCACTAATTATCAAGCAGAAAATTAAGTTGGCCTGTAATTGCTGATGCTACAGGGCTGATTATTAAATTCTGATGCTAATTGCACTGGTTTCTGTGCTGCCATGTAGTAATTATCTGTATTAATTACTAATCAGCCTTATATTGTGACATTTCTATTCTATATGTACTGTATATTGTGAGTGGGTCCCTAAGCTCAGTAAGTGACAGCAGCACAGAGCATGTGCAGTGAATCAGCAGAAAAGAAGATGGGGAGCTACTGGGGCATCTTTGGAGACACAGCTAAAGGGCTGTGGTTGCCTTGGGCTGGTACAGAAGCCCAAAACATAATGTACAACATTTCTGCCCTATTTCTTTAGTTAAGCTTTAGTTCTCCTTTAAAGGGGTGGTTCACCTTCACATTAACTTTTACTATGTTATAGCATGACTAACTTTAAGCAACTTTTCAATTGGTCCTTTTTTCCCCCATTCATTATAGTCTTTCCAGCTTTCAAATGGGGATCACGGACCCCCATCTAAAAACAAATGCTCTGTAAGGCTACATATTTATTTATTTATTATTATATTTATCATATGCTAGTTTTTATTAGGGATGCACTGAATCCAGAATTAGGTTCGGGATTTAGCCAGGATTCGGATTTTTCAGCAGGATTCAGCCGAATCCTTCTGCCCGGCCGAAATGAATCCGAATCCTAATTTGCATATGTAAATTAGGGGTGGGAGGGAAATCGCATGATGGTCACATAACAAGGAAGTAAAAGATGTTCTCCCCTTCCCACTCCTAATTTGCATATGCAAATTCACATTCGGTTCAGTATTCGGCTGAATCTTTCGAGAAGGATTCAGGGGTTCGGCCAAATCCAAAATAGTGGATTCAGTGCATCCCTGGTTTTTATGAATCATCTTTCTATTCAGGCCTCTCCTATTCATATTGCAGGATCTTATTGAAATAAGTGCATGGTTGCTAGGGTCATTTGGACCCTAACAACAAGATTGCTAACATTTTAAACTGGAGAGCTGCTGAATAAAAATCCAAATAACCACAAATAATTAAAAAAAATTAAAACCAATTACAAATTGTCTCAGTCTCTACGTTATACAAAAGGTTAATTGAAAGGAGACCAACCCCTTTAAAGGTGAGTTACAACTACAGGTTGAACTTCACTATGTCACAACCAGGGAGATAAATGGCTCCGACAAACAGAAGGAACTACTCATCACTCTGCAAACCAGCTCTAATACAATCCCACCACTGCAGGGGTTTAAAAATAAAGCGGTCCCACCCCACACTGGGTAGTTTACCACTTTCACACGATACAACATATATAACAGTAATAAGTATCCCATACCAGTTGGATAGACGTCATGTACTTTTTCCACCACAGGTACTTCTGGTAGGCAGGCCCCAAGGCTGACAGGCCGTAGTAGCTGTACATGATAACATGGACCACACAGTTCACCAGTGCATGGAATGTGCCCAAACCACCTGAACAGGAAAATGCTGATTAGATACAGTATGTGTGGCCGGAGATGGGAAGGAGATAGCAAGGTGCAAACACAATACAAAAGCCTTACTATAAAGGCCTTATGAAACAAAGCAAATATCAAGGCAATTGCTCTACAATTTCAAAAATGTGTGACCCGAGTGCCCCGGTGTTGTTTAGCCTGGACAGGGCCAAGCAAAAACTTAATTTACTGATGCAGGAAGTGTCTCTTGACACTTTCTTACCAGTTCTATTGCTCACTGTGATCGGAATGATAGCAGTGGAGTGTCCGGAGATGATTCCGGTTTCAGTAAATTAAGATTTACATTATTTCCTTATTAAATAGATTTCTCACTGCACAATGGACAGGGCATGGTTATCAGTTAATTCCTGAAGAAGGTGGGAGCTGATGTGTGTTCCTGTTGATGTCTGGTGTTATAACCTTGTAAAGCTGTAGTAATATATATATTTGTCTATATGTATTTTGTGGTCACAGCCTCATTGCACCCTCACCGAATGGTTTTATGGATTAGTGGTGAGCACAACTTTCCCTTGTTTGTTATAGTTATACAGGAGCAGTGACCAGCTCCATGTTGTAGCTCCTACCCTCTCCAACTATAGTCAGGTGATCCCACTGGTGTCTAATAAAAGGGCAGCCAAGTTTGGGAGTTTTACTTTGAAAGCAGCTAGTAAGTTGCAGGTAAAACGTATTCGTCCCTTTTATAAAATGTTTAATGAAACTATAGAATTCTTAATGTATCAGATAAAATTGAGCATAGGACTGGCCAGATATGGGATGACTTTGACGTAGTTGGCCAGTTTAAATATATTGCAATATATGGACAAACAATCCCTGTTTTGTTTAAAGGGTAAGGCATTTTTCAGTAGCAGTATGCACATAATGTCTCAAATATATGTCTTAAATATATTGATAATGGGTTGAGTGCTGAGGACTCTTGTAATTGTCTATATATATATATATATATATATATATATATATATATATATATATATATATATATATAGATATATATATATATCTCTATATCTATTATTTGGAAAGCTGGGAATATTTACATGCTTTTAATGCCTTTTACTATGCAAGAGGTGTTAAACTTGCTGCATTTATTTACATAGCATTACGTTTTAATTACATAGGGATATTTAATGAAAGATTTATCACCTTATAATACACAAAATATCTTGTAAATTCTATCCTTATAAACCGTGATTTCTGATGTCATCAGTTATAAACTGTGAGTTCTGATGTCATCAGTTATAAACTGAGTTCTGATGTCATTTCTGTCACATGACTCACTGAAATGTGTGTATTATAATAAATAAAGTAGGGGTCATGAAACTCCTCGGTAACTTATAATATCCTTATATTTTACAAGAGGGGGTTCTTTAATTCACTATATCCCCCATATATAATGAAAAAAAGCACTAAGTTTGCACAGGAGCAGTAACCCATAGCAACCAATAAGAGGTTTGCTCTTAAAGGAGAACTAAACCATAAAGTTAAAAAAAACCTACCCCCTACCCTATATAGACCCCCTCCCTTCTCCCCCAGCCTAGCTGCTACCCAGGGCAAATGCCTCTAACTCTTTATTTACCCCTCGGTGCAGACTCTGTCTAGCGGAGTTCACGGCAGCCATCTTCTTCTCTTCAGTGGTCTTCGGAATGAGACCGGCGTAGCGGCACATGCGCAGTTGGAGCAATTTTCTGTTTCACAAAAACTGCACATGTGCCGAAACTCACAAAAGTTGCCAAAGCACTGGTCTCATTCTGAAGATTACTGAATCGGCTGAATATGGCACCTGTGAACTCCGGAGGGGTAGCAGCTAAACTGGGGAGGGGGGTCTATGAGGGTAGGGGGGGGGTAGAGGATTTTTAACTTTAGGGTTTAGTTCTCCTTTAAACAAGTGACCAGTAAATGCTACCTGCCGATTGGTTGCTATGGGTTACTGCTCCTGGGCAAACTTAGTATTTTTTATTACACAACCCCCTAAATGTCCTAAGTAGATAAACTAGGAAATTCAGGCAACCGTACTGCTGAAAAAACAGTTTTTGGGGATGATATGGGCATGATCTTTCATATGGTTCCAGTATAGGAAGTAAGATATAAGGAGGGCATGTACTATAAATTAGATCTGTAAGCTAAATCAGTTGTTTCCAACTTGCAGTTCTTTAGAGTCTGGGGACTGTCATAATAGAGAAAGGTCTACAGGTTTGACATCCCAGATGTATATTGTTCAAGCATTATTGCATTATTCTAGCACTGTAAATAAAGTACAACAAATGGCAACAATAATAATAAAAAAAAGCGGTTACCTGGAGCAAATTTGACTCCAAACCACCACGTCCAAGGCATAATGGAGTGGTGATAGACGTGCAGGAATGTAATCTGGCTGTTCTTCTTACGCAGCACAAAGAAAACCTAGGAATGCAAAGAAAGTAAAGCTTTGTTATATTCCAGTTTAAAAATATATATTATAAAAGAAGCCACTCACTTTCCAACAATAAAACATTCATCATAGAAATGTACCTCCATTCAAGTAGGGGGAAGGGAGTTATTTTCTACCATGGGACTACATAAAGATTCTGGAAACCCTTAATTGGAATTCCCCTTGCCTCAAAAGACAACATATGGTAGTAACACATACTGTATTGACACAATAGGGGCTTTTTATCCAATGAGGAGCCACCTCCGATATGTTGGCGCTATATAAATACATGTTAATAATAATAATAATAGCACCATCTCTCACAGCCTTAAGGTGGCCATAGACTCAAAGATCCGCTCGTTTGGCGACATCGCCATACGAGCGGAACTTTCCCCGATATGCCACTAAACAGCATGGCTATATCGGGGGTAATTCGAACGTTTGGCCGTATGGACGAACAATCGAATTACGATGCGCCAAGGGGCTCCGACGGGTCGGTTGGGTAAAAATCCAACCTTCCTGATCGATATCGTGGCCAGATATTGATCGGGAAGACCCGTCGGAAGCCCCATACACGGGCAGATAAGCTGTCAAATTTGTCCAAACGACCGATATCGGCAGCTTTATTTGCCAGTGTATGGCCACCTTTAGCCGGTTATTTTGCAGAACAATGGTTCCACATTCTGATACTGGATAATCTGGCTGGTCAGCTTGAGGCCATATTTGAATTTTAAAAGTGAGGAAGGCGTTTGCACATTCCACTGGGGAAAAAAAAAAAACAGGTTTCACTTGTCCATCAAATCTTATTTGTCTGTAACACCCCTAATTATGCAATAAATATAATTAGCAACTAACCACAACAAAGAGCCTGGATTTCTATAGAGTTGCAGCGACAGTAACAGAACTACATTTCCCAGCATGCAGCAGAGCTCAGGACCGTGCATGGGCCTTGGGACTACCAATAACGAAAAAGGGCGCAAAACGCTTTGGATGAGGGACTGCCCTCTGACTTTGGGGTAAAGGAGAGAGCTGTGGGACAGCAGGGAACATCAGACTGCTGTGTGGCTCCTGTTTTGGAGAGAGAGAGAGAGAGAGAGAGATCTGCGAGAGAGAGAGAGAGAGAGAGAGAGAGAGAGAGAGAGAGAGCCACCTGCAGAGATCCTGAACCCAGGGAAGCTGTCTGGCTGTTTGCTGAGAAAGTCCCAGGCTGGAAAGCTGCACAGAGGTCCAGGTGATTACACTGCTGGAGGACAGAGCTGCTGCATCATCTTAATATCTGCTCATATCTGCTACAAGTGATCCAGTGATTTAGGAGCACAGACTGTGAGTAAACTTCCCTATCCTATTGGGGAACTGTGAACTTATTGACCCATAGGAGTTAACCCTGCTGTTGCTGAACTATATCATCTGCCACGTTCCTAACCAGGAAGGATGTTTTTTTTTTCACTTAAGTGGCAAGAATTATATTGCTGGGCAGCAAACTAAAGGCAAAGCAGTAACAGACATTGATTTGGTGAGAATTAATACTAAACGGTCCCAACGTGCACAAATCATTTGGGACTGTGACAGGGGAGTTAACACAGTGTTATAGTTTGCTATATATGTTACATAATAGTGTTAAACTGCTACTGTTTTATAATATGCATGTGGTTTAATATTGCTGGTTATATTCAGATCCCTGCCATTTACTACACTTAAATAATAAAAAGGGATCGTATTGTTTAAGCAAAATTTACCTTGCTGTGGTTAATCTGGTGTGCTGGAGTTACCAATTCATACATATTAGCTCCACCCAAGGGTGTGCTACATGTCCATTTGTTCTTTTCAATCTCTACTACTGTGCTCCTATGTCTGTAACTTATAAAACAGAAGTTGTGCCATTCAAGAAGAATTACTTACAGTGTCTAATAATTCAATGAACTTTGAAAAATAGAAGAGCCAGCAGGTCCAGGCCATCTACAAGAAACAAAAAGATACATAAGCGTTACAGGAGGTGCAAGATCAGATTCCCCAAATAGATGGACTCTAAAACTTTGTAGCCAATCTCAAAGTTATTTTTTAATTTTGAAGAATAAATGGCTAGTGCTTGGTGTTGCGGATACGGCCAGCTAGGCATACAATATGCAAGGTTTCCTACGCTCCGGACTAGATCCACATAGGGGTCTCCAATAAAATCAGTGTATTCCTCATTAGTAAGTAGTACTTTGGATCTCCTGACTTTATATAAGAAGTGTTAAATAAACGGAGGAAAGTCTGTGCCAAATACCTTCAATCAGTTAGTTATCACAGTAGCATTTCTTCATGTTTGTACAGTCGGGTGACTTCATGCACCTTATCATAATTCTTATGTACTTACCCGTAACGCCTGAGGTGACTGAGAGTAGTCAACAATGTCACATCTAAAGGAATATCCAGTAGCCCAGCCCGACATGAGAAACTTAAGAAAGAAAAAGAATCATAGTAAGCCTATGACTATGAAATTAGATTGAATTTCTAGTATTCTTGGATACTGCAAACAGCCGATTAATCTACACTATTGGCAACAATAAGTGCACAGCTCAAAAATTGGCTTCCAACATTGGCTCCCATGTGTTCTGTAATCATTCACATGTGACACCATATAATAACAATAAAGGGAAGAGAGTGCCCATATTTCCAAAGGCAATGAAGGTGATCCAAATGGGAAGTGTGTTAGTGCTATAAAGTAGTGATGAGTGAATCTGTCCCATTTCGCTGAAAAATTCTTGAAAATGCGAAAAAATTTGTGAAACTTCAAAATTTTGCGTTTTTACAAGCGAAGATTTTTGTGCAACAATTTTTCTCGCTCCAAATGCATTAGTCAATGGGCGTTTTTTCTTTTGGTGACTTTTTTTGTCCTAACGCAATAAAGTCAATGGGCGTATTTTCTTATGGCGACTTTTTTGTCCCAATGCATTAAAGCCAATGGGCATTTTAATGCATGTCAATGGGCGTTTTTTCTTATGGCGACTTTTTTTCTCCAAATGCATTAAAGTTAATGGGCATTTTTTCTTATGCATGTTCTTTCCTCGACAAATTCTCCCACGGTGAATTTTCGCGAATAAATTCACACATGGCGAAATTCGTAATTGCGCTGTGATTCTATGGCTGGGGAATAAATTCGCTCATCACTACTGTAAAGGGTATTTTGATCACTTATATGCAGTACATTAACAACAATGGCCAAAAAAAACAATAGAACACACTTTATCCAAAGCCCTAAGTATAACGAGTTGAGAATGAGAGTAAGATGTAATTTAGTGATGCACCGAACTTTGCTTATCTGGTGAATCCCGGATACTCAATGGATTCTGCCAAATGGCAAACTCAATATTGAACCTTGACACAGGTGAAAAATGGTGGCACAAATGTTTTGAGTTTTGTAGGGTTCATTTTTGGTTCAGCCAGGCTTTTGGTTTCAGCCGAATTTGAATCCTGGATTTGGTACATCTTTAAATTTTAAAACAGGCTGTTTGACAGTTTATTATTTGTCACTGTATCTCTTTATTCCATAGAGGAAAAAAAAACTAGCACTCTTTATTTCTCTATTTGGAGCTACCTGGTGCCTTATAAATACCATGTAGGGCAGAGCCTTTTGTTTACTCCAAACAGATTTAGAACATCTACCAGAACCAGCACATACTCACCTCATAGCACATGTACACAGAGAATAGAACCATGAACAAGTTGTAACATGCCATGATCTCCTTCAGAGCAAACGGCTTCCTGTTCTCCATGATCCTTGGGCCCAATGATGTGACAAAGTAGATGTAAGCGCCGATGATGATGGTTTGTAGGATAGGAGAGGACATGAGTGGCCAGTCTTCAACCCTAGGATCTGTCAAGTACAAACTTTCATTCAACAACACTTGCTGGTAGAGCAGGGACAACTGGAGGCCCACAGGCATGATGTGTAGGACATCATTATTTTTATACAAAAGCAATAGATATTCTGTAAGAGATATTCTCATAAACAGTGGGTCGCCTATAAGTTAACTTTTAGTATGTTGTAGAATGGGCAGTTCTAAGCAACTTTTGCATCGGTCTTCATTATTCATTTTATGATAGTTCTTAAATTATTTACCATCTTCTTCTGACTTTTTCCAGCTTTCAAATGGGGGTCACTGACCCCATCTAAATAACAAATTCTCTATAAGACTACATATTTATAGTCACTGCTACTTTTTATTACTCCTCTTTCTATTCAGGTCCTCTCCTATAGTCTCTTATTCAATTCAATGCAAAATTAGGGTGCAAATTACCCTAGCAACCAGACTGCTGAAATTGCAAACTGGAGAGTTGCTGAATAAAAAGCTAAATAAAAAAACAAAAATAATGAGAAATGAAAACCAATTGTAAATAGTCTCAGAATATCACTCTCTACATCATATGAACAGTTAACTCAAAGATGAACAACCCCGTTAATGATGTCACTTGTGTTAAATGACAAACTTGTGTATTAGATAAAAAAAGTACCCCTTGTTCTTAAATGAAGATATTTGAAGTCATCACTCAGTCTGCAAACTTGTGTTTTTTATGGTCATATCCTTTATTTGGGAAAGAGCTGGACAATGCTGTCCTTGATTTACAAGAATACTCATGCACCAGGAGCTCTTTTCACATTCTCCTTTATTATGGAGAATTACTTTGAGAGAAGAAGTGAATAATGCAGGGGTGTCCAAAAGGTGGATCGGGATCTACCAGTAGACCTGTAGTTGGTGATCAGTAGCTCTCAAGACACTGTCAACAATATATAATATCTAAGTAATATTTGTCATGGAACAGAATGCTTACAGTGATATTATGGATGTAGTAGATCATAATGGGAAACTTCACTAAAAGTAGACCTCGCATTACTAAAGTATGGGCACTCCTGGGATAATGTATTCCTACTTTTCCATCAAGAGGTGGGAGGAATAATGAGCTCCTTCCTTGCCTTCTATCCTTCCAAAGCTCTCATTCATATTACATATTGGAATACTCAGACAATGGATTCCCAAGAAGACCGACGCTAGATCAAGCCCATATCTTGGAAGACTGATGGAGCAATAGGGGCAAGGGTACACTGAGTGTATCATACGCATTCCTCCGCTTGCATTTTGTATGCAGACGAAGGAAAGTGGATCTGCCGCCATCTGCTCCTTCATGTAGCCTCATTGACAAGCACGTCATTGACTTGTGTGGAGCTACACTGAGCAAATTTCAAATCCTCTTCATTCACATCCATGGAGCCTGCAGGAGCATGCACAGATGAAGCAGCCCCCAAACCTTGCTTCAAACGGGCATGCTCCTGTAAGCTCATGATTACATGTGCCATTAAAACAATGAATCAGTCAGCTCTTCTCCAGCCAAGACTTCAGATCCCAGAATGCCTTGCACACTTATGATTCTCCTTCTTCATGGGTCTGTTTAAAGGGGTTGTTCACCTTTAAAATTACATTTTAGTATGATGTAGACCAATTGAAAAATTGCTTAGAATTAGCCATTCTATAAAATACTAAAAGTTAAGTGTGCAAGGCATTCTGGGAAGCAGAGTCTTGGCAGGAGATGAGCTGACTTCTGCATCGTACTGCATGGTACATGGTTCACGTAGTCAGGAACAACAGCACAAGGGAGAACAGAAAAGGCAGAGTCACTTCTTTCAATGGCAATTACAAATACAATGAAAATCACTGGATATTTGTAAATACTCTATATTGAATTCCTTTTTTTCATTAGGTGTTTTTTTTCCCAGTTATAGCAATTTATGGGGGGTTTCCTCTAGAAATAACAATAATTGACCTTAAAAATCTTATAAATCTCCCCGGTAAGACAATATTATGGAGCCTTGTGTACAGCTCAAGTGCAGCAGCTTCATCTAATGACTTTCATTGGGCGCCAGCCACAATCATATAGGTGTTAAAGTTTCTAATTATTAACTCATTCTGTTATGCATAAATGGAATTGGAAGATACTGTCCTTGGAAACTTGCTGACTACAAGTACCATTCAACTCCTTTTAAAAAGGGTATTTAAAGCCTCCCCTTGAAGACAGGATATGGTGTTAAAACTCCTTTAGCTGCTTAAAATACTAAATTACATATTACAATCCAACGATAGGAACAATAGAGATTATAGAGGGGTACTAACAAGGGACAATCTGTTTCACACATCAGAGTTTGTGGGTGGGGGGCCCTCTCTAAGTTTACTAGTATTAACCATCGTCAGACACAGCAAATCTCCATTCAGTATTAAAGGAAAAGTTCAGTGTAAAAAAAAAAAACTGCGACAGTTATGACCCCTCAAGTCTCGGATTGGTTACTGCCTGGTAACTAATCAGTGGAAAGAGAGCTGAAAAGCAGGAAGTAGTGTTCTGGCTATTATGTTACACATCTAGTCACTCCAGCCTTTATACATTACATTTTTGGCTAACTAACTATACTGAAAATGTTCTATTTTGCACAGCCTATTTACCCAGTTTTTATTTTTAAACTGAAGTTCCTTTAAACTACAAACCCCATCACCAAGAGCCACAGTTTGGCTGCTACCTACACAGTAGCGGATATTGGCCTACAGTTCCCTCACAACTCAAGTACAAGCACAGCTTCTAGTTACTATAAGGAAAAGGGTTTCTGTTGGTTCTGTGTCTCTTGGGCCATTAGGATGCCCATTTCTGGCTACACTTTAAAACAATTCTCAGCACCCCACTGCAAACCAAAGCCTGTACTTGAAGTAGGAATTTAATAACATCCGGGACCACTTATTGGTTACATTTTTGAAAGTGAAACACAAGGTAATCTAGATGAATTTCATGCATTTCCTACAAAAGAAGAAAATATTTAGTCCACTACTTACCAGCATCTTTAATCCATTCATCATACAGGAGCACTGCCCTTGATGTGAGCTCCTTGAAGGCCATGGTGACTGCAGTCTGGATCTGCTTAGCAAAACCACAATGGCAGCTGTGATATGGGTGGGTCTTGTGTGTTATCGCTACAACCTGTTAACAACAATGACCAATGTAAACAAATCAATTGAAATAAACCCACCCAGAACTTCCTAGCTACAGTAAAAATCCTGCCCTGTAGAGCTCACAATCCAATTTTTGTTATTAAAAAAAAGGGGGGTTAAAAAAAAAGTTAACATAAGAACAGTGCTGGCATATTCCAGTAAATCAATCCAGAAAGACCTGGAGATTGACAAGAGTACAGCCCTTGGGTACTACATACAATGGTGGTGTTCAACACTTATCTGTGCTACAAAGATAAATCAAGCGTTGCCCAATGTACAATGGATCAGCTCAAACTGAAGCCACATACCCACTGCAACTTAACTTGATCAGCATATGGTGTTTTAACCTGGTATGTTGGAGAGAGTTACCCTGGTCCCACAGGCAAGAAGAGTTTTAAAAGCTCTTGAATACAATAAATGATAAGCAGAGAACACCTATAGTAGTCATGGGTATAAACAACCTGCAAGGTACAACATACAGGAGAGAGTACATATATAGTGCCTATTGTAACAGTGGATAATAGTCTCTGGGAAGGGAGTGTGACTGTGGGATAGCAGGTATAGTAGGGAGAGATGGTGTCTATAGTAACAGTGGATAATAGTCTCTGGGAAGGGAGTGTGACTGTGGGATAGCAGGTATAGTAGGGAGAGATGGTGCCTATAGTAACAGTGGATAATAGTCTCTGGGAAGGGAGTGTTGCTGTGGGATAGCAGATATAGTATGGAGAGATGGTGCCTATAGTAATAGTGGATAATAGTCTCTGGGAAGGGAGTGTGACTGTGGGATAGCAGGTATAGTAGGGAGAGATGGTGCCTATAGTAACAGTGGATAATAGTCTCTGGGAAGGGAGTGTGACTGTGGGATAGTAGGTATAGTAGGGAAATGTGGTGCCTATAGTAACAGTGGGGTAATAGTCTCTGGGAAGGGAGTGTGACTGTGGGATAGCAGGTATAGTAGGGAGAGATGGTGCCTATAGTAACAGTGGGATAATAGTCTCTGGGAAGGGAGTGTGACTGTGGGATAGCAGGTATAGTAGGGAGAGATGATGCCTATAGTAATAGTGGATAATAGTCTCTGGGAAGGGAGTGTGACTGTGGGATAGCAGGTATAGTAGGGAGAGATGGTGTCTATAGTAACAGTGGGATAATAGTCTCTGGGAAGGGAGTGTGACTGTGGGATAGCAGGTATAGTAGGGAGAGATGGTGTCTATAGTAACAGTGGATAATAGTCTCTGGGAAGGGAGTGTGACTGTGGGATAGCAGGTATAGTAGGGAGAGATGGTGCCTATAGTAACAGTGGATAATAGTCTCTGGGAAGGGAGTGTGACTGTGGGATAGCAGGTATAGTAGGGAGAGATGGTGTCTATAGTAACAGTGGGATAATAGTCTCTGGGAAGGGAGTGTGACTGTGGGATAGCAGGTATAGTAGGGAGAGATGGTGTCTATAGTAACAGTGGATAATAGTCTCTGGGAAGGGAGTGTGACTGTGGGATAGCAGGTATAGTAGGGAGAGATGGTGCCTATAGTAACAGTGGATAATAGTCTCTGGGAAGGGAGTGTGACTGTGGGATAGCAGGTATAGTAGGGAGAGATGGTGCCTATAATAGCAGTGGGATAATAGTCTCTGTGAAGGAACAAATGATAGGCTGAAACTTAGGACCATTTGTAGCATTATAGTGTGGACATTTAGAAAAGTCACAATGACAATTGCATTCTGTACAACTCCATTGGGATCAACATACAAAAACATTTATAATTGACTCTAATTGCATTTAACGGTTCAGTAAGGAACAACCAAGTGTATTTTGTGCAGTTTGTAGTTGCAAAAGGTCAATGACTTGGCCAACTTGATCTGTACCCTTTATTAGTGGTTCCTTTAGATCTCGGTTATTGCCCAAGTGCAAACATTAACACACTCCTTCGCATCATCATCTAATCATTTCTGCCGATACAGCAAGCCTGTGATCTCTGCCACTTCTCCCCAACCTTCAGTAACACTCGTTCCTGTAAAATCCGGCAGGACCTGCTTTTCCGGTCAGAACAGGAACCAAGAGTACATTGTATGAAACAAGCTTGTGTATCCATGGATACTGCCCCTTGCACAGACATCCCACCAAATAGTCACTGACTAGGGTGCGGGGAATAATGTCAGTTTCACTGTAACTCAACCCAGGTTGTTTCCAATCTCCAGTGCAAGATTTTTACTTTTGTGTTTCCCTGAAAGCCCTATTCTGTGCTGACCTTTTAGCATTTAGGAACAGTTTCAGGGTAGGGCAAAAAAAAAAAATGCATTTGTCCTGGGTCCTCAGCACGAGGGAAACCTTATTGATTTTTAGAGCCACCACTCCCAAGCCCACCATAGTGTCAAACACATTATGCAGTCTTTTGAAGTGCTGGAGATTTGCACTTTAGCATATACTTCATTAAGGGAACCCCAATATGGGGACGCCTAGAGAGCATTCCACATTGATGTATAACAAAGGCCGTTGTCCCACCACCCTCTGGTATCAGAGTTTAGCGAGAGGAATCTGTGCGTGCCAAAGTGCAGGCATTGCTGGTTTATTCTACAGAATGTCACTGTTCCACATTCTTATGCGCACATCTAGATGCAGGAGGGTCTGAACATATGAAAAAGGAGAAACATACAGGACTAAAGTGGCCAAATGCTGGAAGAATACAGAATGTGCACTAACATACAGTAGGAATCGCGATTATCTCACATGCAAAGGGAAATAAAGTGACCCAACATTATCTTATAAGCCTTCTGAGGAATGGAGGGGTAACTCAATTCCCCTAACTCTGATAAACATAGACAGCCTAGCTCCTAGTTGGCATATCATGTGTTATCTATAAGAATCATTCTGCTCAGCAGTGTTAGCCCCAACTACTGGAACCTGTGTTAGATGCACAAACATACAAGAATGAATTCTTCTAATGCACGTTCCATTTGTTCTGCACCCCCCGCCATTAGAAATGTTGGCAACCCAGACCCCCATACAACTAAAAGGTGGACCCTCTTTAAATCCTTTCCTGCCTGGTATCATGAGCCCAAACCGAGACTCTGTGGGCCTTATTTATCGAAATCCGAATTTTTCTGACTATTTAAATAAAAAAAAGTCTGACCAAACTGGAATCCACGATGAGACCTTATTCATTATTAAAAATATCTCAAATTAATAGGATCGGGGACAAACATGAAAAAAATGGAGCGAAAATGCGAATGTGCGATTTTTTGGGGGGTTTTTTGCCCGAATTGCTATTTTTTTCTGACTTTTTTCTTTAAAGCACAAATTTTTCACATTTTTGCCTGAAAAATCCAAAATAGTTGGATTTCCGGACTAATTTCCGTGAAGACCACACAAACTTCCAAATAGGATAAGGTCCTCTCCTATCGACTTATATACAACCTCGGTGGGTCTGAGATGCAGGATTTTGGGATTCTGACTTTTTCCTTCCTCGGTGTATAATAAATCTCGAAAAATCCAAAAGCTTAGTTTTCCACCAATAATTCCGATTTTATAGTAAAAATAAACCCCTTTGTGTAAATGCTGCTATGACATTGCTGTTTATGTAAAGAGCGGACATGCCCAAAGATAGGCAGTATCGGTATGTATTAAATGTGAAACAGACTTCTCAATCGGGAGTAAGGGTTGGAACATCTGACTAATATATTTGCATATTTAAGACAATATATCAGTCAGGCATATGCAATAATGGTGTGTGAACGTGAGCCAATGGACCCCTATCTGGAACACTGTCACACTTGATAAATAGGCAGAATTCTTTAGCTGAATCTTCCTACTCCAAATATTTGGCATTCCACTGCATTATTTCACAGAGTTCCACTACAGACTAGCTAGGGCCTCTTTATCCTCCCAGCACACGACCCATAAATTCACATCCAACCAGCACCCTGACAATGAAACACAGTGTCTATTACCATGATAGGCAGATTTGAGAATTTGGCAGAACAGAGTAATAAAAGAGGAGACAGGATTTAACTAGGATTTAAGGAGCACAGGCAGGTGCCCATGCCAGAGAGAACTTGTCGGACCAGTTACACAGCCCAAACTTCTTTCCCTTTTCTCTCAGGTGACCGTGAATCTCTCACTCTGTACACAGAACACATTTAACATGCAGCCTGGCTTGAATCCAGTACAATGGCATATGCCAGATAAATGTGCAACTGGTTAGAATTTCAAATGGCATTCATGGGCAGAAAAAGATGATGGGTTTTCCCACAATATAAAGAAATCCCAAGAACAAAAGCTTCAAAGGTGGAGAAACCCAAGGCCTATTTGTGCTTCTATACGAGCACCGTGTGCCAATTGCTGGTCATGGCTACTTAAGAGGCTTGTGGCACAAAATGCTGCCCGCCGCTGGCCAAGGGATTCCTGAATCTGGGCTGGGCAGTAAGTAGAGGCTTCCCCGTCTGTATAGGCAACTGATGCTGATCTGGCTGATTCACATTCAAATAAAGGACATTCATGTACGCATACCTCCCAACTGTCCCTTTTTCGGAGGGACAGTCCCTCTTTTGACAGCTCAACCCGCAGTCCCTCATTTGTACTGCAAAGTCCCTCTTTTCTCAGCACTGAACAGCCAGAAAAAGAAACAAAGTTTCTCACTTAATTGGCTTTTAGCAGAGAGCCCAGAACAGCTAACAGGTGCAAATAAGATACTTTGTAACAATTTTGAGACACAAAAACAGTTTAGATAAGGAGAAATATTTTCAAACTTTCATAACCTGCCAAATTTTGTAAAACAAACATGGTAATTAGGGGGTGTGGCCACAGAAAGGGTGTGGTCAAAAAAAATTGCTGCGCTACATGCGGAAAAATTTTTTTTGTCCTTTTTACTTCCAAAATGTTGGGAGGTATGCTGTACGTGGGTTTTTAGCAGTGATCCAGACTTGTATTATATATACTGTATATGGAGTAAAGTGGTCCCTATAGATTGTAACAGAGCCTACTTTAACCCATAGCAACCAACCGGCAGTTGGCTTCCATCGATGTGTGGCCCAGACAGACTAAAGACAGCAAATAATGACTTGGTTGCTGGGGGTTACTGATACAAAGTTGCACCTATGTTTGTGATTCCCTAACCCCGCAGTAACTGGCTAATAACCTTTTGCATATAAGGGATCAGCTACATGTAAACAAGTGTACGGCACTCAGCCAACACGGTAACATAGAATCTACACTGGCAGCAAGATGGTCTATTTACACAGGTGCAATTTTCATTATTTTTTTCGTAATTTAAATCTTCATGATATTAGCAGTTTTACACCACTAATATCACCACACTTGGGACAAGGTCATCCTCTGTGGATTTGTCCACTCATTCATTAGCGCAGCAACCAACAGAGCTACTAGTCATTTACCGGTAATTATATCATAATATATCTATATATCTATATATCTATATATCTGTATATCTATATATCTATATATCTAGTATATCCTGTATATACTGTATATACTGTATATATATATTTTTTTTCTTTAACTGAAACAGAGGGTTCAGCTCATCACATACATAGAACATAATGCAATAAATGTGTGCATTTATTGCTGTATGTGTGGAAGCTGCCATGCTGCACCAGCTTACTGATTCCTGTGTACAGTGCCAATGTAGACTTTTCTTATATTCTTATTATACCTTCCTGTATATGAAAACTAAAGTAAAACTCCAATTGTACAGACATGCAGCATGGCTGATTAGTAGCATTGCTGTATGGAAATCAATGTAGTATGCAGCCTACTTTAAACTAAATAAATGCCAACAGTGGCGTAACTGGGCCCCACAGCAAATTCAATGTATGGGCCCCAAAACATTGATAAGTGCACATGTTCTACCAAGATTGAAATTACTAAAATTGAAATAGTTCGTTAATTAGGGCCTTACTAGGCCCCCTGCAGCCGGAGGGTCTGCTTCCTCTGTAGTTACGCCCATGGCTTGCAATGTTCTTATGCGACGACTCTGTGTTTTGTTTAATAACTGCACCAACACCCAGAGTGTAATCAGCAGCTCTAATCCTTTGAACAGAACATTTGCATTCTTCAAGCCAGTCTGAAATAAATCTGTGCTACAGGTTTGCTGTTTGGTTGCATTGGAAAGGATAAGAGCTCAGATAGGCTTCTGAGCTGCCGTTACTCACCTTGCAAATGCAGCACATCACAGGATGAATATAAATCTAATATATCAACATTTACTGAATCACTGTTATTAAATAGGGTCATAACGTTCCAAATCGATACAAGGGTATATTTCCTTCAGTGCCTGATTTAACTAATAGTTGTGAAACTCCTAGGGGATACACCTGGCACTCCTTGTGGGTATTACTGCCCATTTAAATGTTGCCCGTTCCATTAAAAACCCTGGCCCTGCCCAGCAGCTGGAACACGGACAGATCAGACATTACACATCTCACTGAGAAGGGAAAGAGACAGTGCCAACAAGTGAAATTAATGAAGGTACTTTATAAAACTCAATTGGGGGTCATTTATCAACACTGGGCAAATTTACCCATGGGCAATAACCAATGGCAACCAAATTGTTGTATTCATTGTTCTACTTGCAGTTGGCTTTAAAAAGCTAATCACTGATTGGTTGCTATAGGTAACGGCCCATGGGCAAATTTGCCTAGTGTTGATAAATGAGCCCCAATGTGCCTGGAAACAACCCTACACCATACTTTTTTTTTTACTTATTGCTTATGGCCAGTGACGTAACTACATGTTACTGGGCCCACAGCAAATTAATTTTAGGGCCTCCAACATATCCAGACGTTGTCCTGTCTTACCAATGTTCACCTTTGTGTTACCTTTTAGTATAATTGTAGAGAGAGATATTCTGAGACACTTTACAATTGGTTTTCACTTTTTAATATTTGCGGTTTTTGATTTATTTAGCAGCTCTCTAGTTTGCAATTTCAGCAATCTTGTATCTAGGGTCAAAATGACCCTAGCAACCATGCATTGATTTAAATAAGAGACTGGAATATGAATAGGAGAGGGTCTGAATAGAAAGAGGAGTAATATAGAGGAATGATAACAATAAATGTGTAGCCTTACAGATTATTTGTTTTTTTTAAGGGGGTCAGTGACCCCCCCCCCATATGAAAGCTGGAAAGAGTCAGAAAAAGAAGGCAAATAATTAAAAATAAATAAAAAATAAAGGCCAATTGAAAAGTTGCTTAGAATTACCAATTCTATAACATACTAAAAAAGTTGAGTTAAAAGTTTACCACCCTTTAAACTGCTCTTTATTTTGGGCATCATGGGGCCCCCATACCTCATGGGCCCCACCTTTACCTTCCTCTCTAGTTATGCCCCTGTTTACAGCCCCAGCATAAGTCTTTACCCTCCCCAGTTTCTTCTACCTGAACTTTAGCAGCTGATCATATTCAGATCTTGTAATCAGGACCACCAAAAAAAGATCAAGATATGACAGTTGCCCATAGAGGTGACAGTTGGGGGTGGTTTAATTTCAGGTTAAAGGCCAGTAAGGGTGTTTAATGCCTATTTGCTCCCCTAGATACGCCTTGAATATCAAGGAGGGCGAGCGTATGAATATAACTTTATTTTCTGTCCCAACTAAGAAACCATGGATTGAAGGATTCATTTAGCACCAGTTTTATATCTTCCTAACCTTGCTATGAGCTAAAGGGCCCTTGACCAAAATATTGAATCTGAAGGGTAAAAAGTCCAAAAACAAATTGAAGATGATCTCTGTGCAACAAACTACTTTATTTGGGAATTTGTGAAACTTAAAAAACTGCCAGTCCCATCCAATACTCGTTGGTTCATTGAAGGTATTTGCCACCGGATATAGGTTCATAGAGTTCCTCTGTGTAGTTTTACTTGGCACAGACTTAGTTAATCATTAATAATAAAACTCAGACACAATGAATGAAGCAGAGACTGAGGCTGAGCTCCCCCAGGTAAATACAAATCTCTCCCAACAAGAATCTGCAACAAATTGTAAAAACCCAACAAGCTCTCAGCTTTAACTGCCTCCAGCAGTGATATTATAGATATCCATTCACTTTAAACTAAAAGCAAAGACCATAATCACAAAGGGTAAAAAGAACATTCACTCACCTGCCAAGCGCTACCCCTGTCCCCCCCCCACACAGCGCAGCTCACTCCCAGGGAAGGAAAGGCTGGAGCTGCTCCTGATCACTGAACATAGGCTGAGGGGAGGAGCCTGAGCGACCCCTCCCATAGAATTCATCAGTGAGGGGCGTGGCTGCAGCACCTGGGGCTGGAGGGGAGCTGAGTACCTGTCACTGCTGGGCGCAGGCAATGAGTAGATGATTGTGGCTTTTGAACTTCTGCTGAAACTGTAACTCTCAGTAAAGCTGCTGAAAGTGTACTGAAAAGATGGTGGGCAACCACAGTGGTCTAACCCTACAGCTTTTCATTGCATCAGTTAATAAAGTGGTTTATTTTGCACAGTATAGTATGTTTGCTAACAGGAAAGGCTACTTTGTATTTGCTATCCCATAGTCATATTCCCTTCCTAGAGACTATTATTCCACTGTTACTATAGGCACCATCTCTCCCTACTATACCTGCTATCCCACAGTCACACTCCCTTCCCACTGTTACTATAGGCACCATCTCTCCCTACTATACCTGCTATCCCACAGTCACACTCCCTTCCCAGAAACTATTATCCACTGTTACTATAGGCACCATCTCTCCCTACTATACCTGCTATCCCACAGCCACACTCCCTTCCCAGAGACTATTATCCCACTGTTACTATAGGCACCATCTCTCCCTACTATACCTGCTATCCCACAGTCACACTCCCTTCCCAGGGACTATTATCCCACTCTTACTATAGGCACCATCTCTCCCTACTATACCTGCTATCCCACAGTCACCCTCCCTTCCCAGAGACTATTATCCCACTCTTACTATAGGCACCATCTCTCCCTACTATACCTGCTATCCCACAGTCACACTCCCTTCCCAGAGACTATTATCCACTGTTACTATAGGCGCCATCTCTCCCTACTATACCTGCTATCCCACAGTCACACTCCCTTCCCAGAGACTATTATCCCACTGTTACTATAGGCACCATCTCTCCCTACTATACCTGCTATCCCACAGTCACACTCCCTTCCCAGAGACTATTATCCCACTGTTACTATAGGCACCATCTCTCCCTACTATACCTGCTATCCCACAGTCACACTCCCTTCCCAGAGACTATTATCCCACTGTTACTATAGGCACCATCTCTCCCTACTATACCTGCTATCCCACAGTCACACTCCCTTCCCAGAGACTATTATCCCACTGTTACTATAGACACCATCTCTCCCTACTATACCTGCTATCCCACAGTCACAGTCCCTTCCCAGAGACTATTATCCCACTGTTACTATAGGCACCATCTCTCCCTACTATACCTGCTATCCCACAGTCCCTTCCCAGAGACTATTATCCCACTGTTACTATAGGCACCATCTCTCCCTACTATACCTGCTATCCCACAGTCACACTCCCTTCCCAGAGACTATTATCCCACTGTTACTATAGGCACCATCTCTCCCTACTATACCTGCTATCCCACAGTCACACTCCCTTCCCAGGGACTATTATCCCACTGTTACTATAGACACCATCTCTCCCTACTATACCTGCTATCCCACAGTCACACTCCCTCCCCAGAGACTATTATCCACTGTTACTATAGACACCATCTCTCCCTACTATACCTGCTATCCCACAGTCACACTCCCTTCCCAGAGACTATTATCCACTGTTACTATCGGCATCATCTCTCCCTACTATACCTGCTATTACCCAGATAATGGACCTAAATAGTTTTAGTTGGGTAAAATAACAACAATAGAGAAAAGTGACAAACACTTTTGCCAAACGTAAGCTTCGGTTGTGTAGTGAATTACATTTCCCAATACCCAGTATCAATGGCAAAGGCAATGAGAAATTCTGGGCGTTACAGACCAGTACAACAACAATCTGCTATTGCCCAAGGCCTGACTACCAGTTAAGGTGGTTTTGATGTAAACATTCTGTAGGCAAACACTGCACTTTAGTTGGTAGTAGTATTATGTTTCTTAAAACACGTTGGCCCTGTCACTCTAGATACCAGCAATAAATCCATCTAATGACCTGTACCACCTCTTAGTTAAAGCACATGAAAGTGGCAATGAAAAGCTGATGTTTCAGTTAAAATGACCTGGGGCAGTCAGTGCAATTACATAGTTTCTGTTTAATCTGATGGGTTTACAATACGAGGGTGGGGAGCTCTGAGTGGAGTCACTAAAAAATGACTAAGGATCCTGTTATGCAAGAAGGGCCACTCTCTGCATTCAAATGGAAAACATTATACTGCACACAGGTTTCAGAGTAAAACAATCATTAGAGATAAAATCACTCGTTACACATTCTGGGTTTTTCCCATTCATGTTGCAAAAAGAAATTTCTTGTGTTATTTATACAAATAGTTGGACAGCAGATACTGACACTTTTCTGCTGTGTATATTTTGGGTGCAGTCATTTCATTCTGCTTTGTTACCCACTCAGTTCACTGCCCATGATTAATAAGTGGAGATTTAGTTTCAAGCTCTGTATACTGTATAAAATATATGTATAGGTTGAACCAGAATTAGAATTCAGGCATTATTTTTATTACTATCCCTTCAAACAAGTTCTTTGATGTCTTAGTGGCAATTTTAGGCTCAGCCAGAGAAGAGTCCTATCAAATTGCCTGTAAGCAGGTTTAAAGGGATCGTGCATTTTTAAACTAACTTTTAGTATGATGTAGAGAGTGATATTCTGAGACAATTTGCAATTGGTTTCAATTTTTTATTATTTGTGGTTTTTGAGTTATTTAGCTTTTTATTCAGCAGCTCTCCAGTTTGCGATTTCAGCAATCTGTTCCAAGAGACCCTAGTAAGCATATATAGCTTTGAATTAGCTGACTGAAATATGAATAGGAGAGGCCTGAATAGAAAGATGAGTAAGAAAAAGTAGCAATAACAATACATTTGTAGCCTTACAGAGCATTTGTCTTTAGATGGCGTCAGTGACCCCCATTTGAAAGCTGGAAAGTCACAAGAAGAAAAAGGCAAATAATTTTAAAAAAACTATAAACATAAATAATGAGAACCAATTGAAAAGTTGCCTTGAATTGCCCATTCTATAGCGTACTAAAAGTTAAAGTAAAGGTGAACCGCCCTTCTAAGATGGCACCATGTTGGCCAGTTCCTGATATTCTGCCTACACCGGTTGTTGCCCTAGTGATGTGCGGGAAGGGATTTCCCCGACCCTATCCTGTCCTACCTTAGCCCGCGCCTGCCCGCATCCGAATTCCAGGTTGCTTTTATAGACCCGCGCCAATCTGCCCCGCCGATGATGTCACAAAAGGGGCAGGGCGAGCAGGAGCATTGTCAATAAAATACAAATGCGGAAGTCGGAAGCCGGCATGTGACTGTGGTTGGCAGGAAGAGCAGGAGAAGAGCTCAAACCGCACCTGCCCGCCATTCACGAAGAAGAGTGTGAGGTCAGCCTGAACCTGCCCGACCCTCGGGTTACTGCGGGTATTGGCCCGGCCCGCACATCACTACTACTGACCTGAACTTTTATATCAGTTATATCAGTTATACTGGTTGTGTTCCAGCTTCCTGCTGTCCATCCTGAAACATGAAAGTGACTTCATTAATAGGATAGGCATGACATCCTTAACGTGAACATGACTCCGGAGACTGATATAAAACACCTAAAAAGAGGTCATTTAAAAACGCAAATGCAGTGTGCTGTTTGGAATCAAACCACCATGTTTCTTTTTACCTATAATGCAGCATTTTCCTTGATAATTCCAGCATAATTGTTGCCCTGCTCCAAATTTCGCCTACCACAATTGTGCCTGTTGCATTAAAACTTGCAGTTGCCCAAAGCATTTTCAGAATGGGGTTGCATCACTTGTGGAGTGTTCAAAATGGTGTTTGCATCTGATTTGCTGAGTGCGCCTAGTGATACAATCAACTGTGGGAACCCTGAAACTACTCTCAGGCCCAGGGTGTTGATAGCTCCAGGGTTCCCCAGCAACAACTCGTCAGAACCGGCTGAATGGACGCAGTGGTAATTTGGACAAATTGGGGCAAATTTACTAAAGGGCGAAGTGACTAACGCTGGGCAAAATTCGCCAGTGTGACGTCTATTCAGAACTTCGCCGATTTACTAACGGGCGCTGGCGTAAATTCGCTAGGGAAGGAGATAGACTCTAGCGGTACTTTGTATAGACTCTAGCAGTACTTTGCTCCCTAACGCCTGGCGTATTTGCGCTCTGTTGAATAGACGTGACTACGCAAATTCACTAACATGCGGATTTTACTGAACGTCACCTCTTGCGCCAGACTTGCCTTCCCCACCTCAGACCAGGCAAAGTGCAATAGAGAAGATAGGAGTTCCTCAAAAAATTGTAGAAAATTTTGAAAAAGTTGAAAAAGCCCCAAAATACACATGGCGACTTTACAGTTTTTCAGGGTGATAGGCTGAAAAAGAGTGTAAATTTTATCTGGGGTAACCGGCTTCCCCCCTACATTTCCTAACATATGGCACATAAACTATACACTGGGCTCATGTGTAGGGCAATATAACAACTCTAGTTTCTTTTATTACGGTTCCCTGGACTTGTGTAATGTAATGTATTTGCTGCAAATTAGCCAACACTAGCACAACTTCGCTTTGTTTGCCGAATTAACGCTAGTGAAACTTCGCCATCGTGCGCCCTGGACGCAATTTCACATTTTACTGAATTATCGTTGTCCTGGCGAATTTTCACCTGGCGAAGTGTGGCGATGTGAGTGAAGCCGTCGCTGGCGAGTTTCCAAAGGTTAGTGAATTTGCCCCTTTGTGTCAATGTGAGAGCTCCTGCATTTGTGGTTCTGTTCATAAGTGATCCCTATAAAATTTAGTTCAGTTTTAGCCAGGTCACTATCTCAGATTTCCTCACACTCCGTCTCATCTTACATGGTACGTTTGGATTGGAGGAAAGCAATACAATTTCAATATGATAAGAAACATTTCCACTCTCAAACTGGCAATTATAGACCTGTAAGTTTGACATCTGTAGTAGTGAAGTTGTCTGAAGGTTTCTTTGTCCTGAAGAGCAGAATGGTTTTAGAATGCTTAGCTTTTGCCAGGCCTTCTAATATAGCGACACATCAATATTTGCTTTTCTAATCTAAGGCTGTTGATCTTGGTGGTGCTGTTTGCATGTGGGTACAGAACGTATACATTGTATTTATACAGAGTTGTTTTCAATGTTGCAATGTTTCAGAATTGCACTGGCTCATGGGACTATCTTAAAGAGCATGCACCCAGTTGGGCAGACTTATCTGCACTATAGTTATCTCACAAAGGTACTATACTTTGCATGGATAATCAAAGAATAAGTAAAGCTTTCATCCCTATTTTTCTTGTAAAACTGTTTCACAGCTCTACCCCAATTGCACCAGACATGCAGTTTCCCCATCGCGTTTCCAAAAATGCAAAGCTGAGCAGAGGGGTTGGAGGCCTCCATTCTTTGGTTTCATGACTTCCATTCCTTTACTTGATCTTGGAGATCAGTGACCGGAAGCCTGTACTATGGATCAGGACCATGGGTTGGTTTCCACCACACAGGCACCCACTTGTATGTAGGACTTCTCATATGGTATCTCTTCGTTCATCCCTAGCAGGCAGCTACTGTGCAGAAATGACCCATGTCTGTTGCATTTTGGAACAATTTATACCACTTTACCCAAAGAAATGGGACATTTGATTACCTGCACAGCTGCACTAGGCATCGGTTGCAGCAATATAGGTTATATATTTACTAACTTGTTATTTCTGGAGGAGATTGTGCTAACAACACTACCAGTGCTCTACCTGGCATGTATGCAGTAAGTGCATTTCTCTACAATTATTATACTGGAATGTTTGGGGTCAATGTAGTGCCCTGAATGTTTCTGGCATGTCTGTTGTTAATGTTATGCTTAGAATCCCCTTTCTATAGTGATCTTACTGGCATGTCTGTGGTTAATGTTATGCTCTGAGTCTGCTCTCTACAGTCAACTTACAATTGTGATTATGCATCTTAATATTCTCCTTAGGCCCTATATTGTGTTGAGCTGGCCCTATGGATGCAACAAGCACTATGGATTCACTACAGCAATATCCTAGGAACCAGGAAAGACACACCCTCTGCCTATATAGTTTCCTAGCGAATCAGCCATTATAACAAAGCTAGCAGCGCCCATCAGAAACCTGCTCTATAGGGCACCTACTCACAACTGTAGCCCTGAGATAAAAAGTCTTCCGAGCTGCCTAGCCTAGCACTGAATAGATTATTTGCAAGGCAAACTAAAACAAAGCCATGAAAGCAAGAACAGCGTAACAATTGGTCATCCTGTCTCCATGCCAACCACAACTAATGATTTATCACAAGCTGTATTCAAAGGAACCAGAAAGAATGGTTGCCAAGCAGTACAATTAGAACAGTCGTATCCGGCGTTTTCTCTCAAACCAAACGATTTCAGATTAAAATGTCTGGAGTTACCGGTTCTAATCTGAATTCTCATTTTAATTCATGGCAGTTTATTGACTTTATTTTCAATATTTTAGCCCTTAAGTCTACAAAAAAATAATTGAAACAAAGCTGAGGTCAGCCCAGAGATTCCTCCTTTCTCGTATTTGGGCTAACCTCAGCTTGAGCTCGCGCTACAGTGTGACCGCACACAGGCTGATCAAATCAATAGAGCAGCTGCACTGAGCCTTTTGCCTGTGTGCCCATAGCCTCAGGGTGAGCAGTTTTTACACTGACTTTTTAAAAACGGTTGAGCGTTAATACACCAATGAAACCACACACACAATAATATGTGTTCTTCAGAATGTTTAGTTGTATTTTCCCAACGTGCATTTCTGTTTTTTCTCATTCCCCCAGGGCCAGGCAAAGTGCCCAATACGCGAGTGTGCATGTGCGAAAAAGACAAGTGCGCATGCGCAAAACAAAGATTCGCACTAGAGCAGTGATCCCCAACCAGTAGCTCGTGAGCAACATGTTGCTCTCCAAACTCTTGGATGTTGCTCACATTGTCCTCAAAGCAGGTGCTTATTTTTACATTCCAAGATTGGAAGAAAGTTTTAATTGCATAAAAATTAAGTATAGTGCCAAGTAGAGCCTCCTGTAGGCTGCCAATCCACATAGGGGCTACCAAATAGCCAATCACAGCCATTATTTGGCACCCCAAGGGACTTTTTCATGCTTGTGTTGCTCCCCAACTCTTTTTACATATGAATGTGGCTCACGGGTAAAAAAGGTTGGGGACCACTGCACTAGAGCGTGAGATCGCACACATCTGCCAGAGCGGGGACTGGACTAGGGGGTAGTAGAGGCAGAGAAGGTGCGTGCCTGGCACCCCTCCAGCTTTGCGCCCTAGCCACGTGCCTACTCTGCCTACCCCTAGTTCTGGCCCTGGACTGGGGGGCCCGGGGCCCACGGGGACTGCGGTCCAGGGCCCCCCTCTGGCCCATCCACCCCCTACTGTAAAGCATGTGCATGTTTGACAGATGCCACGCACCGTGCATTGCAAAATTTTTTTTTTTGTTGTAAAACCAGAATATTGGGTGAGGGGGTCTGGCCCGGCTGGGCCAGTCCGACCCTGGTTTTATAAAACAGAAATTCGGCTCTTAAAGTTACCAGAGACAGCTTTTTCTCTCCCCTGGTGACTGGCTGCTAGAGTCCTGCAGCGGGTCGGGTACCCGCGGGTTACCTGCAAAAAAAAGAAAAGAAGTTTCAGGTGCGGGTATAGAGTCGGGTGGGCGCTTCTGCGGGTTTTCAGGTCGCGTGTCGGGCCGCGGGTCTTCTCAATTGCAATCACCCTATAAAAAGTAAAAGACGCCAGCGTTTTTTTGGGACTTAGAAAAAGTTTCAACTGTTTTTGAACCATCCCTATCTACTCTTGCACTTTGCCTCGTCTGAGGTGGCGAAGTAAAGTCTGGCGCAGGAGGTAACGTTCACGATAATCCGCAAGTTAGTGAATTAGCGTAGTTACGTCCTTTCTCCACAGCGCAACTTCGTCTGGCGTAAGGGTGCGAAGTAGCGCTAGAGTAGGTCCACTTTGCTAGTGAATTTATACCCGCACCCGTTGGCAAAATGGCAAAATGAGGTCAAGGTGGCGAAATTTCGCTAGTGTTAGCCACTTCACCCTTTAGTAAATTTGCCCCATAGTCGGCTGGGTTGCCTTGGGAGCCCAGCCGACTCGGCCCACCACTGGTTGAAAAAGTACAAAAAACATGGTGATTTGAGCCTGCATTTTTGGCACTTTGTACTAGGGATGCACCAAATCCACTATTTGGGATTTAGCTGAACATAGGGTTGCACCTGTCCGTTTTTCACCAGGAAAGCTGATTTCCTAAAAGGGCTGTTTGGGTGAAAACTGCCTGTCTGGATTTACAAATGAGGAGTTCCGTAAGGGCTTTAAAGTGAATGGCCAGTGATCAGCCAATCTGTGATCGCTATGTCATCGGACCCACCCCTGACATCACCAGACCACCCCCGATTTCATCCTCGAACCACCCCTGCCCAGTCTGCCACTCAGCTAAAGGTGGCATCCCTAGCACAATACTGAACCGAATCCCAATTTGTGAATGCAAATTAGGCAGTGGCGGAACTACCGGGGGGCAGGGGGTGCAAGCGGTCCAGGGCCAGCACCCCCTCAGGGCCCCCCGGCAGCCCGCGCGCCACTGAAAATGCGGGCGGTACGGAGGGGGGCGGGCCCCTCTAGTTACGCTACTGAAATTAGGGGCGGGAACGGAAAAAGTGGAAAAATGTTTTTTACTTTTACTGATTTTCCTTCCTGACCCTCATTTACATATGGAAATTAGGATTCTGTATCGGCACAATGTGAATCCCGCTGAAAAAGGCCAAATCCCAAACCAAATCCTGGATTCAGCGCATCCCTACTTTGTACCCGGTCTGATGTTATAGTGTATTTGTATGTACTTGTGTTATTAATGGCTTTGTATCAACATCTGCGCCTTTTAGGACCTGTGGGAATGATGATTCTTTCTATGGTAACTTGGTATCCATAAATAGGCTGCCTTTGGAATTTAGTCAGGGAAAATATCAGCAGCAGATTAGCCATGCGTGTGATGGAAATTTACACCAGGCATTAATTTCAGGTAGTGTAACATGACCTGCCATAAAGCTCTTAGATCTTGACGGTGCCAGTTACTCCGTGGGATTGTGGGTCGGGTGCTATAGAAATCATTACAATAAATGACTGCCTTGCTGCCCTTGGACGGCTAAATCTAAGTGTAAGTCTCAGTAATCACTCTGGCGTGTAATTGGGGAATTCAATAAACGGAGCACATGTTGCTAATTAGCTATGGGACCAATTCCGCTCTGACAAAGTCACAATGGATATTCCCATGGAAGTCACATGAAAAGTGGTGAAAATCAAATGATTGGAAACAAGTGTGAATTAATATTTATAGAGCTGTACAATTAGTGATCAGTAGTGATTCTCAGATGGCTGATGTGCAACAGATGGAGAATACAGTCCCTGGTAAATTGCTGTGATGCCGCAGGTGGGTACAGACGAGGGGCCGCAGACTGCTCATCCCTCCCCAGCCCCTACTAACATACCTTCTGTAAAAATCAGTGTTGTCTTTCACAGGATCTAAACAGGGACAACTCCCCTGGACCCTGTGGTAGAAAGAAACTTACAGTCGAACACCCTGGTGCTCCGAAGAAGTTAATCCCTGGTGCAGAGTGAAAGTGGTATCGGCCAACTCACAACCACATGGGAAAAGGAACAAATTCACCGGCACACAGGGAATAATGCTAGCAATGTGAACCCGTTAATTTGTTCCTTTTCCCCTGGACCCTGCACACAGTTGGGACTACAGTATAACTGCAGCCTGTACTTGTGCAACTAACCTCAATAACACACCACATATATTCTGTACTAATTATGACCAAAAGCCATTGGGATACGAGCCAATAAGAGCCAAATTACCCTAGTTTGTTCAGGCCCCCTTTATAAGCACCATCTCTCCCTACTATACCTGCTATCCCACAGTCACACTCCCTTCCCAGAGACTATTATCCCACTGTTACTATAAGCACCACCTCTCCCTACTATACCTGCTATCCCACAGTCACACTCCCTTCCCAGAGACTATTATCCCACTGTTACTATAGACACCATCTCTCCCTACTATACCTGCTATCCCACAGTCACACTCCCTTCCCAGAGACTATTATCCACTGTTACTATAGGCACCATCTCTCCCTACTATACCTGCTATCCCACAGTCACACTCCCTTCCCAGAGACTATTATCCCACTGTTACTATAGACACCATCTCTCCCTACTATACCTGCTATCCCACAGTCACACTCCCTTCCCAGAGACTATTATCCACTGTTACTATAGGCACCATCTCTCCCTACTATACCTGCTATCCCACAGTCACACTCCCTTCCCAGAGACTATTATCCCACTGTTACTATAGACACCATCTCTCCCTACTATACCTGCTATCCCACAGTCACACTCCCTTCCCACAGACTATTATCCCACTGTTACTATAGGCACCATCTCTCCCTACTATACCTGCTATCCCACAGTCACACTCCCTTCCCAGAGACTATTATCCACTGTTACTATAGGCACCATCTCCCCCTACTATACCTGCTATCCCACAATCACACTCCCTTCCCAGAGACTATTATCCACTGTTACTATAGGCACCATCTCCCCCTACTATACCTGCTATCCCACAATCACACTCCCTTCCCAGAGACTATTATCCCACTCTTACTATAGTCACCATCTGTCCCTATTATACCTGCTATCCCACAGTCACACTCCCTTCCCAGAGACTATTATCCACTGTTACTATAGGCACCATCTCCCCCTACTATACCTGCTATCCCACAATCACACTCCCTTCCCAGAGACTATTATCCACTGTTACTATAGGCACCATCTCCCCCTACTATACCTGCTATCCCACAATCACACTCCCTTCCCAGAGACTATTATCCACTGTTACTATAGGCACCATCTCTCCCTACTATACCTGCTATCCCACAATCACACTCCCTTCCCAGAGACTATTATCCACTGTTACTATAGGCACCATCTCCCCCTACTATACCTGCTATCCCACAATCACACTCCCTTCCCAGAGACTATTATCCCACTCTTACTATAGTCACCATCTGTCCCTATTATACCTGCTATCCCACAGTCACACTCCCTTCCCAGAGACTATTATCCACTGTTACTATAGGCACCATCTCCCCCTACTATACCTGCTATCCCACAATCACACTCCCTTCCCAGAGACTATTATCCACTGTTACTATAGGCACCATCTCTCCCTACTATACCTGCTATCCCACAGTCACACTCCCTTCCCAGAGACTATTATCCACTGTTACTATAGGCACCATCTCTCCCTACTATACCTGCTATCCCACAATCACACTCCCTTCCCAGAGACTATTATCCACTGTTACTATAGGCACCATCTCCCCCTACTATACCTGCTATCCCACAATCACACTCCCTTCCCAGAGACTATTATCCCACTGTTACTATAGGCACCATCTCTCCCTACTATTCCTGATATCCCATAGTCACAGTCTCTACTATGTGCAAGGCCCAGGACAGTCACCCTTGATTAGAGCCCTGGGTGCAGTTGACATTATCAATAAAACCAAAATTATTATTAACCAGGCACCATAAACTGAATATTTCTATGATACCAACAATGAAATCCAATTGCATAATATATTGATTATTTAATAACACTGCGTCTTTGAAGGTACGTCATCTTTCTCAATCTTGCATAAAAAAAGGGTACAGTTCGCAAGTATACTAAGCTATGACATTACTATATTTATGATGCTTGTGGTATGTTTGCTCTGTTTAAATATTACACATTGCATGTAACACTCCCAGGATTTCACTGTATGGCTGAACTAATTGGACTTGCGCTGACACTTTATATGGCCTGACACTTAGGCAATGATGTCTTTCACCAATCAGAAACCTGATTATCTTCCTGTTTTTGCTGATCTGTATGTTAACAAATCCCAAACAAGTCAACAAGTTAGATTACTGGAACTGGAATCCATGGAACTGCCATTGGATTCCCTGCACAAGTCTTTGGTAGATCTCGGCACAAATAAACATTATTAGATCTCAGCTAAAAGAGTTGTATCAGCCCTTATTAGAAAACTAGTTTGAACCTTTTAGGGGCAGATGTATGAAGGGTCGAATATCGAGGGTTAATTAACCCTCGATATTCGACTAGGAACTAAAATCCTTCGACTTCGAATATCGAAGTCGAAGGATTTAGCGCAAATCCTACGATCGAACGATCGAAGGATTATTCCTTCGATCGAACGATTAAATCCTTCGAATCGAACGATTCGAAGGATTTTAATCCAACGATCGAAGGAATATCCTTCGATCAAAAAAACATAGGCAAGCCTATGGGGACCTTCCCCATAGGCTAACATTGACTTCGGTAGCTTTTAGCTGCCGAAGTAGGGGGTCGGAGTTTTTTTTAAAGAGACAGTACTTAGATTATCAAATGGTCGAATAGTCGAACGATTTTTAGTTAGAATCGTTCGATTCGTAGTCGAAGTCGTAGTCGAAGGTCAAAGTAGCCCATTCGATGGTCGAAGTAGCCCAAAAAACACTTCGAAATTAGAAGTTTTTTCAATTCGAATCCTTCACTCGAGCTTCATGAATTGGCCCCTTAATGTGAATTTTATGATGTCACACACGCATTTGGCAACATCATAACGAATTAACAGATGAGAAGCAGAAAACATTCCTTTCTTTATTTAGAAGTGGTTAAAGGCCACAGAGCAATGGCCCTTTATGACAATAAAACATTTGCCAAAGTCTACAATACAATTAATGTATGACTATCCACACATTTATAGCACTGGGGCAATGGCATTCAGAGGAAGTACTAAGTTTATGGGGCTCAGCAGCTCATCTTTAAATTTTGATTTTTATGATGTAGAGAGTGATATTCTGAGACAACTTGCAATTGGTTTTTATTTAATATTATTATTGATTTTGAGTTATTTCGCTTTTAGTTCATCAGCTCTCCAGTTTGCAATTTCAGCAACCTGGTTGCTAGGTTCCAAATTACCCTAGCAACCATGCATTGATTTGAATAAGAGACTGGAATATGAATAGGAGAGGCCTGAATAGAAAGAAGATTGATAAAAAGTAGCAATAACAATACATGTGTAGCCTTGTAAAGCATTTATTTTTAAATGGGGTCAGTGACCCCCATTTGAATGCTGATAAGAATCAGAAGATAAAGGCAAATAATTAAAAAACTATAAGAAAAAATAGTGAAGATCAATTGAAAAGTTGCTTAGAATTAGCCATTCTATAACATACTAAAAGTTAACTTAAAGGTGAACCGCCCCTTTAATTGCATGCTAGTATAGATAAGCACAAGCACTTTCTGTAGGGTATTTTAATACATATCGTTTTGTATTTTCATTCCCTTTTTGGGGAATTGTCATGAAGTTGCCACGTTTGTCTCAGTGTATTACCCCATAGCCGCCAATCACCAATTTCATAGGTGTAACCAGTAAACGCTACCTGCTGATTGGCTGCTGTGCATTACTAGACTTGGAGCAAACTTTTCACCTTTTACTACATTACCCCCTTTCATCCAGTTGGACTGCCACAATATAAAACAGGCTTCAAAGCAGAGAACAAGATATTTTCTATATGAATTTCCTGGTGGCACATGAGCGCCTTCCCTCACTCTGCGCCTGGCTAAAATGAAAAATCACCGGTCTTTCGTTTTCCGAAATCGCTTGAATCGCCGCGTGTGATTAGCGCCGGCAATTTTTCATTTTAGCCAGCGCAGAGTGAGGGAAGGCGTTCAGGGAGATTGGTTGCCGCAAAGTCGCTGCGATTTGTCGCCAGGTGACTAAATCTCCCCGAATCACCCAGTGTGCCCTTACCCTAACAGCCACCATATGAGGTTTAGCTTGATATTGCTACACTGTCTTATCAATTAGTTTCCATAAACGTGTGACTAAAGCTCCTACTCGTTACAAAGTAAATGCACTTGCCAAGAATAAATATGATGTCACTGGGTGGGGACCCTCATATGATCCAGAAGGTCTTTTTAGCAAGTGAGGGAATACAGGGTTATGGGAAATAGCTCATAGTACAAGTTGATCCAGGGACTGGTCCGATTGCCATTTTGGAGTCAGGAAGGAATTTTTTCCAGTGATGGGCGAATTTGCGCCGTTTCGCTTCGCCGAAAAATTCGCGAATTTCGCGCGAAATGGCGAAAAATTCGCGAAACGGCGCCGGCGTCTCGTTTTTGACGCCGGCGCCCGTTTTTTCTACGCCGGCGCCCGTTTTTGACGCTGGCACCCGTTTATGACGCCGGCGTCCGTTTTTCGGAAAATTTTTTTTGACGCCGGCAAATTTTTTCGGCGAATTTTTGCGGGCGTTTCGCGAATTTATTCGCTGGACGCGAATCGCGCAAATTCGCCGCGAATTCGCGCCTGGCGAATAAATTCGCCCATCACTAATTTTTTCCCCTCTGAGGCAAATTGGAGAGGCTTCAGATGGGTTTTTTTTTGCCTTCCTCTGGATCAACTGGCAGTTAGGCAGGTTAAATAAAGATTTAAGCTGGCCACAGACGCAAAGATCCAATCGTACGAATCAATTTTAGGGAATAGTGATCATAACATGGTCTCCTTTGAGATTCTGTTGCAGAAGCAATTCTATAAGGGAGTAACTAAAACACTAAATTTCAGACGTGCAAACTTTGACAGTATAAGGGCATCTCTGCAACATATTAAGTGGGAAATGCTTTTCACAGGGTTAAACACAGAACAAAAATGGGAAGTCTTTAAAATGCTGCTTAATAAATATACTTGTCAGTATATTCCACTTGTAAGCAAGGAACGTCGTTGCAAAGCAAAACCTTTTTGGTTCAATAGAAGCGTTGGTGTTGAGGTGGGTAAGAAAAGACGTGCTTTTAAGGCTTTCAAGTTAGCTGGTACAGCCGAAACATTTATAAGGTACAAGGAGGCCAATAAATCATGCAAAGAAGCTATAAGGCAAGCTAAAATTGCTATAGAAAAGGATATTGCAGCAAGCAGTAAAAAAAATCCCAAATTATTTTTTAAATATGTCAATAGTAAAAAAATGAAGCAGGAAGGGGTGGGACCCTTACTATCAGAGGGGGATCAGCTGGTTGATGAAAACAAAATAAAAGCGCAGATTCTGAACTCGTATTTTTCATCTGTTTACACAAATGAAGAACCAGTAAGTGAAGGTTTCCTTCTTAACACTCCCAATTCTAGTAATACAACTAATGATGCATGGTTCACACAAGAAGAAATTCAAAAGAGACTTGAACAGGTTAAGATTAACAAAGGTCCAGGGCCAGATGGTATTCATCCCAGGGTAATTAGCGAGCTTAGCTCTGTGATTGCCAAACCTCTTTACTTAATTTTTCAGGATTCATTGAGATCTGGTATTGTGCCAAGAGACTGGCGAATTGCTAATGTGGTGCCTCTATTCAAAAAAGGATCCCGTTCTCAGCCTCAAAACTATAGGCCAGTTAGTCTGACGTCAGTATTAGGAAAGCTTTTCGAAGGGTTAATAAAGGATAAGATACTGGACTTCATAGCAAATCATAATACTATGAGTTTGTGCCAGCATGGTTTTATGCGTAATAGATCTTGCCAGACTAACTTAATTTCTTTTTACGAGAATGTAAGTAGAGACCTCGATTCTGGGATGGCAGTGGATGTGATTTACTTAGACTTTGCTAAAGCATTTGATACAGTGCCACACAAAAGGTTACTGGTTAAATTAAGGAATGTTGGCCTGGAACATAGTATTTGTACCTGGATAGCGAACTGGCTAAAAGATAGACTACAAAGAGTGGTGGTAAATGGAACATTTTCTAATTGGACCAGTGTTGTTAGTGGAGTACCGCAGGGCTCTGTACTAGGTCCCTTGCTTTTCAACTTGTTTATTAATGACCTGGAGGTGGGCATTGAAAGTACTGTTTCTATTTTTGCAGATGATACTAAATTGTGCAGAACTATAGGTTCCATGCAGGATGTTGCCACTTTGCAAAGTGATCTGTCTAAACTGGAAAACTGGGCAGCAAACTGGAAAATGAGGTTCAATGTTGATAAATGCAAGGTTATGCACTTTGGCAAAAATAATATAAATGCAAGTTATACACTAAATGGCAATGTGTTGGGAGTTTCCTTAAATGAAAAGGATCTAGGGGTCTTTGTAGATAACACGTTGTCTAATTCTGGGCAGTGTCATTCTGTGGCTACTAAAGCAAATAAAGTTCTGTCTTGCATAAAAAAGGGCATTAACTCAAGGGATGAAAACATAATTATGCCTCTTTATAGGTCCCTGGTAAGGCCTCATCTGGAGTATGCAGTTCAGTTTTGGACTCCAGTCCTTAAGAGGGATATAAATGAGCTGGAGAGAGTGCAGAGACTAAGTGCAACTAAATTGGTTAGAGGGACGGAAGACTTAAATTATGAGGGTAGACTGTCAAGGTTGGGGTTGTTTTCTCTGGAAAAAAGGCGCTTGCGAGGGGACATGATTACACTTTACAAGTACATTAGAGGACATTATAGACAAATGGCAGGGGACCTTTTTACCCATAAAGTGGATCACCGTACCAGAGGCCACCCCTTTAGACTAGAAGAAAAGAACTTTCATTTGAAGCAACGTAGAGGGTTCTTCACAGTCAGGACAGTGAGGTTGTGGAATGCACTGCCGGGTGATGTTGTGATGGCTGATTCAGTTAATGCCTTTAAGAATGGCTTGGATGATTTTTTGGACAGACATAATATTAAAGGCTATTGTGATACTAAACTCTATAGTTAATATAGGTATGGGTATATAGAATTTTAATTAAAAGTAGGGAGGGGTGTGTGTAGGGATGCTGGGTTTTCATTTGGAGGGGTTGAACTTGATGGACTTTGTCTTTTTTCAACCCAATTTAACTATGTAATGTACAATCGGACTTTCCCATCTCCCGACCTGCCACTAACCATTCAGTGACAGTCTCCCACTGAAAATCATACGATCGGCAATACACGCAGAGATATTATCAGCAGCCGACAGAAATTTTCTAACCTGTCCGATCGACCAAACGACCGATCTCCGCCGGACGAAAAATGTCGGGACTCTCCGCACACGTTCCGAAATCGTACGAATCGAGGATCTTTGCGTCTATGGCCAGCTTTAAAGGAGAACTAAAGCCTAAAAATGAATATGGCTAAAAATGCCATATTTTATATACAGAACTTATTGCACCGGCCTAAAGTTTGAGCTTGTCAATAGCAGCAATGATCCAGGACTTCAGACTTGTCACAGGGGGTCACCATCTTGGAAAGTATCTGTGACACTCACATGCTCAGTGGGCTCTGAGCAGCTGTTGAGAAGCTAAGCTTAGGGGTCGTCACTAATTATCCAGCAGAAAATTAGGTTTGTCTGTAATATAAGCTGATGTTAAAAGGCTGATTATTAAATTCTGATGCTAATTGCACTGGTTTCTGTGCTGCCATGTAGTAATTATCTGTATTAATTACTAATCAGTCTTATATTGTGACATTTCTATTCTATGTGTACTGTATATTGTGAGTGGGTCCCTAAGCTCAGTAAGTGACAGCAGCACAGAGCATGTGCAGTGAATCAGCAGAAAAGAAGATGGGGAGCTACTGGGGCATCTTTGGAGACACAGATCTTTACAGCTAAAGGGCTGTGGTTGCCTTGGGCTGGTACTAGGGTTGCCACCTTTTCCAGAAAAAAATACCAGCCTTCCTATATATTTATCTTTTTTCCCTATTAATAACATTGGGACCAACCATCATTACCGGCCAGGCCAGTAAAATACCAGCCAGGTGGCAACCCAAGCTGGTACAGAAGCCCAAAACATAATGTAAAACATTTGTAGCTACTTCTTAAGTTAAGCTTTAGTTCTCCTTTAAAAGGTTGACCTTGATGGACGTGTGTCTTTTTTCAACCTAACTTACTATGTTACTATGGTCAGCAACTGGGCCGGCATTTAACGAGCAGTTGACTGAGGGCCAGGGCCCACCAGGCTTCCACATCAGGGCCCCCCACAGCCCCATCACCCCAGCTGCAACCCCCACTCTGGCACCCCCGTCTCCTAAATCTAGGACAAATTCCTCCAAACTCTCCCAATGTGAATTATCATATTAATGGAAAGTTTTTGGTATAATTTAAATAAATTAGACGGGCCCTAAAGTATCCTGTTTTTCCTTCGGAAAAGGCCACACATAAATCAGTAAATGCTGAGAGCGACCACTTCTCTGCGCATGTTGGTTACATATCATTATTGATATAGACAAATATAAGAGTCCCATTACCCATTATCAATATATTTAAGACAGAGACATTTTGTGCATACTGCTACTGAAAAATGCCTTACCCTTTAAACAAAACAGGGATTGTTTGTCCATATATTGTAATATATTTAAGCTGGCCAACTACGTCAAAGTCATCCCATATCTGGCCAGTCCTATGCTCAATTTTCATCTGATTCATTAAGAATTCTATTGCTTCATTATACATTTTACAAAGGGACTAGGTTTTACCTGCAACTTACTTGCTGCTTTCAAAGTAAAACTCCCAAACTTGGCTGCCCTTTTACATATCATTGTTGATATACACAGGATCCAGAACATGCATTTCTTTTAGGAATTCTTTACCAAAGACTGGAGCTGAAGAAGCCATTTATAGAGACATCCAGGTAACACAGTTGCACCTGCCTTGAACTGGCATAAAACAGCACTGCATGTTCCTCCTCTGGAGTCCGGCACAAACATTCTTCTCTGGATGCAATCACGCTACGTTTCTGGGGAGAAAAGTTACATTTTGGTTGAAACACATCCCTGATGCCAATGGTAATTGAGCAGTATAATGTGAGGCATCTCTCATGGCGCCACCTAGTGTTCCTTTGTGATTACTATACCAGTAGTTTCTATTATGGTGTGCATTATCATTTCACATCTAACTTTATCTGCCAGTGGATCATCTTGTGCTGTGATACTGCCCAATGGTTTTAATTAATTTATTTTAATTAATAATTACAATAATTTAAAAGAATAGAGATCTCAATCACTCAATATCCCAGCAGACATACAATTTATAGCCCAGACAAGTGTAGTTGCTCTCCCCGCACTTTCCCAGCAGTCCCAGCACATAGACCCACTTATGTATGTGGGTTCTCCGAATTGAGCTTTGCTGGGGGACACAGGGGAACCTTGGAGCTACCGTCTGGCCTGGTCTGGAGGGTCCCTCCCTTTGCCACAGCAATGAAGCATGAATTCTGGGGGAAAATGCTGCATTGTGGGAGGGGGGGGGAAGATGCTGATTGAATTTGAAGTGTCACATTTTTCACTGCACTTGCAGACATACACGTGCTCTAAGGTTCTGTAGTCTCTCAATACCTCCAGCCAGGCACCAGTACTTCAAATGGCAGGATTATATGTTTTATTGCTGCTCACGACATGATTCAGGCATTAATGCAATAAAGTGCTTGCACTATAATCCAGCTATTTTCTCATCCTCTCATTTAAGTGCTTTGTGATTTGTCCAAGGCCGCAGGGAATTAACATGAAAGTCTTCGCCGGGAGGTAGGGATGCACCAAATCCAGGATTTGGCTCAGGATTAGGCAAAACCCCCAGTAATTTTGTAGAATTTAAATTCAGGCAAACTGTGAGTGCCTGGCTCTGCCAAATCCAGATCCTTGATGTCACGTGACTTTAAATCTCCGAACAACGAAAAGTGACAAATTCATTCACATGCAATTTTTTAAATCAAATGTGAAAATGCATATTAGGGCTCCGATTTAACTCTTTTGTGGAGTATTCAGCCAAATCCGAATATTATGGATTCAGCGTATCCCTACCTAAAACTGAGCACAGAACCCAGTCACCCAGGGACAAAATCCACAATTAGTTAGGACTTTACAGCACGCAGTGAGTATCTACAGTTGTGGAACTAAAGACCCTGTAGTCTTGGGGGGGGGTCTGGGGGACAGTGTGTGAAATGGGGGGGGCAAAGGGTTGCTGTGTGCGCCAGGCCCCTCCAAATGGTTTTTGTGGGGGGCAGTGACTGCTAGTTACGTCACTTGCTCGGAGTACTGGAATAGCTTAAAGGGATTCTGTCATGATTTTTATGATGTCGTTTTTATTTCTAAATTACACTGTTTACACTGCAAATAATTCACTCTATAATATAAAATTTCATTCCTGAACCAGCAAGTGTATTTTTTTTAGTTGTAATATTGGTGTGTAGGTGCATCTCAGGTCATTTTGCCTGGTCATGTGCTTTCAGAAAGAGCCAGCACTTTAGGGTGGAACTGCTTTCTGGCAGGCTGTTGTTTCTCCTACTCAATGTAACTGAATGTGTCTCAGTGGGACCTGGATTTTACTATTGAGTGCTGTTCTCAGATCTACCAGGCAGCTATTATTTTGTGTTAGGGAGCTGCTATCTCGTTACCTTCAAATTGCTCTGTTGTTAGGCTGCTGGGGAGGGGAGGGGAGGAGGGGTGACATACCTCTCAACATTTTGGAAATAAAAAGAGGGACAAAAAAGTTGCCACACCCAATTTTTTGACCATGCCCATTTTCTGGCCACACCCCCTAATTACCATGTTTTACAAAATTTGGCAAGTTATGAAAGTTTGAACATATTTCTGTGGTTTTTATCAGTTATTACAGCTTCACACTTCGTGGATTGTAACAAGCGGTGGGTATGCTGTGCTGTATGACGCGTTTCTTGCCGTTATCCCGGCACTTCCTCAGAGTCTGCTTTTGGCTTGTTACAATCCACGAAGTGTGAGCCATAATAAAGCCAATTACTTTTTATGAAGATTGTGTCACAGCTTTATTCTACCAACTAGCGCCCGACATGCGAGAGAACAAGTTGCGCAAGTACCATACCGGCATGGAGTAGCCGGCGTCTCACGAGGGCAGCAGCGGGGAAGACACAGCAGTCGGGTGAGCTCTGAAACGGTCCACATCTACAGCAGTAAAGAGTGACTGAAGTTTATCAGAGCACAAGTCACTTGACTGGGGGCACCTGGGAAACTGACAATATGTCTAGCCCCATGTCAGATTTCAAAATTAAATATAAAAAAAAATCTGTTTGCTCTTTTGAGAAATGGATTTTAGTGCAGAATTCTGCTGGAGCAGCACTATTAACTCATGCGTTTTGAAAAAAACATTTTTTTCCCATGACAGTATCCCTTTAAATAGTCTAATACAGAAAGTGATGCCTCTCAGTATCCTTCCACTATTGGGACAAAAATGCATACAATCCTTTTGTAAGAAAAGACAATAGGGAATATTTATATGTTTATTATACATTTCAAGTGCAACATGTTATTAATGCTTCATTATACATCTAAAAAAAAAAAAAAAAAAAAAAAGTTGCTTCTGTAAATAAACTATACAGTCCCCTTGTTCAATTGTTTCATATTTTCTATATAGCAGCTCCCATGGGCAAACAAGTAGGGCCACCATATGCTTGATATACTGTGGGAGGGAGGAGATAGAGGCACGGGGTGTGGGGGGTGATCTTAACTATATGAAGAGAGTGTTGGCAGTTCAGCAAATGTAAAAGGACCAGTAACATAAATTTTTTTTGTAGAACGAAAAAAACACAGACATATTAAACTTTTAAATTGCAAAGTCTTTACTAAGAAATAATTTACCGAAACTCCACTTGCGATCCATCATGCGGCACTCGATTTCTCCTCCTTGCCTTCCTTATAGGAGATAGCCAGTAAGGAGAAATAGAGCGCCGCATGATGGATTTAAAAGTTTAATATATCTGTGGTTTGTTTTTTCATTCTACGCCAACACATTTTTTAATAGAAATACTGATTTTACTGATCCTTTAATGCAGTGATCCCCAACCAGTAGCTCGTGAGCAACATGTCGTTCTCCAACCCATTGGATGTTGCTCCCAGTGGCCTCAAAGCAGGAGCTTATTTTTAAATTCCAGGCTTGGAGGCAAGTTTTGGTTTCATAAAAACCAGGTGCACTGCCAAACAGAGACTCAATGTAGGTAGACAAGCCATATAAGGGCTACTAAATGACCAATCACAGCCCTTATTTGGCACCCCAAGAACATTTTTCATGCTTGTGTTGCTCCCCAACTCCTTTTACTTCTGAATGTTGCTCACAGGGTTCAAAAGGTTGGGGATTCCTGTTTAAGGCCTAGTTGGAGGGTTCCCCAAGCTGCAGTCGCCCAGCTGTTGCTGAATAACCACTGGTCTCAAACTATTGTACTGGTGCAGCTTGGATCAGGGAGGCGCTCAGGGCAGGTCTGGTCGTCAAAATAGGCCCTGGCATTCCAAGTACACAGAGGCCCAAATAGTCCTCCACCAGCCCACTAAATAGTGACTGTCTATGGCAACTTACAGCCGCCCCTCTGGCATTTGCCAGAGCCCACAGATTGCCAGTCCGGGCCTGGCTCAAGGGTTTCTGTATAAGCTGCAATCAGTCCCTTGGGTTCCTATATAAAAAAATCCAGCCCTGGTTATGGATCGAGTGTGGGGGCTACACCTTTTTCTTCTCTTCTGTTCATTTATGTTCCATTCTGAAATCATATTATAAGGAAATTAAGGCAATGCCTCAAGGACAGCTGATAGAACGACGAATATCCATCCCTTACAGCAAGAGATGATTGAATTAAGTATTATACTCCATGAAACACTGCAGATATCACATGCAGGCCGAGACACATTTGTTCTTATGGCTCAAGTAACAGACAGGTCTGAGGGATCAATGGGTTGTTCACCTTTAAGTTAACTTTTAATATGATGTAGAGACATTAACATTCTGAAAGAAGTTGCAATTTGTTTTCATGGTTTTATTTTTAGTTATTTAACTTTGATCCGCGGCCCTCTAGTTTGGCATTTTAGGGTCTCTTTTACCTAAGTATCGGTTTAAATGAAAGCCTGAAATAGGAAGAGGGATGGGACAAAATAGAAAAGGTAAGTAATAAAAATAATAAAATTGTAAGCTCACGGAGCAGTTGTTTTTTTTTTACACTGCTGGGGTCGGTGACCCCCTCCCCATTTAAAAGTGGAAGACAAACCATTTGAAAACTATAAAAAATAAATAATGAAGACCAATTTCTGAGTTGCTACGAACAGGATGTTCTACACCATACTAAAAGTTATTGTAAAGGAGAAGCACCCCTTTAAAGGGAAACGTTTATTTTCCATAATACCTTGTTCTGGATGCCGCAAATCATATTTGTTCGGACATCACTGTGCTCCAATGCCCATAATGCAATGCTTTACAGGGTCACTCATTAATGCACTTGTGCCCAGGAGAGTGGGTTCATAATGCGCTCCTTTGGGAACAGAGGTGGGCAGAATAGTTCTCACATAGGATAAAGTTAGCAGGGCCATAGTATATTCTATGTGGCCTGTAGAAATGTAAGGCACAGTATTTACAATACACTCATGCTCTAGTTATAATCATAAGAAGCACAATGTGCATATTATACTTATTGATATACAGCTCCAGAACACTGATAATCTTCTCACGTCTGTCACTGCATATTGTTCAGGCAGCAGCAATGGCAACTGGGTATATGTTACTATTAGACTGCGGAGCCAACGAGTGGGGCACTGTGATTGCAAAGATCCTGCCTTGGGAAGTTAATGTTTGGGTTTTCTTCAGCTGAGGAATTCACAGATAGGAATATGGTTCACAATCCCAGCTGTTTTTAGTTGCGGAATAGCTTGACACAGTGGTACCAACAGCAGAACTCCTCTGGTTTATTGGTTGCTTCCAATCAGGCTTTATCCGTTGTCCTGAAGGAGCAGGTGCCATTATGCTTGCTGTGACCACAGGAACGTCTCACATCTCTCCAACATAGACTGGATCAGTGCTCTGTGGGAAAAATACAGATGTTAGTTAGCTGGAATTTAATTCTAAGGGGCAGATTTATTAAGGGTCGAAGTGAAAATTCAAATTCTCGAATGTTCAAAATGCTCAAATTCAGATTGTCAATTATCCAAACTAGATTTTTAATTCGAATTTCGAGATTTATCATACTCTGGACATTTAAGAACTCGAATTCGACTATTCGCCACCTTAAGGGCTCTTACAGACGAGTGTTTTTAGTGCGTTCCAGTTTCATGAGTTCAGCCACAGGGGAGAGCAGGAGTAGACACACTGAATTCTTTTCAATGGGGCTGTACTCACACAGACGCATGTAAGCGCCGAACGCAGGAAAAATGCAACATGCTGTGTCCCAACTTGCGTTCGGCACTTACATGCGTCTGTGTGAGTCTACTCCTGCGCTCCCCTGCGGCTGAACGAATGAAACCAGAACGCAGCTAAAAACGCTCATCTTTAAGAGCCCTAAACCTGCCAAATGACTGTATAAGTCAATGGGAAATGTCCAGGGATCAATTTGGTGGTTTGCAGCCTTCCGGACATTTCTTGAATTCAATTTGAGTTTTTCTAATTCAAATCGAATTCAATTCAAGTTTTCGGATCGATTCAATACGTCCGAGCTGAGAAAATTAGATTTTATTCATAAATTTTGATTGGTTGAATTCATGGGAGTTTAAAAAAAAAAAAAAAAAAAAAAAACTCACTCGAAATTCGACCTTAGATAAATGTGCCTTCAAGTCTAAAAAAAAACAAAATAAAAAAAAAAAAAGTATCCCATAAGTCATTTCCATAAAAAACTACTTTTATTCAAAAAGTCATATTAAAAAATAACAAACATACAGACCCCATGGTATTCTGTCTTACGCATTTCATACCCTCTGGTATTTAATCATAGGGCAATGATAATGGATTTTACAATTTTGTCTTCGTTTTTTGTATTTACGTTATTATATATACTGATTACATGCAGCTTAAGGAACAGAACCACAGTAATATGTATGTATAATCTTGCTCTGAACAATTTCTGGTTCTAAAATTATATGGGAGGGACATATTTGGTTTTAAACTCTGTTGGTCAATTTGGTACCATTAAAGCCTATGATTAAGTACCAGAGGGCATGAAACGCGTAAGGTCGAATACCATGGGGTCTGTATGTTTATTATTATTTTAATATGACTTTGAATAGAAGTAGCTTTTTATGGCAATAATGAGTTATGAGATACTCTTTTTGCTTTTTTCCTTATGTGCCCTTGGAACTGGGGGCTGTGTCCCAGCAACTATGGCCCTTTTTTGACTGGCCATTTCCATCCCAGTATATAAATGTAACTTTTTAACTAACTCTAAGTCTTGCAAGGAACACTATAAATACTGTAAGTAAATCTATAAGAAGGCCTTGCATCAGTCATTCCTTAGAATTTTATTAGGTTTTCAGTATGAGATTTACCTGATATATGAGCGAGCTACAGTGAATTTCTGGCAATAACAAGAGGAAAATGAAAATGTAGCATCTGGGGAAAAGGGTGAGACAGTGGGGCTCATTTATTAACGCAGCGCAAAAAAAGAGCACAGAGGCCTGATATTTGCCCAGTGAATGCGAGTATTTAATAAAGTAGTGCACGATACCTTAAAAGTCAGATTTGTACGCTAATGTAGACGCAGACAGGATGTAACGCGTGAAACTGCATATCAGCTGTCGCAATGCTTATAATAAATTGTGCGCACAGATACCGCAAAGGTAAGGAATAGTTGTGCGCATGTACGAATGTGCTGCTTTAATTAGTTGCGTTACAGATCGCGCATATTGCGCTCGATGTGCAGCATCTGCGTTTGTGTCTGTGCTAATATTTGTTTGGTTGCACAGGTGTTTAGCCTACCTGGTACTCAAAGGAACCTTGGTTAATATAAACATGTTGGGGGAAGGCGTGGTTAATCTGCACTTTACAGGGGTTGTTCAACTTTGAGTTAACAAACATCCCGAACAACAGCAGCCCCATTTGGTGTATTTGCCAGAACCCAGTTTAGCAGTATGGCCCTGCGCACATATATAAAATTCTCTTTCAAGCAACATGAAACACAAAAATATACTGAATATATTAGCGCAGCTGGGCAGGAATGCGCATTTTGAAGAGTGTTACTATTACACGAAGAGGCAGTTGTGGTGCTATTGCCCGGGTGCAGTTTTGCGCATATACAGATGCATATCTGCAACGACCGCAGCGCAAGCGCAATGCAGCCACGCCCCCAGCCACGCCCCTCACAAACACAGCATAGTTTGCGACATAAATGGCCAATCTTGTGCATAAACAAAACCTTTGCAAAAGCTCCGTGTTATGCGCAATATCACGCAAATATATTAGCGATCGTGCTCGTGATGGTGCAGACAACTCTTTTGCGTCCACTTATGCGCTGCATTAATAAATGAGCCCCAGTGTGTGCCAAAATAATAAGTGTGCTCCATCCATATGCCCATTTTTGGGAGCAGTAGAGGATTGACAGCAAACCAGGCAGTAGCTGGGGGCCCCATGGTTTTCAGGGGGTGAGGCTGCAAGAATTAGCAGATATTTCCATTATTTGATTGGCCACCTGAGGAGGTCCTCATCCTACTGAATTTTCAAACCTGCCTGACTGATGTAGCAGACACATAGCAGTCAGGCAGGCCAATCTGAAGGCACCATACAGGGGCCAATAAGTTGCCAGGTTTTTCCCAGCGCAGAGTGAAGTCTACAGTATATGAATAAGAGGGAGCCTGGACACACACACACAGTCACTCTCCTATAGCTTCAGGCTTATCCAAGAAAGCACCAACACTCAAATTGCCCCACAAGTGCCCATTACACTGGGGCCCCTATTGCAGTTTTGAGAAGCCTAGGGTTGGGAAGTATCAGAGGGAATTGTTGCCAGTACGTATAAAATGTCAGGGATCAAACAGAAGACAAGACAGGAGATGGAAGAAAATGGGAGTAGCACAGACTTGCCTCTGTCTTTTCTCAGCCACTTTCATGATATCGCAAACCTTGGTGTATCTGTCAGAGAAGCTCTCAGTCGCACCCCATTCCTGCAGATATGGCCAGGCACGCTCGGTCCCTATCACCTTCATCAGAAGGAGGGCCACATTCTCCACTGTGATGCAGTTAGGCCAGTCCGTGTGCCCGTTACTTACTGAACTCCCATTCTCTGTGCCATTTTGATGCTGGTGGTGATCGTGAGAATGAGGATAAGAATCGTGGCTTTTTGCTAGCTGAAGAATTAATTTCCATTCATCCATGGTCTCTGGTATGACACCTAAGGGAGGCAAATCATAGTTCAGTAACAGACTAGAATATAATAAATATTCACATAAACAGCCTCATGTACAATTGCGAAAATGCAATTTTCAGATGCAAATCTCCAGGTTTGTTTTTATCCACAATGCTTTTCCCCAGAATTCCAGCATAAAAGTACCTGTGCGCTGTTGTGCACATCACAATTATACACAATGCACCATTCCATATGCTAATTCACCATCCTCATTAAAAACGTATTCATTAAACCAAAGACCCCAATCATCAATGTATTAATGGCAGGTCAGGTCACTTACCACTGACTTCATCGATAAGACTCAGATCATCAAGGAACACAATGTTTGTCAGGGCTTCTGTCCTTCTGTCCAGCTCCAAACACAAAGACACATATCCCCGCCAGTATCTACAAGAGTAAATACTGTATTAAATAAACAGAACTCAGAATGCAACCATGTGTTAATATGTTGAGACAGGAACACCGGCCTGAAATAAGAACTAAAGCTCAACAAAGAATTAGGCTACAAATGCTACACCATATTGGGCACCACAGTACAGAACGTGTGTGTGCGTCTGTGTGTGCGTCTGTGTGTGCGTCTGTGTGTGCGTCTGTGTGTGCGTCTGTGTGTGCGTCTGTGTGTGCGTCTGTGTGTGCGTCTGTGTGTGCGTCTGTGATTTTAACAGATTATATACAGAATCGGAATTGATATGAACATATTGTACTTTACCCAAAGGTCCTACAGACTGTGGACATCTTCTGTTTTGTTTCGTAATCTGCCGGAAGTTTTATTAACAGATCAATTAAAGGTCCATAACCCCAGGTAAACAGATGAGAATTTGGCCTGGAGGAGAAGCAAAGTGCATCAGACTAATGAGAAAGAACCAGCAGGTTGCACCCTTAGTAATACATTCTATTTATTTTATATTGTATAAATGCCATATCAATATGTTTTTCATATCTTTGTCTTTATTTTAAACACTCCATTATTCAGATCTTTATTTTAAACACTCCATTATTCAGATCTGTCTATGTGATGAACAAGGTCTTGATATAATACAACAGAAATACAGATGTCCTACTTGGGATTTCCTTCCGGATCCAAAGTGTTGCTGGTTTGTGGAGCATCATGGGAAACAGCCAGCAAAAGCCAATCCATTTTGAGAGATTCTGGCTGAACAAGCGACTGTAGCAGAGATGACCTAGAGCACAGAGAATACTTGCAGTTTGGCTGGTGTCAATTACAAAAGTAAATATGCCACAAAAGAATGCAAAACAGGCAACAGGGGTTGCCAGTCACCACCTATTATGATCAGCTCAATGCCACCCTAGAATTCTGGGCAACGTCACAATAAATGGAGCCAGATTTGACATAATCCCTGTCCTGTATGATGCTTTCATTGTTATTCCATGTTATTCCATGGACTAGCGATACCCAACCTTTTGAACCGATGAGCAACATTCAGAAGTAAAAGGAGTTGGGGAGCAACACTAGAATAAAAAAATGTTCTTGGGTTGCCAAAGAAGTGCTGTGATTGGCCATTTGGTAGGCCCTATGTGGATTGTCAACCTACATTGAGGCTCTGTTTGGCAGAACACCTGGTTTTATACAACCAAAACTTGCCTCCAAGCCTGGAATTCAAAAATAAACTCCTGCAACATGTTGCTCACGAGCTACTGGTTGGGGATCACTGACTTATACATACAGAATACAGAAATGGTTTCTGGTGGCACCACTGAGGCTTGTTTATAATTATGGGGAAGAGTTTTAGGTGACACCTTAGTAGGTAGAGTTTGTGATGCACACCTAGATTTGTGAGCAGGTTCTGAGAAAGGGAAGAGAAAATATTCAGAAAGACATCAGTTTTTTTGCAAATAATTTAAAAACCCTTCTCTGGAAAACCATCTGAATACAAACCTTTGATCCACTGGTTTTGATTTAATAAGGCTGTCCAGATAAGCAAGGAAGTGCCTTTGATTTCCACGGCAGAGCTGCATGACATCCAGGGGCAGAATGGAAGGGTAGAACCTTATCAAAGACCGGACTGCGGTTTCCCCAAACTTCTCATACATCCTAAGTAAAAATGATAGAAAAAATGAAAAAAAATGAAAAAATTAGAAATGACAATATGGAACCAATGCTCCTCTTTCCTCTGCCAGTCCATTAAACATCCATCACACAAAGTAGTAAATATTGATTGAGGTAATGTGGCACGAAGGAGAATCTCTTTACTGGTCAGGCAACTTCACGTGACTTTGGAAAACGAATCGCTCAGAGTGCCATCCTGTCGTCGATTTACATTTTAGCCAGCGGGAAGGCAGTTCAGGGAGATTAGTCGCCCCAAAGTAGAGGAGATTTGTCGCCTGCAACTAATCTCCCTGAATCTGCCTGTGTGCCATGACCCTTTGAGGATAACAAAACAGTAAGAAAATGATTAAAGGTGTATTTGGAGACCAAGTTACTCAAAGTATACAAGTTTTATTTTACATTATAAATTATCCATTTAAAACCTGGCCGGCCAGGAACCAAACATATAACAATATAAATACATAAAAGATTATTTCCAAATGATTCAGTTAGGTCAATTATTTAAAAATCACAGTAATAGGAATTTTCCAAAATCTCCTAGGTTGTATTGAGTGATTCCCCCAGTCTTACGACAACAATTATAAGAGCAAAGTTGGTGTGAATTATAGTTCTTCAACTTGGGAGTATTATGGTGTAAGTTATAGTTCTCCAATTTGGTAATCAAGAAAGGTAATTTCCCCAAATGGGTTGCCAGGCTTATTATTTGGAGATATATGTAGAGAAGGTTACAAAGGGGTTAAATGGGGTGCCCACCACACCCCCTCTCTTTTCAGCTATATGTGCCCCCCAATAATGGACTGATTTCACCAGATCCTGCGTTTCGGTCCTTCCTCAAGGGTACATTTGGGCACAATCACTTAGTGACAGGTCACTTAGCGTTGGATCCGATAGCCTTTTCATAATGTCTCCACTTTACAGATACCCCTTTCCGAAAATACTAAATGACGCCTGATGTGTCTCAGCCGGTGCGTTCAACTGCGGAGTGCAAAACTCTGAACTTGCTCACACCGAATCCCAGCAATTTACTGATTTTCACAGTTGCAGCTTGCCGATTTTGGGGTAAATTCACCAAAAATGTAGTTCCAACCTTGGGAGTGACACACCACCTAGATACTGCGACGTGTTTCGCCTCTATAAGACTTAATAAAGCAGTTGCTTGGTGAATTTACACCAAAATCGTGCCGGGTGAATCGTGAAACCATGAAAATCGGTAAATTGCAGAATCATTTGAAAATAATCTTTTATTTATTTATGTTGTTATATGTTTGGTTCCTGGCCGACCAGGTTTTAAATGGATCATTTTTAATGTAAAATAAAAATTGTATACTTTCAGAGTAACTTGATCTCCAAATATACCTTTAATCATGTGCTTACAAAGTAGTAAATGTTTAACACCAGAAATACCTGCAGGCATGAGCGAGCAGCAGAGGACTATCCCACGGCTCTTCATCACTTAATAACTTGATCACGCTCACCAGAGCCTCACTGGCTATTGCTCCAGCCACTGGAGTAGAACTCGTCAGATCTAATAGAAAATAGGTGAAAAAGTCAACATAAATTACATAATTATCTGGAAATGTTCTTAATTGATCAGCAGTGCCTCAATGTCTACCAGCCAGGGCCTTCCACAGACTATACTGAAGGACTAAAAGGTTCCACCAGCGAGTCCTTTCGATACAGAAATAGATTTAAATAAAATATACATATTATGTTCCGAAAGTAGTAAGAGCAGATCTTTGTAAAGCTTTAATTACATGAAGTTGAGATGTTTCAAGGGTTACAAAATTCAAAGTGTGACCTCAGAAGTATAGGAAGATTTAATATTTAACTACTACAGAGCAATGTAATCATAGAAAGGCAGTGTGTTCCTTATAAGTGGTGGGTCACCTTTAAGTTAACTTTTAATATGTTATCGAATGGCTGATTCTAAGCAATTTTTTTTTTTTCTTTTTTAAATAATTTTCCTTTTTCTTCTCTTTCCAGCTTTCAAATGGGGATCACTGACCCCATCTAAAAATTACTTTGTTGGGCTACAAATGTATTGTTATTGCTACTTTTTATTCCTCATCTTTTTATTCAGGCCTCTCCTATTCATATTCTAGTCTCTTATTTAAATCAATGCATGGTCGCTAGGGTAATTTGTACCCTAGCAACCAAATTGCTGAAATTGCAAACTGGAGAGCTGCTGAATAAAAAGCCAAATAACTCAAAAGCCACATTTTATTAAAAATGAAAACCAGAATAACTCAAATAACTCAAACTACAAATAATCAAAAATGAAAACCAATTGCAAATTGTCTCAGAATATCACTCTCTAAATCAAACCAAAAGTCAATTTAAAGGTAAACAACCCCTTTAATATTAATCACCAGACATGAATAAATACTGAGAGCATTTTAATGCATTGCTTAATATGGTACACAGATTAGTGATGAGTGAAACGCATTGAAATAATTGGCCGTTTTACGCGCAACAGATTGTTACACGTACAATTTTTCACGCTCCAAAAAGTAAATGGGTATTGTTTGTCCAAATGCATTAAAGTCAATGGGCGTTTTTTCTTGTGGTGACTTTTTTGATCCAAATGCATTAAAAGTCAATGGGAATTTTTTCTTTGGCGATTTTTTTTGTCCAAATGCCTAAAGTCAATGGGCGTTTTTTCTTATGGGCATTTTTTTCTCAGCAAATTTTCCCGCTGTGAATTTTCACGAAAAAATTCACACACGATGCAATTTGGAATTTCGCCCCGAATTCATGGCTGGCGAATAAATTCGCTCATCACTAATGCAGATACCTGTGCACTGAAGTGTATGTGTGTCACGTGCAAAATGAATATAAACCTTGTATGGTTTTATACTTTTCATTTTTCAGAGATGAGGAATGGCTAAAGTATGTGGCATAGAAATATAGGTTTTGGGACAGTAATGGGTTTTCTGAGTGTGCTATAGGACATACTTCAGGAAATATATACAAGTTTCACTACCCACCTTGCAGCCCTTGCACGTAGGTATCCCAGACTGTTGGGCAGTCAGTGTACTGGAGAGCTATACAACGTTTTAGTCTCTTAAGGTCTAAAAGGAAAAAGTAACTCTGTATAAAGTGGCAGGCAGAAGAACCGAGATCTGAGGGCAATGGATCCTTTCCATCTGTGAAAACTTTGAATTCCAGACAGAGCATGGCAAGGCTGGACAGGTCCCGACGAAGAGACTCCTCTATGGGAAATGGAGCAGTCACGTGAAATATAACAGGGTGCTCCGTTTTAGTCAAGTCAGTCTGCGCTCTTCCCTCGTCCTTTGTCATCCCCAATTCTGGCCTGAAATCTCCTTCTTCTCCGTCCTCATTATTACAGGATGAGCTTGTAGTTGGCACTTCACCATCTGAATCTTGGTCAGAGGGGTCAGCCTGGGGACTAAAAGCTTTTTCCAGGTACGGGAGCCACGTGTTTAAGATTATTACCATGGCCTCTGGGTCAAACAAAACCTCAGGATCTTGGATTTTTGATCTGAATTCAGAAAGAAAAAGAGCAGTTACTATAAACGTCTGGGAATGTGCTGTACCTCATTTTTAAATGGAAGACACATAGGGAACGTCATCGATATCGATTTGGTAACTGTTCTTTATTATCACAATTCCATATTCAACATTATAATGAGATTATTTTGGACATTATCATATACAGAAATTGGATCTGTTGTCTGGAAACCGGCTATACAGAAAGTTCCAAATTACAGTAAATCCTTCCGCAGAGTCCATTTTAATCAAATAAGTCATATTTTTAAAAATGATTTCCTTTTTTCTCAGTAATAATAAAACAGTATCTATACTTGATGGTAACGAAGGTGCATTTAACTAAGGTGCATAAATCCATATTGGAGGCAAAACAACCCTAATGGGTTTAATTTGTGTTGACATTTTTTTTAGTAGATTTAAAGGTATGAAGATCCAAATTATGAAAAGATTCCTTATGTAGAAAACCCCAGCTCCCGAGCATTCTGGATAACAGGTTCCAAAATTTGATAAAGAGGCCCACATAACACAGAAACTCCTAATATACCCATAAAAGTTACCCGTTTCTTCAAAAAGTATGAATAAATGTCTTTTCATGCTGAAATCCAGCTGTTTAACAGTTCTGTTTGTTCCTGACAGGGAAGAATGAACTAAACACTGATGTTACAAATTGTAACAACTTCTCCACAGCTTACAGACAGCATGCAGGAACTATATAACCCACAATGCATTGCATTGTGATGCTCCTTTCCTTATTGAAATCACATGTGCAGGGAATTGTGGGGTATAGAGGATGCAGGCTGAGGACAGTTGGCTGCTAATACAAAGTAACAGTAGTCAGCCAGCTCAGCAAAGTAGTCAGACAGATCAGGAGGAGAGCAGGGGGCTAGGCTTAGGGAACTGTCAGAAACCATTAAAAATCATGAAAAGTCTGCATATTTTTAATTGATGTATATTGCAAAGTTGGCTTGAAATTATGTTTACTTTTCAAAAAGCTTAAGTTATGTTTTTGTGGAGTTCCCCCTTTAATAAAGGCTTGGAGTCGCATTGTATTGGACCCTTTCCTATGTAACTTTATTTGCTATTCCATGGATGGATACACAGTTAAATAGGATTTGAAATGTCACGTCGTTATCACCCTATTGATGTAAGGCAATGTAAGAATCTCATCATGCTTCACCAACGACTGTTCCTCGATAGAAAGCCCAATAAGACCTCACTTACATAGCTGCGGCTGTTGACAGTTTTAACTCTCCCAGGCTGACTTCCTCACAGGACGGCGGATGGGAGTCTACCCTGCAAAAAGGAACATTAATGAATTCTTCTTTTTACATGTAAAACTGTATTAGATAAAAAGTACTTTAGCCTAATAACTTTTTTTGGTGGCCGAGAAATGCTCCTCACGAGCACTGGAGAGATCATTTAGGATTATCTAGATAACACAATCCATAACTGAATCTTTAAGAAATCAGTCTTATGATCTCACAATATATATGTGTTATGTCAAGTCATGACTCCCTAAAATAATTAAATGGACTCACTCGTTCTTTTCCTCCTCTGGTTGGGACATGTCATTGACAGGCACATCAAGGAGTCGGTCATCTTCCTTCACCTCTTGCCGCATTCTGATATCAGGATTCATGTGAAGGGTTCCAATTTTCTCAGTGGTTTTTCTCACAAAGCTAGTGACACTGTGACCAGAAGAGAAGCACTTTCTTATATCAAGTGGCTTTCAAATATTTCTCTATAATCTGACACATAGGCTTGCACTATACCAGCAATATAATGTATGACTTTTAGTTGGTGAGACACAATGATGGGTGAATAGAATCATGCTTTAAAATCAAGGTAATCATCAAGACATGTTGTGTATGCGTTTAAAACAACAACAATGCAAGCTGCATGTAAAATGCAATGAAAATTGGAAAAAACAAAAATTTGTTACTACAGACGGGAATTCTGTGTTGTAAATTAGGGGCATCGGACCCAGAGTCTGCCAAGATGCCCAAAGTTAAGAGGGACAGTAGATGCACCAAACCCTGCTTTTTCATTTCCCCAAATGCAGGGGTACGGATTTGGTCGAATAAAGAAACAAATCTGAACTCATCTTATGCACCCAAAAAGCTTGTCTTCGGATTTGGTTTGGCCATGCACTTGGATTCTGCCAAATCCTGATAAAAATGTCTCTGATTCTGCCAAATTCTGAACCAAATCAGGGATTTAGTGCATCCCTAGTTTGAAAACAAACAATTAGGTGGCCCTAAAAAATTTGAATGGCCCAGTAAATTATAGCTATTCCAATGATCATTTCACATGTGTTGTTGCTGTTCATATTGCAGTTGGCATTTTGAATATTCAAGTTCTCTGATTTGGTAAGAGGTTGATCTAGCCCTGCCAGCATTCTAATGCACTGACACACTACACTTAGGGGGTTATTTATCAAGGTCCGAATTTATCTCAGTATTTCTTATATGCAACTCCGAGCAACTCTGAATTCCCAAATGGACCTTATTTATGAAGAAAAAAGCCCAAAAAAATAGGGTCAGGAAAAACTCAGAAAACTTCGGAGCTTTCCCTGAAAACTCTGAATTGTTCGGAGTTTTCTGCAAAAACTACGATTAGTTTTGGAGTTTTCTGAGTTTTTTTTGCACTGAACCACCCGAAATCACTGAATAGCGGTACAGACATCAGCGCAGACACTGGGACCTTCCCCATTGACTTATACAGGACCTCAAGAGCCGGATTCTACAGTTTTAGACCATTGGACTTTAATAAATCTCGAAAAATTCGTAGTGTTTTTTTTTTGGTCCGAAAACTTCGAATTATTTGAGGTTCGGATATTCGGAGTTGGATAAATAACCCCCCATCGGTTACCCTCTAAAATGCACATAAGTGCAAGCTTTGTATCAAGCCAAAATCTTGTTTATGTGCCAGAATGGGGGACCTGATGCCCATGCACTGGCAACACAATTAGATGGTGAGGAGAGAAGGGGAATGTAAGGAGCGCAGTGAAGAAATGCAGAATGGAAAGTGAAGGTAATTGCCTGCCCCTTCTCTATACCCAAGGCATAAAGGTGGGGCAGACAATATATGACTGACAGCTAAGATTTTTAAATATTTTTATAATGGGTATAGGTGTGTTACTGAAAAAAAAAAAAATTTTGGTTTCATGTTAAATTTGAAAAGATCCCCTTTAATGCAAGATTAATGAGAGCTAAAAAGTAAAAGAGATGGGAAACTGGTTACCCGAATAGTTTCATTATTTCAGTCTGTGTTTTAATACAGGGATTGGCCTATTGATTTTTATGTATGTCTAAATAATTTAGTAGGCAATTGCAGGACATCAGCCTGCTCTCATTTCTATTCTTAACAAGCAAAAAAAGCAAACATTAATAAACCAGCCCCCTATGCATTCATCATAATGCGCTATTCACACATGGTGCATCTTGTGTATATAAACACACTCTGCTGATATTTAAAACAAAGGCCCACGCCATAAAAATTGCTTTGGCTTGCACTGTACAAAGTTTCCAGTTGTTGAACAAGCAACGCAGAGAGATAGCTGAGCTCTAGAGAACACAAGGCAGGCGACATTGACCAGTCCTTTCAGAGAAGTTACCTGTCTTTCATTGCCTGCAGGGACACACGTGGAGAGGTGGAACGAAATGGCAATTGGATGTTAAATGGAAGCAAAGTCTCATTTCGATCACTGTCAGCCGTCATGGACGCATGAGATACATTGTCTGACAAGTGAAGATAAAGTACAAATGACAATATAAAACAAAAAAAGCATGGACATGGTGTGTTATGGATAAAGAACCGAGATAAATAATCCCCACCCTACGATTCCTAATGGTTGCAGTAAGCTCCAGTTCATGTTGGGATCTTTCATGATGCAACAAGCAAACGTGATCAGGAAACACGCAGGAGTGATTACTGGAATACTCATTATGGTTTGGGGATTATTTTATTATCATTATATTATTATTATTGGCAGCAGTACAAATGCTAGCAATCACACTGACAGTACCAATCGCTTTCTGCTGTGACACTCATGGTGTTGGAGAACTAGAATAACTGCATCCTGTTCACACCCCAATGGGAATATTCACAAAGTTGCAGCAGGTAAAAGAAGCCAAATTATTTCCAAAAGTAAAAACTCTTGCACAAAAAAAAAAAAAAAAACTCTTGCACACCTATTTATAAAAGTGTTTTACACCACAATTAAGCCCCATTTTTACACCTAAATAGACTTACAATATAAAAGTCAATGGGAAGTACAAATTTCATAAAGGGGAAATTCAACTTTAAATATTGATGTCACAAAAGCACCAATTCCAAATGTTTTCTGGTTGTCAGGTTCATTGTCCCTGGAAACCACAAAAGCAGACTGGCTGTTCTGGCAATCTATTTATCTTCAAAAAAGCAAATAAAAGGACACCTTGCTCTTGTTAATAGGCAGCAGCTTTGAAAAGTGAAACATTACATTTGTATCACGTGAATTAACAAACATTACATGAATGACCAAACTTAATTGTTTTTGTCCCACCCGAATGCTCATTTCCGGTTACAATCTAGTATAATATGTTCAAATATTATTTTCCTAAACGAGGGTCACTGACCCCAGAAACCAAAAACTGTTGCTCTGAAAGGCTACAATCTTATAGTTAATTTTTATTTATAATCTTTCAGACCTTATGGTTTTCTTTTTTTCTGTCTCTCATTCAAAACACTGCCTGGTAGCTAGTGTCAATTGGACCCTAGCAACAATATAGCTGCTAAAACTCCAAGCTGGAGAGCTGCTGAACAAAAAGTTGAATAATTTAAAAAAACAACAACATACAAATGAAGAACAAATACATCTCAGAATATCACTGCCTCATTATACTATAAGTTCAAATTAAGGGTGAACTACCCCTTTAATAGAAGAACCAAAACTTACCAAGATCTCCTTGCTCTTCCTCTTGTTCTCGTAATCGGTCGTCCTCAGACAATGTTTGGCTGTGTAAGGACTCACAGTCTTCATCGGATTGGCTACCTCTGCGGCTGATAACCCGATAGATTCCACAGTCCAACACATTGAAACTTTCCTACAATGGAATTTACTTTGACTTTATTTCCCTTGGCGTAAAGTCAAATGAAAGCATAGCCACTAACACGATTAGATTACCAATACAAAATACAAGCTATAGAAAGCAATAATAAATAAATCCAAGCCATAGAAAGCAATAAATGATCCCTAAACAGTCCACAGAAAACAGACTTTCTATAAAATGGAACATCGTTTTATTTCAAAAGAACCTGAGTCTTGGGGTCAAGCTAGAAAAGTTGCAGATCCTGATGGAGATCCAGCAAAGCCTACTGAGCTATAATGTTTGGTCTCTGCTGACCACAACATCCTTACAGCGTCTAAAAATCTTTAACTCCATAGAAAAGAAAATTTGGCTGGCATGAGACTTTGCATTAGATAACGTTTAAAATGATCTTGGCTACAGTTTTTGCCAGCATTCTTCTTCCGGGAGGATCAAGCTTCGGCTTCATTGTCCTACCGTGTCCTCAACAGGTCATTGGCAAAAACTATATATAAATCCTAGCCAAAGTGAACTCACATGTGAGGAGATACTGCTCCGTCTGCTGCTGCAGGCTGAATCCAGAGGTTCAAGCTTGGACATCAAATCTTCAAGCTGAGCAATGGATTCTTGCTGTGTTACAATGTCCAGCTGGGCCTTCAAGTGTTCTAGTTTGTCCATGGGCAAGACTTTCCTTCCCTTAACAGCAAAACAAAGAAATCAGGATACACGGAGCATGGACCAACCTAAGCACTTGGTCATTTTATTACAAATACTAAAGTAGGCCTGAGTTCGGTTGCTGAACCAACCCTGAAGGAAAAATACAGCAGCTTATTTACTGACTGGCATTAACAACAGGTTCATTCGATTTATGTTAGTAGTGAACCTGGAACACTGAGTTTGTATTACTATTAACATCTGTTATAATTAAATAAGCCACAACATTTTACTATAAAAACTGTGTGGCAGCACACAGAGTTCATATACCATATGGATAAGATGCACAGAGGAGCCCTGTACATTGCAGTTTGCACGCCGCTTCATGATTCCTCAAAAAAAGCCTTATAAATGTACTTGTACCTGAAAACAATTCCTAATATTAAAGGAGAAGGAAAGCTACCAAGGCAGTTTATTGCCAATAGATTAGCCACAACAGTGCAAGCTAGAACGTCATTTTTATTCTTTAGAATGCTGTTTCCTACCTGAGTAAACAGCTCTAGACATTGTATCAATTTGTTTAGGATAGCAGCTGCCATATTAGCTTGCTGTGACATCACTTCCTACCCGAGTCTCTCCCTGCTCACTTATAGCTCTGGGCTCAGATTACAGCAAGGAGGGGAGAGGAGATAACTGAGCATGTTCAAGCTCAAGTCCTGAAGCTGAAAATAGGAAATCTGATACAGAAGCTGATGTGTTCATAATAGAAAGACAGAAAAATGCAGTGTTTCTTTTGACAGAGGACTCAGAGCAACTTTACTTTGAGGGTTTACTGGTGTATTTATATAGACCTTTCTGATAAAGCTTATTGAGTTTTAACCTTTCCTTCGCCTTATTAAATAAAGCAGTGCAGTTTTGTGCATGCTGAGCCACATTTCCTGGTGCTCATGTCATTGCTTCAGTTGCTTTCTGGTAAAAGCAGAGATCCAGTCTTCGTTTATGGCAGGGATTCTAGATACTTATACACGGCTACATAGGAGTAGATGCACAAAGAGTCCTTTCAAGAGCCATGAAAGGATCAATTAGCATTCACCAGAATGGCTCATTTACATTTATTGCACCGCTGCATGGACATGACTGAGACTAAATTTGTTTCAGCAGGAATGTTTGGAATATACTGAATAGTGATGCATGCCACCTGGGACTATTTGTCTGTAGTGCAAGAGATTTGTCTTGTTTTACATATATACCAGTTTAGCTTCACAGAGGTCATAGAGCGATTATTATTTCTATAGCACAAACATATTCTACATCATTTACATGCCTTAGTGGAGCTTATAGTCAAATAGGGAATTCGCCAATTGCCCCGGATTAAAGGAGAAGGAAAGGTTAAAACTAAGTAAGCCTTATCAGAAAGGTCCATCTAAATATACCAGAAAACCCCCAAAGTAATGCTGCTCTGAGTCCCCTGTCAAAAGAAACACAGCATTTCTTTCCTTCTATTGTGTACTCATGGGCTTCTGTATCAGACTTCCTGCCTTCAGCTTAAACCTCATTGCCCTGGGCGTGAGCATGCTCAGTTTGCTCCTCTTCCCCCCCCCCTTCTCTGCTGTAATCTGAGCCCAGAGCTATAAGTGAGCAGGGAGAGACTCAGGCAGGAAGTGATGTCACACCATGTTAATACTGCAGCTCCTATCCTAAACAAACAGAGAGTTTCTAGAGCTTTTTACTCAGGTATGGTAAAACATTCTACAGAATAAATATAGCATTCTAGCTTGCACTATTGCAGCTAATCTATTGGCAATAAAATGCCTTCATAGCTTTCCTTCTCCTTTAATGGCAGAACTACAGGGAGTGCTATTGCACAGAGGCCTGCGTCGGGGGGGAAAGGTGTTTTCTTTGCCTGCACCCATGCCCCCCGCACTGATAGTTATGTTACTGCCCTGGATGCAAGCGCAGGAGTGTTAAAAGTGCAGAACAAAGGGCTTATTTAGATATCTGTAGAATAAGTCAAATCAACTGGACTTGCTATGTTTTTTCTCATGAGAAAGCCAGTTGGATGACTAGTGAAACATCTTCAAAAAAAACACAGCAGCTAATTTGATTTATCTCTACAGATATACCATGACCTGGATGAATGAGAATTTTCACAAACATATTGCTTATTTAGACTGAAATAGCAGCAGGTTAAGTGTTCTGCTCCGCACCTCCCACTGGATGAAAGAACTCTCAAACCCAATACACTGTACTTTCAAAAACTCCTACTCACTTTACTTAAAACAATGATGTTCTGGAACAAGTGGCAAACCCTGGCAGCCAGATCCCAGCAGCTTCTTTTGATAAGACGTTCAACACATCGCTCCACTGGAAGCAAGGAGAAGTGCGAGACCTTGCCATCATGGTGCAGACAGAACAGCTCATTCTTATAAATGGATAGGTCTTGGATGTCTACAAGAAGTAACATATGTATTTGCTCAGGGAAACAGTCACAATTATTATTTGCCAAACACAAATGAGCTCTGCACACAGATGGTTGTCGCCTGAATGCCTCAAAGTGCTATCCCTCAGTCTTTTCTAATAATATTACATCATTGTGTATCATGTTATGCAAACTCAAGGATCAAAATTTTAAAATGACCATGCAACTCTATGGAGTAGAAGTTCTCCACAGTCCACAGAGAAATACCGCCTCTCTCCATTCATTTCTATGGGATTTTTAAAGGCGTATTTATCAAAGGGTGATCGTTAAAGTTCACCATTTGATAAATATGTCTTTAAAAATCCCATAGAAATGAATGGAGAGAGGCGGTATTTCACTCTGCGGACTGTGGAGATCTCTAACTTCACTCTTTGATAAATCTACCCCTTAGCCTTTCTCTGCATGATGTTTTGCTGCACTAAAAAGCAAATCCACAGTAAGATTGACAAAATTACTGTTTTCATGAAACCCTGAATAGAAATGGAATAAAATACAAATTGATCACTCATAAATTCAAAAGGATGGCAGTTAAGAGAGTACACAGGCAAATAAATAACCCCAATGTATTTCACCCAGTACATATAAATGCTTCGGGAAATGCCTATTGTATAGTTCAAGAATGTTTTTCCTCAGCATGAAGCAAAATTCTTCTGTGGCAGAGAACAATGTAAAATATTCATTACATTTCATTTTCTAATGCATGGTAGCCATGTCAGACTCTCATTGTGCCCTTCAAGGTTACATATTTAAATTAATAATTACTGGATATTTAGGAGCTAAAGTAAGTTGATAGTAAATTAAATTTGGAAAACAGAAATAATTCTGACCTCTTACTTCACTCCACAGTAGAACCTGCACATTCTGGGGAATAAAGATGTAAATTGTCCGGTCTGTCCACGTCAGCACGCTGTGTTCACTAAGGAAGAGAAAACAAATATTGTTTTGATTTGTGGGATATACAAATATAAAGACATATAAGCCATTTGCCTGGCACTCTAGAATCAGAGCAGTCCGTCTTTCTCAATTGCCACAAGCTCCACTTCCCTAGCTCTGGCACTGTGCTACAAAAATTTAAAAAACAAAAATAAAAAACACAAGGGCAGAAGCAAATCCTTAACTAGGCTTAGGTTTGAAATTACATTTTTGGCCAGTTATGTTAAAGATATATAAGTAATGTGGTTGCAATGGCAACGTTTGAAAATCATTTAAATTAAGGGTGAAACCATTATAAACAAAAACACAAAAAAACAAAATTCAATTCAATTCAATGGTTGGTAGTTTTTATTATTTCATTATACTTAATAATTTAATAAATATAATAAATAATATATTATTATTATTATTTATTCTATTATTTAGTATTTTAGAAGTGCCAGGATTAACTGTTTGGAAGAATTATACTTTTCGAGACAAATGTCCCCCCCTCTTCAACTGATAACCATGGACCTGGGAAATTAATACAAATGGCACCAAGAGGTCTCACCTTAAGTACAAGAGTTTAGTGAATGCTAAAGACTGTGGGGGTCCAGGGGTGGAATCATACTGAAGGTCTAATCTAAAGATACAGAAGGAAAAAAATACATTTCATTACATGCTGTAGCAAATATAATACAGGTATGGGACCTATTATCCAGAATGCTCAGGACCTAAGGTTTTCCAGATAACGGATCTTTCTGTAATTTGGATCTTCATACCTTAAGTCTACTAGTAAATCATGTAATAATTAAATACCCACAATAGGCTGGTTTTGCTTCCAATAAGGATTAATTATATCTTAGTTGGGATCAAGTACAAGGTACGGTTTTATTATTACAGTGAAAATGGAAATAATTTGTTAAAATGTGAATTATTTGGATAAAATGGAGTCTGTGGGAGATGGCCTTTCCTTAATTCTGAGCTTTCTGGATAATGGATTTCTGGATAACAGGTTTCCAGATAATGGATCCCATACCTGTACAAACATGCATGCAATCTTCTGCAATCTTTATTTACAGGAATTCGTCAGGTAGGAAATAACTAGCAGGACAACACTTCAAGCCATGCTTTAAACCCATAAACATTGCCTTTTAGTCTGATCGCCAAGACAGCCAATGAGCCCCAGCTTTTATTTGCAGAGAAATGCTGGGACCTGTTGTTCCCCCAACAACTTAAAGGGCTATAATGCATAAGATAAACTGCACATTAACACCATGTTAAGTGTCACATGATGAGCCAAGAGTGATAAAAGCAGAATGTGATGGCTCATGTGACATGTAATGATATGGGTAGTACAATATGTCAGACATCACTTTTATCCTCATCATTACGGCTTACTGCAGATGTTAATAAGCCTCGGCAGGCTGGGTTTATAGTTTTTTACCGTAAACGAATAACGGGAAGAGGTGGAGAGGACAGGAGTTGCTTGAACTGATGAGTACTTTGCACCTCTCCTTCAAAGTTCACTTCCCACATCCGGGACCCAGGTCGAGCGCAGTAAATTAATGGCTGCTGGCCAACCAAGTTCCTTCCAGCGGGAAAAAAGCAGGCTCCATAATCACCATCCCTCTCCTTGTTGCCAATTTTCCAAAATTTTTCCCTAGGTAAAGAGAGGAAGTCAACTGTAACCTGCTCTTATAAATAAACTGAAGCCATGCAACTCATAATGTACCCTGCCAGCCACCCAAGCAGTCAGTATATGCAATTGCAAAGTATAAGCATAAAGCATTACCTCTCAGTATCACATAAATAGGAACGTGTTCGGGAGGATATGAGCAATTTGCCGTCCAGATAGTCCAGTTGTACCACGCGGGAGTCGACAGTGGTGATGATCTGAACAGGAAACATGACGAAAGCAGGGGCTGCCTGTCCAAAACAAAATCAGTGGCATAACAAGATGTTACTGAACCCCAAAACAAAAACTTTTAGAAGTATTATATACAGCTTACACTCAAATTACTTAATTTAAATGAAAACTGAACAAAAATGTCCTGCACTGGCTCCTTTACACCCCTCTGCCCCAAGCAGTTGCTCCTAACCCTATTGTTACACCCCTGAACAAAACAAACCTGAGAAGGGGCTAAATATGACTACAGGTTAGCAGGCAAGCAAGGTCCGAGGTGGACCAGAGGTGTTCCAACAAACACAGATGGAGATTATAGTTACATTATATATATATTACAGAATGGGCTCTGTGGAAACCTTGCCTGTGGCACAGGAATCTGATGGTGGCACTTTTTTGTTTTGATGCATTCATGGGGTTGCCCTGCCAAGTTTTTCTGGTTTCTTGCTCATGCTCAGGGCCCAAAAACTGCCCATCTAGCCCTAATTCAGCCACATCTCATCACAATCTGAGATCCAGGGGTGTAACTACAGAGGAAGCAGACCCTGCGGCTGCAGAGGGGACCAGGAGGTATAGGGGCCCCATGAGGCCCTAATTCATATTTAATTTCAATAAATATTATTAAAACAGGTCAACCTTTAGACATGCCTGAAAAATAATTTGCAGTAATATCTAGTTACGCCACAGCTGAGATCAGTTACTGACCTGATTAGAAGGGAGTAAAGGGAACTAGAAATGTGAGTTTCAGATATGTAGGGGACACAAAAACAAGTTTATTTTACCTTTCCTTGTTTAGATGAGTTTAGTTTGATCGCTGTCACTTTGCCTAGATGATCCCCTACAAAGACACGTAGCACAGCTGTGTCCCAGCAGAGGGCAGTCACCTTCCTTCCCCTGTGCTCTGATGATACATAGATCCTCTCTGGTTTCCCGCGACGCTCTTGATTCAGTTCCCAGACCACCACCATACCCTGGCTGCCAAAACACCAAAATAAATAAACATTTCCTTGTCAAAGAATACCTCTATATTATTCTTGATTAACATTACCAGAGGCTGTAGTGAAGGCTTGAACAAACAAAATAAAGGTCTAGGGGGAGGTTACGTAATAAAAGGTGCAAAAATTGCTAAGGTTCTAATTACCTATAGTAACCAATGAGCAGGCAATATTTTTGATCACCTGTTCAAAATCTAACAGCTTACTGGTTGCTGTGACCTTTAACAGGTCCTTGGCCATTTTCAGCACAAATATAAATTTTCTCTGTTACGAGGAGGAGGTAATATAGGAACGGCCATTTCTTTAGGAAACGGGTACGGGTGTCCTTATGCAATAATAAATGCCTGACAATTCCATTACAGGCGGCTCTCTGTTAAAAGGTCAGTACTGCACCCCTTTTGATTGTGCTTATGCTGTACATCAGGTGTTTTAAAATGTGTGGGTGCTGTATCCCTGAGCCCATGCTTCTATGATCAGAATGTCTGTAAATAAAGCAATGGCCAAAGCTTTAAAATATTGTAGGTCCTTCCCTTCAGATATTACTATACACATAAAGGTAAAAAGGTAATTTGCAGTTGGTCACACCCTCAGAACAGTATAAATCATGTCCCTGTTACATAGCCGAACCTCTGAGCAGTGTCGGAAATCAGATGATTTACCTGGTTGCCACAGCTACATAGTCTTCATCATGACTGCAGCAAGAAACACGAGAAATGGCACCTTCCTAAATTTCAAAGAAAGAAAAACATAAGCTCCAAAAATGACAAAATAAAAGAACTTAAAGCTACAGGTACATTTCAGAAGCACACGTTTCCTTTAACCAACCTTACAAGTCACATTGATCCCCTGATCATACTGATCTCACACTAGCCAGGACATAAACACCCAAGTCCATTCATATTGACAGCTGCCTGAAACATTAGAACTGGCATCTATTGGTCCACAAACACATGCATTTTGGAGTTAGGGTTTGGCCAAGATGCTAAATTAGAAGGTAATTATCCCCTATATTATAACCCTAACTTTAAAACACTTAAGTGTAATGCTAACCCTAAAATCCAAACACCCAGGGGGATATTTACTAAAATCCAAATTTATCTCATATTTTATTTAAAAAAAACCTTGACCCAACTCCCCATTCCAGATTTTAGCTTATTTATTAATAAAAAAAAAACTTGATTTTAGCGAAAACCCGATTGCTCAAATTTTTTAGGCTTTTTTCCCCAAATGAATCGGATTTTTCAAGATTTTGCTTGAAAAAAGTCAGATTTCCGGGCTAAACCCAGCGCAGGCCGCAAAAACTTGACGGATACAGGACCTCGACGGGTCTGAGATGGCAGATTTTACAATTCAGGCTTTTTGTAGCATTGAGGTACAATAAATCTCCAAAAATGTTAGTTTTTTTTTTCCTCTAAAAACTTGAGTTTTCTAGTGATACGGACTAGCCATACTGACAGCTGCCTGAAAGATTAGTGCTGGCAGCTCTTAATCCACAAACACAAATGCATTTTGGAGTGAGGGTTTTGCCAAGATGCTAAATTAGGAGATAAGTATCCCCTATATTATAACCCTAATTTAATAACACCTAAACCTAATGCTAAGCCTAAAATCAAAACAGCAAACACCCAGGGTGTTATTTACTAAAATCTGAATTTATCTCATATTTTATTAAAAAAACTAATTAAAAAAAAAACAAAACCTCAACCAAACTCCCTATGCCAGATTTTAGCTTATTTATTAATTAAAAAACAAACAAAGGCTTTCAGGCTTTTTTCCCGTTTTAATCAAATTTTTGCCTTATAAAAAAAAAAGTCAGATTTTCGGGTTAAAGCCAGCGCAGACCATGAAAACTTTATATTGATATAGGTGCTTCTCCCATTGACTTATACAGGACCTCGACAGGTCTGAGATGCCCTATTTCCCGATTCAGGCTTTTTGCAGCATTGAGGTATAATAAATCTCGAAAAATTAGTTTTTTTTCCTCTAAAAATGTTTTCAAGAGAGAAAAACTTGAATTTTCCCAAGAATTTAACATTTGGATTTTAATAAATAACCCAGTCTTACACAGTGTTTAAAGAAGCGTTACAGTGAAAATAAAATACCCCTTTACTGAGCAAGGTTTCTTTGTGTAATAAGTGGCACTGTGATGTTTGCTATGTGTTGGAATGTGGTACACAAGTCATCTGGCTGCTATACCAGTGCATCACCTTGTTGGAAAGGATGAGTTGCAGTTGACTATAATACCTTGTGAGTAAGAAAGAGACGTTGCTTCCACCCATCCCTTTGTATGAGGTTTAGGCCTCCACCAGAACTTCCTAGCGCCAGCCATTTTCGAGACACGGACAGGCAAGTACACTGAAAATAAAACACACAAAATAAATGAAGTGTATAAAAATTATGCTGCTATTTACAAATAAAAGAGAGAAAAACTTACCTTCAAACGATTAGAATCCAAACGAAGAGCCGAAAGCAAAGGATCAAGGGAGTCAAATTCAGCCAGCACGTGGCTGTGGGATTCTGGTACCAATGCGGCGGAGGCCATAGGGCTGCAGTTTGGACCGTTTAAAGGTAATTGTGCATTTTATGACCTGCTGAAGGAAGGAACAAACAGCCATTAACACATAGAGCCCATCATTTTGTATATATTTTGCTGTGGTTCCTATGAAAGAATTTGGAATTGTCAACACTCTAATGACTGACTACTGGAGCCACATGAAGGTTCTAATGACTGGATACTGGAGCCACGTGAAGCTTCTAATGACTGGCTGCTAGAGGCATGTAAAATTTGTAATGATTGGTTGCTCAGGGAACACAACGTTTTTAATGACTGGCTACTGGAGCCCCACAAAGATTCTAATGACCAGCTACTGCAGCCTACCAAAGACGCTAATGACTGGCTACTGGAGCCACATAAAGGTTCTAATGCTCTGACTGGTCACGGATTAGTTATCCCTGTGGAGATAAGACTTCTGAGATTGGCTTTGTGCTCTTCCAAGACATTCCCACAGAGAGGGAAAGGCATTACCAAAGGCACTTACAGCCCAGTAAAACATACCTAGAAAAAAAGATAGTCAGCTCAAAAGCACAGACAGAACCTCAGATGAAGATCCACAATAAGTTGGAAGAGTTGGGAGAGGAACAAGCAGGGTTTTAGTTGGAATGTATGCAGACCGAAAACCCACAGAAAAGATAATGTCTTGGACCACAATTTTGAACAACAAAAAAGGGAAGTTATATAGTAGTTTCCACCAATTGAATACATATAAAAATATGTTTCCAGATACAGAAGGCTTTCTGTGCGGAATTACCCAACAATTGAAATGAAGGACCCTTCAGCCCTTAAAACTTAAGACACATCAGCTCTGGGGTCAGACTCTCCTAAAGGCAGGAATGTTATAGCGAGAGCAAAACAAACACAGTAATTATGAGCCTTCCCTCTCTGACATGTGGGGCCATGAGAAAATGGAAAAAAAAATGAGGATATGATACTAGAGAGGCTGCACCCTTCTATTAATATGTTTGTACATGTTCTGCAAATGACTAGAAAGCCCTGGTATATTTTATGGTCAAATCCAAGAAGCAAATAGAGATATTGCCACAGTTCTGTGTGGGGAATGAGAAAGGAAGCTTGTTACTGATCCTCTGATACAGGGGGGAGGGACAGGCTACTATACAAATCCCATGAGCTCTTTAATGGGTTATTCCCATAGATCAGAGGCAACTTTAGATTGACGAAATGGAACCGGATACCGAAGGTGACCCCAGGCACTGAGATGATTTAGCATCTTAACAGCACCATTATCACTGAGGAGGTTCCTACTGAGGGAAATAATTTACCAAACCCTAAAGCCAGTGAGCATGGAGGACCCTGACAATGTCGGAAGGCTGAAACAAAACAACAAATCAGGGATGTATAGCCCATGGTTCTGTAGTGGATATTCTACTACAACTCCCAGCATTCCCTGCAGCTTTTTGTTATTTTTTTGTGCATCTTCCTACAGGAGACCTTCCGGATGCTAGAAGCTCCGAACAAGTCCTCTACTCCTACCTTACAACCAGCCCTGCCAGTAACTAGTAATGATTTGGACATATGGCACAACATTAATTTCTCCAGCAGCAAATTCAGGCATGTGTCTTCTTTCTGTCTCTTTTGGTGAAATTCACAATTGAAGAGAACTAGAGCCCTAGTATTACTGAAATAATAAAATAAAAAATTGATTGTTCGTATGAGTTCCCTCTCTAAATAAAAACCTGACCCTTCTTGCTGTATGTCTAAAGCTTGCTGTTAGCTTACAGATCCGCGCATTTGACTCCCTCACCGGGGGTTACAAAGTGGGTTCATAGGAGAACAAAATACTATATCATGGGAGACATGCCTTAATTCAGAGCTTTCTGGATAACAGATCCTATATCTGTACTACAATAAGACTACTGAGTAAAGAAAGCAGACCTACACCCCTCAGCTACAACTCCCAGCACTCCTCAACAGCTGATGGGGTACTCAGTGTAGTAAGGTAACTATGGCTGGAGGGCTGCAAGTCCCACCTACCTGGTTACGATGGTTTCACACCAATGCCAGGCAAGCAAATGGTTGGAAGTAATTAAGCTTCAATGACCAAAATCCTTTAATTCCCTCCTTGTCTATGAGTGTGGCTGGCAAGGAAGTCTTCAGACTGTTCGACAGTGATCAGGAGAGGCTTTCTGAATGGCAATGTGAAAGTCATAAGATTTCCTTCCGTTTGCCCACCCTCCCCTCTGTGTGTGCGAGAGCAGTGGGACAGAACCTGATTTCACTTCTCCCTGTGATTTCACATAGAAGTCACAGAGAGATTTAACTCTTGGAACCCTCAGTGCTTTTTGCATGATGTGCTCACACAAGCCATTATTTGCCACCTGCCTGGGGCCCACTGTCTTTTATTCTCTGCTCCCTGGCATGAACCAAGTTAGCTGGCAACAATAAAAGCACAGTTGCCAGGATAAAACTGCAGCCAGCTCTCGGAAGGAATGAGGAATTAGGTTTGCACAGGGGATTTCTTTGTAATAAAAACAAACATCAGGTTTTATGGGATACCTTCCAAAGGCAATTAATTGAAATCAAGTCTGGTCCGTGGTTAATACATGCAGGGTTCTGCAGCACATTAGCAGTTAATTTTGGGGAGTGGCTGAGGGAGACATTGCATAACACAGCGGCAGACAATCCTTTTAATGTCTCACATTAAGTAAAGTCTTGGGACTTGAGATCACACACAGCAGGGGCTGACTCTACCCTTTAATTGGGGATAAACAAATGTCACTGAGGCAGAGAGCAGATTAACGTCATCCTCCTCGTTGTACAACTGCCACAAGTACAGACTTTTCATACAATTTGCTTACTTTAGGGTGAGTGTGGCCCTTTAAAACACTCCATTAACAAATGAACCTCTGCAACTGCACCATAAATAATTAGCTAAAAAAGTTGATTTGGCAGAGTACCATGTTTGAGGTCATCAGCACAGGGCTCACCTCAGCTGCTGCAGAACTCGCTTTATTGCTGCCCATGTTAATTTGTTTTTGGCCCGGAGAGGATATTTTGAACATTGATGCAACTGTACGTTTGTTATAGAACTGCAAGCCTTGTGGTTGGAAACAGATGGGGCTTTTCTATGGCTGTATATGAATAATGTCACCTCCAAAACAAGCAATACATCAGCCTCAGCCATGCCGGTTCAACAACTAATGGCCACAGGTTACTGGGTCCCTGCACTACACCTTTATACGTTACTGGCTTTGTCGCTTTAGCATAACTTCCTATACTTATAAATGGCTTAAATTGTTTTTTTAATTGCAAGGTGTTTGCTTAGCAACATTGTTTTCAGATGAACAAAATCATGTTTAGGACAGCAGCAGCCGCACAAAGTGAAAGCAAAAGTATCTGTTAATGTCATTTGGTTTCATAGTGACAATTCCTCTGCATAAAGTATACATTCAGTTCCATTTCAGTTATGTTAGTGGCCACAGGATATACCAATAAACAGAATTGGCTCCACTGAGCTTGCAATCTAAAATAGTCTCCCAGTACTCACTTTGTGGCACCAGCAGGGTTCTGTCTCTTCTTCCCAGTACTAAGTCACCAATCCTCAGCTGTCTCCCCAGTATTGTATATGGAGCACCAACAGGACTCAGCACTTTTATTTCTTCTTTGCTCACGTTGTGATACCAACAGGAGCTGTCAATCGCTTTTCCCTAGTCCAGATAGTCACAGGACAGAAGCAGTAGATCCCAGCAGGCACTTCACCCTAGTACACACTATACAGACCTAGCAATAGATTCTCCTTTGTACTGTGTGACACACTCTCTTCTCTTCACTACTTGCTATACAATCCACTACTATCTACTCACCATTTATTTATCGTATATATCACTACCAACTAGGTACTATAGTTTCCCTCTGCTCGCTGTCTTAAACAAGACTCAGCAGTCTCTTCCTGGAACTGAGTTACTCACAGGCACTGCAGGGATTTAAAAGTCCAGCTAATTGGTGTGCAGGGCAGAGATAAGAGGAGCTGTCTGACTGGCTGTTAGTGTTAGAGGCAATGAAAGGGGACTTGAGATTGGCTGCTGGGCTGAGCATTGTGAAGTGTCGGTGCTTTTATGCAGTCACATGCTGCTGGTTAGGGGAATTCTTAAACCCAGAAGGGCAGGGAAAAAGTCCCAAAAAGCCACAGACACAAATAACCTCTAGTATCCATAACTGAAGGTATATTTTTATTTGTATAGCACACTTTGTATATGCCCTGCTGTATTTTTTTTTTTTTTTTACAATACATTAAACCCCCAAAAATATGTTTTACCTAATACATAATTCTAAGCAACTTTACAATATACATTTATTACAATTGTTCTATGGTTTTTAAATTATTTGTATATGTATTGCTTGAAAGCAGTGTTTTCCCTTTCTAGTCTCTGCCCTGGTGGCTCAGACTGTTGATACAATATAAGGGTTGAGACACACAGGCAGATTCGGGGAGATTTAGTCGCCTGGCGACTAATCGCCGCTTCTTCTGGGGGCAACAATCTCCCCGAACTGCCTTCGCGTGTCTTCCCGTCCGCTATAATGAAAAGTCGCCTGCGCTAAAGCACACACGGCGCTTCATTTTCCGAAGTTGCCTCACGAGGAAACTTCAGGCGACTTTGGAAAATGAAGAGGCACGTGTGCTTTATCGCAGGCGACTTTTCAGTATTGCGGACGGGAAGACACATGAAGGCAGACACACAGATTGTCGCCCAGAAGAGGCGATTAGTCGCCAGGCGACTAAATCTCCCTGAATCTGCCCGTGTGTCTCAACCCTAAGGGCTCTTACTGACGAGCGTTTTTACCTGCGCTCCCCTGCGTTACGTTTTTCTGCGTTCAGCCGTAGGGGAGTGCAGGAATAGACGCATTACATTTTTTCCAATGGGGCTGACGCAACATGCTGCATTTTTCCTGCGTTTGTCGCCTACACGCGCCTGTGTGAGTACAGCCCCATTGGAAAAAATTTAATGCGTCTATTCCTGCGCTCCCCTGCGGCTGAACGCAGAAAAAACGGAACGCAGCTACAACCGCTCGTCAGTAAGAGCATCTGTTCGTTGATGTTACCATTTACCGTTACCATTTGTTAGGATCCCATCGTTGGGCCCTGGGGCCCAAGATCGGATCAGCCCGATATTGCCCACCTCAAGGTGGGCGTATCGGGGAGAGATCCGCTCGTTTGGCGACATCGCTAAACGAGCGGATCTCTCCGTGTATGGCCACCTTTAGAATATGAAAGATCGCACTTTATGCTTCAATATTAGAAAAACAGTCACACATAGAAAATAGGAAAAGGTCTTTATTTCTGGTGAACTATCTGAATCTAACTAACTGAAAAAAAGTGTTGGAAGTTGAACAACCCCTTTGAATACACCAATCTTGCCCAGTTTTATATATAGAATCATGCACAGGGCAAATATTTCCACTATGCGAATCATTCAAAGTTTCAGATATAGAATTCATATAGAATTCATGGTGTTTATTACATGAAGCATAATGCTCTAGTCAGGTCTACAGAGAATGCTGAACTGGTTGATTATCGCATTTAATATAACACAGAAAATATTGTTATATTTGATATTGAAAAGAATTGAAAATTGGGCAGCTTTGTCCACCTCATTATTTCAGTGGCTGCTAGAATATTTTTTTAGTTCTAGGACCCCTTGGAGGCTCATCGTTTGGTTAATTAATAACAATTTCACAGATGCAGGAAAACATTTGTGTATCTTGTCTTTCAGCCACAGTTCCATGAATATATAGGATACCAAAAAATTGTTAACCCCATATCCCGCTTTTGCCACTGCTTCCCCCACCCACAGACAGCTAGCATCATAGGGGCAAATTTACTAACCTCCGAAAATTCGCCAGCGACGGCTTTGCTCACATCGCAACACATCACAACACTTCGCCAGGACAATGCTAATTCACTAAAATCTGAAGTTGCGTCCAGGGCGCTGAACGCTGGCGAAGTTGTGCTATCGTTACCAGTGGTGGAACTACCGGGGGAGCAGGGGGTGCGAGCGGAGGGGGGCGGGGCCCGGCTGCGCATCACGCACCAGGGCCCGCCCCCTCTAGGAACGCTACTGATCGTTACTGCGCCAAGCGAAGTTGCGCTAGCGTTGGCTAAATTGCAAACGGTGGGAAACTGAAGTTCAATGGACGTATATGTTGCAGCAAATACATTACACTACACAAGCCCAGGGAACCTTAATAAAAGAAAAAAATAAAATAGAGTAGTTATATTGCCCTACACATGAGCCCAGTGTATAGTTTATGTGCCATATGTTAGGAAATGTAGGGGTGAAGCGGCTTACCCCAAAAAAAAATTTACACTCTTTTGCAGCCTATGACCCTGAAAAAAAGGAAAAGACGTCAACATTTTTTGGGACTTAGAAAATTTTTCAAATTTTTTTTGAGGAACTCCTATCTACTCTATTGCACTTCACCTGGTCTGAGGTGGCAAAGTCAAGTCTGGCGCAAGAGGTAACGTTCAGTAAAATCCGCATCTTAGTGAATTTGCAAAGTTACGTCCATTCGCCTGGCATTCGAAAGTGAAGTAGCGCTAGACTCTATCTCCTTCACTAGCGAAGAAACGCCAGTGCCCGTTTGTAAATCGCCAGCGTTAGTCACTTCGCCCTTTAGTAAATTTATAGTAGGAACCAGTACTGTCTTCTAAGATCACTCTACAAAAGAAGTACAGAGCACTGAATAGTTAATGGCCTATTCTTGGTTTTCCCACATTCGTTTTCTGTTTGGTAATACTGTGAGTGTATTTGTGAACTCCCAGAATTCAACAGCAATTGAAATTGTGCCTCAGAAGCAGTTTTAACTGATAAAAGGAAAGCAGATCTATGTAACAAGGTCACCTCTGAGGATCAAAAATTGTATATGGTCATGGAACTCCTTGCTGACGTATAATATCCTGATATTTTACAATAGGGGAATACGCTTTCAGAGCACAAATTTTGCCTGACGAAGGGGTCTGTGTGCTCCGAACGCTTCCAATTTTTTACTTATGTCAATAAAAGGTATCACCAAACTTTACATTTTTTTCAATGGCTAACACGGTAAAATACGCTGCATATTATTCACTATATAATATGTGAATGTTTCATGGCTGTGCAAATAAAACGAATTTTCCTGATAGTAAAACAGCAAGCTGACAAAGCTCCTTACATGATAGATATCGATGCTTCTGCATCAGTAAAAAGAGACCCCGTAGTCATAAGGTCAGAAAACCCAATTTTACACTTGATACAGTTCAGAGCAGCGTGAGTGTATAAATATATTTCTCTCTGGCATATTTGGTGTAACCCAAGGAGCCAGTGCAGACAGTAGATTTCCTTTTAATATAAAATATAGTGCAAGTGTCCCTTACATACTTTTATGCCATTGATCTATTGCATTTAAGGCTGTATTTATGTCTTCCATCCACCCCCTCCCCAGTTGGTACACAAGCACAATTTCCCTTCCCTCCACCACCAAATGAAAGGAATACTGTCATGGGAAAAATGTTTAATTTTCAAAATGCATCAGTTAATAATTGTAACGGTTGGCACCCAGAATCTAGAACCAATGCCAAGCACCCTGAGAAAGCACGGCGAGCGTCCCCGCCGCCCCCCACTAGACCACCAGGTAAGATCGCTACAATAGCGCTGCTCGAGCAGAATTCTGCTCTGAAATCCATTTATCAAAAAAGCAAACTGTTTTTTTTATATTTAATTTTAAAATCTGACATGGGGCTAGACATATTGTCTGTTTCCTAGCTGCCCCTAGTCACGTGACTTGTGCTCTGATAAACTTCAGTCACTCTATACTGCAAATTGGAGTGATATAACCCCCCCTTTCCCCCAACAGCCTAACAACAGAACAATGGGAAGGTAACCAGATAACAGCTCCCTAACACAAGATAAAAGCTCCCTGGTAGATCTAAGAACAGCACTCAATATTAAAATCCAGGTCCCACTGCGACACATTCAGTTACATTGAGTAGGAGAAACAACAGCCTGCCAGAAAGCAGTGCCATCCTGAAGTGCTGGCTCTCTGAAAGCACATGAATAGACAAAATGACCCGAGATGGCGCCTACACACCAATATGACAACTAAAAAAAGAATACACTTGCTGGTTGAGGAATTACATCTTATATTGTAGAGTGAATTATTTGAAGTATAAAAAGTGTAATTTAGAAATAAAAACGACATCATAAAAATTATCTGTCTCTCCTAAGAGACCGCTCAGCCTCCCCTCCTATAGCAGCTCCAGCTCCTCTTCAGGGGTGCTCTGTCCGCAGCGTCCCCACCGCTTAACTCAAACTGTGCCAAAGGAATGGACGGCACTCCACTTGAAGAGGAAAAAAGTCTTTATTGCAAGCTAAAACAGGGATCAAAGGCCCAAAAAAATTATGACAGAATCTTTTTAAGCTGTGTGTAAAGGCTGGCAGAGGGTTTGCTTTTAATATAAGCACCCAAAAACCAACCTAAGCACCGGCCCACAGGTTCCTATATAAAAATATAGCCCTGCCCTAATTCCTTGGTTTGCTGGAAAGTCTGTGTGGGAAATAGAACTTTACACTGTGGGCTAAAAATGTAGAAATCGAAAGGTTGTATTTGTCACTTCTCACACAGCAACAGTTCAGTCAATGAGCCTTTAGGTCTCTTATTTGTGCCATTTCCTCACCCACTTCTGTATCATCCTGCAAAGGTTCAATATAGTGTCTCCTTTTCCACAGGGGATCCACGTTAAATGTAGGAATCCGTTTTGGAACCCCAAAAGTGGTTTATAGTCAGGTATGTGCCTTGTTTTAAACGGGTTGTTCACCTATAAGTTAACTTTTAGTATGACGTAGGAAGTGATATTCTAAGATAATTTGCAATTGGTTTTCATTTTTTATTATTTGTGGTTTTTGAGTATTTTGGCTTTTTATTCAGGAGTTTACAGTTTGCAATATTCGGCAATCTGGTTGCTAGGGTACAAATTACCCTAGCAACCATGCATTGATTTGAATAAGAGACTTGAATATTAATAGGAAAGGGCCTGAATAGAAAGGCGAGTAATAAAAAACAGCAATAACAATACATTTATAGCCTTACAGAGCATTTGTTTTTAGATGGGGTCAGTGACCCCCTTCTGAAAGCTGGAAAGAGTCAGAAGAAAAAGGCAAATAATTAAAAAACTATAAAAAAAAAAAATAATGAAGACAAATAGAAAAGCTGCTTAGAATTGGCCATTCTATAACATACTAAAAGTTAACTTAAAGGTGAACCACCCCTTTAATGACTATATTCTTTTGTAGGAAGATATTTCACGTAGGAATGCACCAAATCCACTATTTAGGATTTAGCCAAACCCCTGAATCTTTGTGGAAGATTCGGCCGAATACCAAACTGAATTTGAACCCTAATTTGCATATGCAAATTGGCGAGGGGGAAACATTTTTACTTCCTTGTTTTGTGATGAAAAGTCGCATGATTTTAAGGATTCAGATCAGCCAGTCACAAGGATTCGGCCGAATCCTCCTGAAAAGGACCGATTCCTGGCCAAATACCGAACCGAATCCTGGATTTGGTGCATCCCTATTTTCACATATGGGGACTTACTCTACATTAGCGCTGGGACCAAGATTTGGGTCCAATCCCCTAGATTCAAAATTCCTTTTGCCACAGACACATTACATTATATATATATATATATATATATATATATATATATATATATGAAATTTGATAACGCTGAATACATGAATTTTTTAATGTTTTTGTACAAAGATTAAAAATAATACTTTCTAATTTAATCAAGAAACAATTAATCACTTAAATGAAGTCATCTAGGAGATTCTTTTTCGCCAAATTTTCATTTTCATTTAAATTAATCTCACGCACAAACTTTTAAATGAGGTCATGTAAACTTCATATAGTCTATATATAGTCATATAGTGCGCAGCCATTAAAGGGGTTGGTTTACCTTTAAGGTAACTTTTATTGTGATATAGAATGGTTAATTCATTATTTATTTTTTATAGTTTTAGTTATTTGCCTTTTTTTTCTGACTCTTTACAGCTTTCAAATGGGGGTCACTGACCCCTTCTAAAAAACAATTGCTCTGAAAGGCCACACATGCATTGTTATTGTTACTTTTTATTGCTGATCCTTCTATTCAGGCCTCTCCTATTCATATTCCAGTCTCTTATTCAAATCAAAGCATGGTTGCTAGGGTAATTTGGACCCTAGTTACCAGATTGCTTAAGATGCAAATTGAAGAGCTGCTGAATAAAAAGCTAAATAACTCAAAAACATTCAGTAATAAAAAATGAAAAGAAAGTGCAAATTGTCTCAGAATATCACTCTCTACATCATACTAAAGTTAACCTAAAGCTACACGACCCCTCTAAGAACTGCTCATACAAGTCAGTCATCACTATGTACCTGTTATCCTGACATTATTTTGCCTTCCCTCACTCCAGAACTACATTTCCCAGCATGCTCCTTGAGCTATAGTCGAGCGGCCGGCAGCCCTACCAACAACAATATTTCTGTCCGTTTTTGGCTATAACAGGGGCTCGCGGTACACTAGCTGCGTTATTGTTATAAGAATAATTATATATTATAATTTTAAGCTCCCACTCCAGGCTCCAGCGTCTCACACAAGTTGTACGGCAAGCGTCACACACGTACTTCCGGAACCCAGAATGATCGGAAGTAGCGTATACAAGGAAGTGATATTGAACAGCCAATGGCTGCACGGGGGGAGTGGCTTATTGTCCCAGCTAACCTGACAGATTTCTCTTTAGTTGAGTGTGTAGGGCACCAAGATGGAGAAACTACGTTGTTTGCTGCAGAGAACTTTGGGCACAGTCCGGCACCACATGGGCACAGACCAGTTTGGCAATAAATACTATTTTGTCCCTCAGCAGAAAACATGGACAGGTAACAGTCAGTGCGGCTGCGTTTGTTGCTTCTGAAGCTTTTGTCGCGTCTGCATCTCACCATAACGTATTCCACTGATATTGTCCTACAACTCCCAGCATCTTCAGACACACACACAAGCCTGTTTACTTGTTTAGCTTTGAGGGTTACTGTGAGCCTCCTAACTTGTTAATAGAACTGAACAGGGTTGTAAGGTGCCATTTTCAAAACCAGCCCAACTTAGATACAAAAGCAGCCCCAAACTAGCCGAGAGGCACTTCAAAAGTAGCCCAAAAATAGCACAATATGTGCAGTGAAACAAAAGTCTAAAGAAACATGAATATGTGTGAAAATACGCTTTTTTCAAATTTTCACTGTTTTGCAATTGTTTCCATGAAGCAAAATGGGACAGATTGGCCCATCATCAGGGGTGTAACTACAGAGGGGGGTATAGGGGACCCATAAGGCGTAATACACATACAATCTCAAATATTGGTAAACCACTAGACGTTTTGGTGGCCAGCAGATTTTTGCCCCAAAATTGAGTCACTGGAAAATGTTAGAATGGGAAGGGAGAATGGGGTACAGATCCCAAAATCTGGTAACTCACAACTTCTTCCACATTGCATGCTGGGTATTGTAGTCTTACATTAAAGGAAAACTATACCCCCCCCCCAAACAATGTAGGTCTCTATAAAAAATTGCTTAAAACAGCTCATGTGTAAAACCCTGCTTCATGTAAATAAACCATTTTCATAATAATATACTTTTCTAGTAGAATGCGCCATTGGGTAATCATAAATAGAAAATTGCCATTTTAAAAAATAAGGGCCGCCCCCTGGGCTTATTTCATATTAGCAATTTTGCATTGACAGTGATGTTAGGTAATGATGAAGGCAACTGTGGTACCCGCATTATAAGGAGCAAAGTGGGGAGTGTTAATTTGTTAGACGTGAATACTATGTTCCCCTTGTGTCAATATTCCACCAAGCCCTGATTTTAAAGTGAAGCCCTTGTATCAAGCAACTGTTAGATTTTTTAAAAAAACGAAAAAAAAGTAGGGATGCACCGAATCCTCTATTTTAGATTCGGTAAGAATCCTTCGCGTAAGATTCGGCCGAATACCGATCAGAATCCTAATTTACATATGCAAATTAGGGGTGGGAAGGGGAAAACATTTTTTACTTCTTTGTTTTGTGACAAAAAGTCATGTGATTTCCCTCCCGCCCCTAATTTGCATATGCAGATTCGGTTCAGCTAGGCAGAAGGATTTGGCCGAATCCTGCTGAAAAAAGGCCAAATCCCGAACCGAATCCTGGATTCGGTGTATCCCTAAAAAAAAGGGATGGCTACTGCAGTCCCATTGAGACCTTGGATTTGTGAAAATGTCCAAAGCTGCTGGGAGTTGTAGATGAACAGCTGGAAAAAGTGCATTGGCACCAACCGTTTGCACTGGCTGCACCTTATTCTGCAACTGTCATATCGGTACATGGTGCAAGTACAGCAGAGTTCCTAACAGCCCAATCTCTTTAATGCATGAGGATTTGAAGCAAATTATCCTAATTCTGTGCCTTGTGATTGTAAATGCAATGTATCATATGAACAACTCCACCCACAATTCCAGGTGAGGGTTTTTGTCAGATTGTGTTTTGTGCGCTGCATACCGAAAACAATATAAACATAACTGTATTTCATTGTGAAGGTGGTCTGTTCCTTTAAACCTGGTTAAAAATAATCTTAATGTTTGTCCGGTTAAAACCATTGGCCAGACACAAACAGAAATATGCCTATATGCTATTTGTTTTTTTTGTCCTCTGATTTTAATGTATTTGCCCATTTGTGTCCAGAAGGGGGCAGCATTGGATCTCTTCTGCTCAGAAATGGGATGACTTGCTTACAGTACAATATTATTGTTACCATTAAGAGATGATGTCTGTAAGAATGAGCCTTCCATTTTCTGTGCATTTAGAAAAAAGTTTGATTTTGCAGTTTGTAGCAGAGGTCATATAACAAAATAAGTATGCAATATGTTGGCTCTATATAAATACATGTTAATAAGTAATTTAACGGAGTTGTTCAGAGTAATAAGAGACAATTTGCAATTGGTTTTCATTTTATTTGTGGTTTTTGAGTTATTTAGCTTTTTATTCGGCAGCTCTCTAGTTTTCAATTTCAGCAATCTGGTTGCTAGGGTCCAAATGACCCCAACAACCATGTATTGATTTGAATAAGAGACTGGAATATGAATAGGAGAGGACCTGAATATAAAGATAAGTAATAAAAAGTAGCAACAACAATAAATGTGTAGCTTTACATAGCATCTGTTTTTAGATGGGGTCAGTGAACCCCATCTAAAAGCTGGAAAGAAAAAGGCAAATAATTAAAAAAACTAAGAAACAAATATAATAAAAAATATATAATATAAAAATATAATGAAGACCAAATGAAAAGTTGGTCATTCTATAATAAACTAAAGATTAACTTGAAGTTAAATATCAGTGCTGTATTGTATTTTATTACAGTTATATTTGTGTTGCTTATAATCAAGATTGAAGCATATTGGGAATTGTGGTATAGCAGCAACTGGTAAAAGGAAATTCACTGGCACACAGGTAGTACTAGCAGGGTAAACCCTTGCTGTTTTATTCGATGAATAGCAGCATGCAACGTTTCGGGGTAACCCCCTTTATCAAGCATACAGACACATTATGCACATACCAATTTATAGTGTTAAAAGACAACGTGACCAATAGTGAGGGCGTGGTTAACAATAATTAATTAGATAATAATTCGTTAGAATACAATTAATCTAAACGAAAGTGCAATAGCCAATAAATACATATAATAAGATAAAATATCATAATAAGTGGAAACATTTTCATAAATACGGTTGTGTATAAATTCATTGTTGAAACAAGTGAATGTCAATAGGGTAAAAAATTGATTTAAAAAAATCGTTATGAAAAAGTCCAATAGAAAAAGTCCATATGGAAAATTATCCTTTAGAAAAATCCAAGGAAAAGTCCATTAGAAAAATCCAATAGGAAAAGGAACATCCTATAAAAAAATAGCTTTGATATAGAAGGAAAGGGTTTCTTTATTATACACATCCAGGAAAAAAGGTAAAAAATTATACAAAGTATCCAAAATCCAGGAAAGGAAGTATAGCAACCAAAAAAGTATCAAGGACAGAAGGCAACATTGAAATAGACACATTTTACAAGTAACAGAGACAATATTGGGAAAGCTAGATCACTATCTTACCCTAAATGAGGAGGGGTTCTGTCCCTGCTACAGCTCCAGCAACTGATTATCTAAAATAGAAAAAGGAAAAATTGTTATTGCAATTACAAAAAGCAGGCCATATTAAACTCTTCGTTTAACCCCTTAGGGTGACGTGTTTGTAGAACTCAGATCCAGAAACATTCCCTTTGCAATAATTGTTTTTTCCTATCCATTCCTAATTTAAAGTTAACTTTCTCCAAAATCTGCCATCTCAATTGCGACAATTGATGACCTTGTGTAAAAAAATGTGTTGCCAACAGAGTTTCAGATTTTGCTTTGTCCGATCTTTCATCAGACTTTTTGGAGAGGGTCTGCGAAATGGGGGGTAAGGGACGGTAAGTGCGGATGCTTGATTTGTGCTCATTAAGCCTCAATTTCATGGCCCGGCTGGTTTGACCAATATATAATAGCCCGCATGGGCACTTAATGCAATAGACAACATCTTTAGTGTCACGTAAAAAAACTTTGAATAGTGTGTTTAGTGCCCAAATGCGGGTGTGTGACGTAACTCCCTGGGATAATGGCGTTGCAGTGACTGCAATTCCTGCAAGGGAAAGTGCCAATGCTTTGAGTGCCCAAAAGATTACGTCTCCCTTTCATTGGACAAGCCTTACGTTTAATTAGTTCACCCACATTATGCCCTCTTCGATATGAGAAGAGGGGTGGAGTTTTAAACAATTGCCCAAATTTTTGGTCAGTACCCAAGATTTTCCAATGCTTCAATATTACATTGCGATAGAATTTGGAATTTGTGTCAAAAGAGGTTACAAACGGAATTCTCTGGGATTTAGCATTTTTCTCTTTAGCCTTCTTAATTAAAGTTGTTTCCCTAGGGATAATTTCCACCTCTTTCTGAGTGGATAAAAGGATGGATTTGTCGTAACCTCTCTCTACAAATTTATTTATCATTTTATGGGATTCCGACTGATACAGATCGGGTGTAGATGTGATGCGTTTCACACGCAATAACTGGCTACGTGGGAGGCCCTTAAATAACCCAGGAGGGTGAAAGCTCGTTGGTCTCAGTAAATTATTTCTATCGGTGGGTTTGCTATACACCGAGGTGACCAATGAGGATTCACTAACTTGTATCAACACATCTAGAAAATGTAGTTCAGATGGATGAGCCTCGAATGTAAACTTAATGGTAGCATGAACACTATTAAGATAAGCCACAAATTCATGTAAAGCATTAATGTCACCACGCCAAATGAAAAACGTATCATCGACATATCTCATGTAATCCTGGATGAAATGGTTATAGGAGCAATTGGAAAAAATGAAGGTTTTCTCAAAATTATCCATAAAGATGTTGGCATAGGCTGGTGCCATGTTGGCACCCATGGCACAGCCTTGCAGTTGTAAAAAATATTCATCCTGAAAACGAAAATAGTTTTTGACCAGAACCATCTCCAATAGTTGACAAATAAATGTAACTTTATGTGATGGTAAATCCGACTCAGTCAGGTACTTAAACATGCATTCGATTTTTTGGCGGGTTGCTTCAGTATCGTAATCAGTTTTATTCATGATCACAGTACCACCACCCTTGTCGGCCTTTGTAATGAAGATGTCAAGAGTTATTTTGCAATGATCTCAATGCCATGCGTTCAGCATGAGAAATATTTTGACGCAAACCGTACTGTTTTTTATTCATATTAGCATTATGCCTACTGACATCAACCATTACCATTGCCTCGAAGGTATCAATAGTGGGGTAGCTACCTGGAGGAATAAAGGTACTTTTTGAACCCAATTTGCTCTTTAATTGCTTAGAAAAAATATCCTTCTGGTCATATTCCTTACCAAAAAAATGGGCCTTAAGTTTGAGTGATCTCACAAATTTGAATAAATCAACTGCAAAAGAAAAAGGTGCAGCGGTATATGTGGGAACAAAATTAAGTCCCTTATCCAGTACAGATAATTCATTAGTCTCAAGTTTGTATGAAGATAAATTAATAACCGTGTTTACCTGCGGTAGTATCTCCCCGTTCGTGGTTTCGTTTGGGGCCTGTCTTCTGCGACCTCTCCTGGTCTTTCTTTGTCTTTTTTTAGCAGCAACTGGTACCCAACCCAAGATTAAGAAACAGTGCCCTAGTAATGTATTAGGGTATTGGTTATTTTGGGAAGAGAACATCCCTTCTCTGCATGTGTGCAATCATACTACATGTGGGTACGGGCTGTTAAGGTTTTTGGCCTTTTCACATTGTTTCTGTACTTGCCCCACACATATCATGTCTCTTGCTGATCCTCTCAGCATTTGTTTGTTGCCAATCACATACTCTAGAACTTATCTGAGCAAAAATTTGAACTTGATAGACATACAGTAAGGGGCAGATTTATCAAAGGTTGAGGTGAATTTTCGAATTAAAAAAAATTCAGATATCGAGCTATTTTTGTGTACCTCGACTAGGGAATACTCTTGTAAATTATATCCTTATAAACGGTGAGTTCTGATGTCATCAGTTATAAACGGTGACTTCTGATGTCATTTCTGTCACATGACTCACTGAAATTTGTGTATTTTAATAAATAAAGTACCCCCAGTTGCAATATATGAGGATATTAGAAGGCACCTTGGAGTTCCATGACGTGACCACAAAAAAATGATATAAAATCCAGGAAAATTTATTATGCATAATATATAGGTGGGACCACAAAACAACAATGTAAAATGAGGGGAAACTTAAAACCAGGGGATGTAAAATGGGGGTTCTATTGTAAATGAAAACCAATTGCAAATTGTCTCAGAATATCACTCTCTACATCATTCTAAAAAGTAACTCAAAGGTGAACAACCCCTAAAAATATGGGGCAATGTCCTATTGAAATATCACCAACCAACCTGGCTGCACAAAATCACAAAAGACCTATAAAACGTACAACAGGTGCTCAATGGCTTAACAGAGGACAAGTGTAACAACGAAAAAAATAGATTTAGCATCTTATAGATATACAGTAGTAAATATGTAAATATTATTTGCAGTAGTTCCTAATATGAAATCACATTCTATTGAGGGGTTTGTGATGAGATGTGTAGGATGAAAAAGGATGAGGATCTCTCAACAGGAGAGAGATATGTTCAGAAGGAAAACAGAGAACTGTTTTGATTCTCTTCTCAAAATCAGAATCCTCAAACGACCTTTCTCATCTCTTTCCTAAACAGAGTAACACCGGAACTCTTCTCTGTTTTCCTTCTGAACGTATCTCTTGCCGGCTGGAACTGACCAGCAGGTGGCGCCACTGACATAGAATGCATTATATTGTCAGAATAAAAAACTAACAATGTAATAAACTGAAACTTAAAAAAAAAAATAATATAAATGGCAAAACTGCTCTATAAAGCACCCTGAGCAAATTTACATTTATCTTTTTTTTTCCAGGTTTACCTATCCTTTAAGGTGCAAACGAGGTTTTACAATGACAGCTGTAAATGTGTGGCATTCTCTTCCTAAAGTGTTTCAACAGGCTGATAGTTTACAAAAATGGGGCAGATGTCTTTTTAGCAAGGCAGAAAATGTAAGGCTAATGATTAATTGTCTTAATACAATAGATGGGGGAATCGGGCTTCCTCCTAGATGTTAGCCATGTTATACTTGACAAAAGATTGAATTTGATGGAAATGTCTGTTTTTTCAACTGCTGTTTAAATGACTGTGGATGCGTCTGAGGTTTGTGGACCTTTGTTGTTTTTTTGACTTGACTGATGACAAAATGTATTGTCTTTTTTTTGGGACCATCTAACGTCGTCTTCTGCCATTGTACATTTCTATAACAAGTCATTAATGTGTAACTGATTATAGCACAGAAGCAAAAAATTCACTCTTTAAATGCAACTTCTGTTATATTGGGCATGCAAGGAAAAACACCCATACCCATCAGTATTCTAAGTCCAACACAGCAGATTTTGTGCTACATAAGGAATAAAACAGAATATAACATACACACACAGTGCTTGCATTAATGACTGAGCAGTGTTTGTGTTATGGAGGAGCTGTCGGATTTGACTGTGTCCTGTCACTTCTAGTGTATTTGTCTCTTTGTTTGGGAGGCTGTCTCTTGCGTCATTTTTCTAAAATCATGCTGTACAACTATTTATAAATATAATTACTTTTACTAAAAATATGGCAGCCTGGTACAAGTATGGGACCTGTTATCCAGAATGCTCGGGGCCTGGTGTTTTCCAGATAACAGATCTTTCTGTAATTTTTATCTTCATACCTTAAATCTTCTAGAAAATCTTGTAAACTTAAAATAAACCCAATAGGCTGATTTTGCCTTCAATCCGGATTTATATCGTAGTTTGGAACAAGTACAAGGTACTGTTTTATTATTACAGAGAAAAAGGAAATAATTTTTAAAAATTTGGATTATTTGGATAAAATGAAGTCTATTGGAGATGATTCGTAGAAAACAGTGTGAGCGCACACGCTGGCCTTCCTTATTCGATTGCCTGGTGCACAATCCTCTGGGGAGACGGCACTCCCTCGATTTCCAATGTAAAGCAAAGAAAGGAGGAATCGGCACACAGGAACAAATTGCAATGTTGGGTAAACCCCTAAGTGTTTATTGTGTCATAAGATGCACAACGTTTCGGGGGCACGCCCCTTCGTCAGGTGACGAAGGGGCGTGCCCCTGAAACGTTGTGCATCTTATGACACAATAAACACTTAGGGGTTTACCCCACATTGCAATTTGTTCCTGTGTGCCGATTCCTCCTTTCTTTGCTGTCTATTGGAGATGACCCTTCCATAATTCAGAGCTTTCTGGATAACGGGTTTCCAGATAACGGATCCCATACCTGAATAATATTCTTGCTTGCCTATAATATATGCACCTGCAGTTTTATTTGACCGTTTATTTTCCACAATAATACTGTGTTCTTTGCCATTTTGGGCAGCAGGTTTTCTATAAAAAAAATTAAAAAAAAGGACTATAGATTTATCTTTGGAGGCAAGGTATAAACCCACTGTGCAGAAGTGCAATCCCAACTACTTCCAGGTTGGCTGTTGACCTCATACATACTTCAGATCAGGCCATCAATTTGCTCCTAGATTTTCCTTTGGCAAGTTTTGGCACAATGAAGAACACTCTTTGGCCAAATCACTTTTTAGGGTGGCTCTGACATGGATCAGTAATCATACAGTTTAGCTGGAAACTAGCAGAATTGTATAAAAAATTAACCATTGTGACAAGCTTAACTGCATTAGAACAAAGTTACTTGTATGGATCGCCAAGGTGATGCTTCAAATATAATAAATGTTATGGGCCTTGGCATATTCATGGCGTAGATCAGTGATCCCCAACTAGTAGCTCGCGAGCAACATGTTGCTCTCCAACCTCTTGGATTTTGCTCTGTGTCCTCAAAGCAAGTGCTTATTTTTAAATTCTAGGCTTGAAGGCAAGTTTTAATTGCATAAAACAAAGTATAGTGCCAAGTAGAGCATCTTGTAGACTGTCCGTCCACATAAGGGGTAGCCAATAGCCAATCACAGCCCTTATTTGGCACCCCAAGAGACTTTTCCATGCTTGTGTTGCTCCCCAGCTCTTTTCACATTTGAATTTGGCTCACAGGTAAAAAAAGGTTGGGGCCCCCTGGTGTAGATGATACATCTTAGGTGACCCTGCCAAATTGCTTTCCTCATTTGTGTCACATAGATAGAAATAGGAAATAAAGCAATGCATTTTATAATAAATGCTTTTGTTTTAAGTGTATTTACATTTACAGATAAAGATATAAATAAGTAGGAAAGCAGCAAGCTGGGAGAGATTCCTTACCCTAGAAGCTTATCTATAAAATGAGATAAATGGTATAAAAGCAAAATGGTGAGTCCTAAATTGGAGCTGCAAGCAAGCCCACCAGCTTCTGTGTATAGCAAAATGGAATGTAACAGCCCTTCTCATTGTGCAGAATACAATGCTAGGCATTCTACTGTGTCAGGAGAGATCCACATCATTCATACTTATTAGCATAACAGCAGGGAGGGACAAGAAAATTCCTATTTAACCAAATTAAACAGGCATTCCATTTATTTTAGTGGCAGACAGTTTTTCCTTTAATGAAAACTGTGACTAAAAGCATCTCTGTTCTTACCCCCGCCCCCCCACCGTGTTTTCATGTAATGTTTATTTATCTTATTTGGTTTTTCCTCCCACATATAATTTTTGTCATTAAAATGGGAAGTGTTCCATGTTGGCATGTCTTTTCAAGACATTGTGCTGCCAGTTATAGACAATACAATGGAGTATCTTGGAACGTGCACACTGGCTTCTCTTAATATGTCACATACAAATTAGATATATAAAGACATAGAAATGGGATTTACAGAAAGACAAATACTATTTAAATGAAAGGAGAAGGAAATATAAAACCGCTAGTTGGGGTCAATTTGTTAGACATTGTACAGTTTTTTTCAATTATCTTTACATGTACAGTGATGGACCTGTAGAAGTACTGTAGATATTGGTCAGTTTGGGGACTGGCCAGGTTTGAAAATTGTATCTGCTGATGCACCATCCTAGGGTTACCTCCTTTTCTGGAAAAAAATACCGGCCTTCCTATATCTTTTTTCTCTATTAATAACATTGGGATCAGCCATCATTTTAACCCGCCAGGCCGGTAAAATACCATGTGGGCAAGGAGCATGAGCAGATGCGAAAGCGAAGAGAGAGTGCAGCTTCTTTATATAATAATTAGGGTGATAGAAAAGTGCCAATTCTGTGTGTGTGTCCCTTCCTGTACCTGCTCTGTCCGTTCTGCCCATGGGAGAGAAGACCAGCCCATGTATGGCCTTAATTGCAAACTTCCTATCATGGACAGGCTGTGAGAATACCTGGTGGTCTGCTTCCTCGCTCTCACCACTTCTGGTTTTTAATGCAAGCGCTGTGTCTGACATCATCTCGTTCAGAGTGAAATTCAAATATTTAAAGGGCCCACAGCCAATAGTTCCTTGCGCAAATTAGGTCTATTTCTGGTGCTATTTCAAGTCTGTCTAAGCTGTTCCTGAACTTGCCTGTCCCTGATCGTTTCTAGTCTGCTGCCTGTCCTGACCTTTGCCTGTTTACTGACCATTCTCTTGGATCCTGTTCTGTACTGTGATACTGTTGGTTTTGACCCAGCTTGTGACCTTCACTATGCTCTTGTCTCCCAATTGTTGACTCAGCCAGTCCCATGAACATGCTCCTTGTTCCCCATTCTTTCTGTAAGAGTTTAGTTCCCTTGCCTGCCCAGAACTCTCTTCCTGGTACTCTCACTATAAGAACTGGCGGCATCTGGGTAGCAGAGGGCTCCTCCCGAAACGAAAGTCGATTGTTATAAGCAGAAGTGGTAGCCAAAGCCGGGACCTTGCACTTTGTTTTGGGATACCATATGTAACACTGGCACTCCCCTTCTTTATAAACTCACCACGGTGCATTTTGTCAGAACACACTAGCATCATGCTTTTTAGGGCTCCCAAGTATACTTGGGCCAATTCAAGCTGAGCGCACATGCAGTACAGAAAAAAGTACTGCATTGCTCATGTGTCCCTCTAGAGTGGTTTATATGGAATGGTTGAAGAATAAGTTTCCATACCGCCCCTCATACAGCCAACAAGAAATAAGACTCAGGCCAACAAAGCTTAATTTGATAATGGGGACATCCTTCACTGTTGCACATATATACTATACAAGAGTAGTACAACTTTATTACAGTATATTAGTACAACCATGTATAGGATATATCACCTGCTGAAGTGCAGAGAATAATGCCTTTGATTATCCCCCTGATCTTATGTATGGTGTGTCTATTTAGTTTTACATATCCAATGACTGCAGTAAACGGCTGATTGGGTATGGGATACTGCGGAACTGTATGGATGCTCATCTGTATGAGAAGCACTTGGGATACTGTTGACTATTTCTAAAGCCTTAGGCACACAAAGCATCTTTATAGCTCAAAGATTTGTCTACAGTGGAAATACTTTGAATAAGGGACCCTTTAAATTTATCACATGGTGTATTAGCAGGTGTACTAGCAAAGGGACAATAAGTTTGTCTACTAGTAATTTTATCAAGAGCACAGCTTGGTGATTGATAGTGATATAATAGGCAGACAAGATACTAGCATATACTTTAAATACTTTTTTTTAACCTTGGATATAATCAATCATTATGTCAGTCTCAATTAAGTTTTATTGCTTGCGAGCAATGGTTTTCCTTAGTGGCGTAGGCCAAGCCATCTTCTCCTGACCTTCTGCATCACTGTGTGCCCTGCAACCTCTCCCGCATCTGATCTCAGCCACGTAGGAATGCAATACTTGTGAATATTGGCAGGTTTTTGGCTGAGCGAGAGGACGGTGCCGCAGTGGAAAAATTCTGTGGGGTGACCTTCATCAGATATTTTACCTTCTCGCGCTTGGATTGACATGTAGGATAGTCAGCAGATTTGCAGAGACAAAGATACTTTTGCCTAAACAGTGCTTAATTAGAGAAAGTTCTTGGCTAGAGGAATTCTGTTCCATGGAGATGGGTGCAGAGAACGTTTGCTTATAGGGAAAATATAGAAGTAGCCGTTTTTTTATATGCAGAATATATGGCACAGAGTATTATATAGAGGACTTCCCTTCTAAACATTTAGGGGGTTATTTATTAGAGTCCAAATGCCAAAAACCCTGAAAAAAAATTTTTTGTTACTTTAAAATCAGAATTTTTAGTGGCTAAAAAAACCTTGATTTTTGGGAATCCGAAAATCTGGCAACTCAGAATTGCCGAGGTTGCATATAAGTCAATGGGAGAAGTCTAGAAGATATCTTGTTCTGCACTGGGTTTCATGCAATAATCCAAAGTTTTCTGGGTTTTTGTGTGGAAAATCTGAAAAATTTGTACGATCCAAATTTTCGGGAAGCTAAAGTATGAAAGTGTTATGAAATATTTCATAGTGATTCAGATTTGAAGCCATGGATTTCTGTCTTGGAGTCAAGACTTTGTGGCTAGAGAAGCACGGTGGCTTAGTGGAAGGTATTACTACCTTGCAATGACGGTTCAACTCCAGCTGGGGAACTATCTGCAAGATTTACCTATACTAGATATATCTGCAAGGAGTTTGTTGTTTTACCCCTATCTGTGTGGGTTTGCTCCAGTCACTACAGTCTCCCTCCCCTCATGGTAAAATGTTGCCAATATATCCAGTACAAATCAGTAGTTACAACTTTTTCTAACTATGGAAGATGGATCTGATCTCATCACACGGAATAAATGGACCTATTATCATAGAGGCCTTAAAGGGGAAGGAAACCTAGTCGGCGCAAACCCGTTTGTTGCCCACCCTCCCTCCTCCCCCCTGGCCTACCTGTCCTGCTGGGCAAATGCCCCTAACTTGTTACTTACCCTTCTGCGCAGGTCCAGTCCAGGGACTTCACCGACGACATCTTCTTCCACGCGATCTTCTTCCTGCTGTGAACGGCGCATGCGCAGTAGGATCATTTCACCGGTACGATCTACTGCGCATGCGTGTGACTTTTAGCGCATGCTCAGTAGATCCGTACCGGCGAAATGATCCTACTGCGCATGCGCCAAAACGCCGTTCACAGCAGGAATAAGATTGCGTGGAAGAAGATGTCGTCGGTGAACTCCCTGGACTGGACCTGCGCAGAAGGGTAAGTAACAAGTTAGGGGCATTTGCCCAGTGGGACAGGTAGGCCAGGGGGGAGGAGGGAGGGTGGGCAACAAACTGGAAGGGGGGTAGGGGGTTTGCGTCGACTAGGTTTCCTTCCCCTTTAAGGATGATGCAGTGATATTGGTTAGGTCAGATCAATAACAAGAAAAGTGCTCCAGTTCTGCCCTACAGAGTTGCATGGAAATCAAAAATACTTGATTTATTTGCAAGATTGCATTGATGCAAAGTCACAACTAGGTGCATTGAAACATATAGCGGGCAGCAGGTGGCCAAACAAAGATGTGCAAGAAGTCTTCTATATTTTATTTTGTAGGCAATTCTGCAGGACCTGCACTCCAGTTGATTTGAAGCAATAATATTTGGGCCAGAAAATACTCCTAGCAGAAACTATGCTAGCCGCACTGGCAGTGAGCTTCTGGTGCACAACCCCGGAAAGTCCCCTGGCTCGCTCATTAGAGCATGTTTGTGACTTAAAAGGGTGGTTCACCTTTAAGTTAAAGTTTAGTATGTTATAGAATGGTGACTTTTCAATTAGACTTCATATTTTCGTTCTTATAGTTTTTAAGTTATTTGCCTTTTTCTTCTGACTCCAGATTTCAGTTGGGGGGGTCACAGATTCCATCTTCAAAAGAAATGCTCTATAATGCTGCAAATGTATTGTTATTGCTTTTTTTTATTACTCTTTCTATTCAGGCCTCTCCTATTCATATTCCAGTCTCTTATTCAAATCAGTGCATGGCTGCTAGGGTAATTTCGACCCTAGCTACCAGTTGCAATTGCAAACTGGAAAGCTGCTGAATAAAAAGCGAAATAACTCAAAAGCCACAAATAATAAAAAATGAAAACCCATTGCAAATTGTCTCAAAATATCACTGTCGATATCATACTAAAAGTTAATTTAAAGGTAAATCACTATTTTAAGATTGGGGGATTCCAACTGCAATCCTGCATCACGTGCATGCTCTTTATGAGTGAGCTGGGATGCTCCTCTTTATTTGAATGCTTAGAATCTCAACATGGCCACCCAAACTGAGAGCTCCCTCCTGGTGCAGGCATCATAGTACTTGTTAGGAGCATTTACTGACCCAAATAGTATTATTTCCTGCAGTCGGAGTGAGGGCTCGATTAGGCCACACCTCCAGTGGTGGAAACGATTTTACTATAATTAGTTGCCCTTTAAGAAACAGAGACTTACAGTAACTATCAAATTTGGGGTTATTCATATGCTGAGCTGCAACCAGAAATCATCCAAGATAGATGGAGGTGTTGCACAGTCTTTGTATATAGTGAATTTCAGTCATCTGCTGATTGTATTTAGTACATTTTATAAACCCATTCCCTCTGTTCCACGTTTGTTTAGCTGGTAATTAAACGTCACCCGTAATCAACACAACGTCTTGCTTCTTTGCGGTACATGATACACGAGGGGGAGGAACAAGCCAGGCTCTAATTTAGGGGATTGTCACAGAGTAACCCTTTTCAAAAGTATTCCGTGGATAACGAGGAAAAATGGCTCGCCTCGACTTGATAGACAGGGTGTCGAGCTCCGCACTATTTTCCCGCAGCTGAAATTCAAACGTGAGGAAATTGCATGAAATTTACAATTCAATGCGTGTTTCGTCGAGGAAGAAATCCATGGATTGTTTTGACACTCGGTTAGAAATCTCGCATGAAGATGGACGTCTCATGAAATTTGCAGCTGCTGATTGAATTTAGATTTCCATAAAGGCCATCAACAATAGCAGCCTTAGGGCAGAGCGAAAATATGACAAAAACCGTGAGGCTAGCAGATTTCTTTCCCCGGCCTTATAGTTGCAAATTATTTTTAATAAGGGCTTGGGTTGGTCAAAAAATCGCTGGAATGGAGGCAGTCAAAGCAGAAATCAGTTTTCTTTTAATTGATTTTAACTGAAAATGTGACATCTAAATAGGTCCTGTGTTACATCTCTGAGGCAAAGGCCTGTCCATTGTAACACGGGCCACACTCCAGCCGTTTATATACCGAGTATCTATACAATTTCATCTCTTATAGTTTAGAGCCTAAAATACATGTGGCAATTTTTTATTTTTAGTAATTGTAACAATTTAGCTCAAAATTGTATGTATACAGATGGAAAAACAAATGGAAAAAGGGCAACAGCTCCTGATATATTGATATATTTTCTCATACCCCACCCCAAAACCTCATAGAAAAAAATACAACTTATAAATGTAAGTTAAATCAACTTTTCAGTTAGGCCTGGACCCGGTACAACAGTACCCCCTGTGCCCCCGTGATGGCTGCCCTGGCCCTAGCAACCATGCATTGTTATGAATAAGAGACTGGAATATGAATAGGAGAGGCCTGAATAGAAAGTTCACTAATAAAAAGTAGCAATAAAAATACATCTGTAGCCTTACAGAACATTTGTTTTTAGATGGGGTCGGTGACCCCATTTTAAAGCTGGAAAGAGCAAGGCAAATAATTCAAAAAACTTTAAAAAAGAAAAATGAATGCCAAATGAAATTTGCTTAGAAATAGCCATTCTATAACATACTAAAAGTTAACTCAAAGGTGAACCACCCCTTTAAGAGTCAGTGCCTGGAAACAGGCATAATAAATACAAGTATAGGACCTGTTATCCAGAATGCTTGGGACCTAGAGGTTTCCAGATAACTGATCTTTCTGTAGTTTGGATCTCCATACCTTTAGTGTACTAAAAAATCATTCAAACGTTAAATAAACCCAATAGGATTTTGTTTGCCTCCAGTAAGGATTAATGGTTTGATCTTATTATATAAATTCCAGGTATGGGATCTGTTATCCGGAAACCAGCTATCCAGAAAGCTCCTAATTATGGAATGGCCACCTCCCTTAGACTAATGTAAGGAAAAAAGGCCTGGCACACGAGGCAAATTAAACCGGGGGCCTACCCCTGGTATGTTTATTGCGTCAAACAACGTTTCGGAGGGCGTTCCCCCTTCGTCAGGTGTGACCCCGGTTTAATTTGCCTCGTGTGCCAGGCCTTTTTTCCTTGCATTGGTCCATTGGGAGTGCCGTCTCCCTTAGGTCTTGGGCACCAGCGTTAATTTAAGAAGGGCCTGAGTGTGCGCGTGGTTTCTGTGCACCTCCCTTAGACTCAAATTTTATCCAAATAATCTAAATTTTTATAAATGTAATAATAAAACAGTACCTCGTACCTGATCCAAACTAAGATATAGTTAATCCTTATTGGAAGCAAAACCAGCCTATTGGGTTTATTTAATGTTTAAATGATTTTATAGTAGACGTAAGGGTATGAAGATCCAAAGTACGGAAAGATCCGTGCAGAGTGTGATCTCACCGTGATAATATGTTGTTAATGAGTTATTTCTAAGGCCTCAAGCTCCATCTGAATAATAGCACTCCTTTACTGACTGACCCCTTTCCTCACTGGCACATGCACTATTCATTTGGGGACAATTACCAATTGTAAACCCTTGTATCTGACTTACATTGGGTGCAATTATGTTGGAATTCTGGGAAAGGGTGTTATGGGCAAAAACATGTTACCTTGCAGTCTTTTCACTTAGCCCTCCTTTAGTTAAAAAAAAAACCCCCTCTTTTCCTTTGGTTTGCTATATACAGCCTTCTCCTATTGGCGAAATATGCTGGCATTTTATAAGGATTTATGTATAATAATAAAAATAATAGCAACATATTTCAACAAGACCCTTGCTCATCTGTTCCTTGATTATATTTGTATGTTCCTAGTTTGTCCAGTAGGTGGCTTTACAGGAATGAAAAACGTATTTGTGTGTCTGTTAATTTTACTTGCATGCAGAGATGTCTTTGGGTTGGAGTTGTAAGAAAGGGGGTGACTGTCCTAGCCCTCAAAAATATCTGGCTGCTTGTATTAGATTTGTTCCATGTACAGCCTTACAGCCGAACACTTTCGAGCAAATTCCCTAACCAGCGAAAATGTGCCATGACGGCTTTACACACATCGATACACTTTGCCAGTCGAAAATTTGCTCAGACAACGCTAATTGCTAAGTTGCATCCAGGGCGCCTAATGCTGGCGAATTTTCGCTAGCGTTACATCGGCAATCAAAGCGAAGATGCGCTAGCATTCAAATATGCCTAGCGCAACTTCGTTAGAGGTCTTCACTCGGGCTAGTTTGCATACGGCGGGAGATTATAACGTTTAATGGACGTGTATGTTGCAGCAAATACATTACATTACACAAGCCCAGGGAACCTTAATAAATAAATAAAATAGAGTTGTTATAATGCCCTACACATGAGCCCACTGTATAGTTTATGTTCGAAAATGTAGGGGGGAACCCAGTTACCCAAAAAACATTTTTAAGGAGTTTTGCAGCCTATCACGCTGAAAACTCAGTTTTTGGGACTTAGAAAATTTTTCCACTAAAAATATGATGTAAGTAACAGAAGAATGAGGAAGATATATGCACTCCAATCCCTGGGCTGAGGTGGTGAAAGAAGTAACGTTCAGTAAAATCCGCATCTTAGTGAATTTGCGAAGTAACATCCATTCGCCAGAGCGAAAATTTGCCTGGCGATAGAGTGGGAATGATCGCTAGCGTCTGTCTTAGTCGCTAGCGAAGTTACGCCTGCACCCGTTACTAAATCGATGAAGTGCCTGAATGAGGAGCCAGCTTTAGTCACTTCGCCCTTTAGCAAATCTAAAGGAGGCAATGGGAGTTGGACAGAAGCTAAAGGCCTGGGAAAGGCAAGTGCAGGTTGATTATTTGTGATAAATATTAATATCTATGTTTCCTGCTATCAAAGGGATCAGAAGGTGTTTATGTGAATGGAACGAATGCCATGTTATTATGTAAAATATAAAGTAGTATTGTAATGTATTGTAAATAATGTATGTTACACAATAGGAATGCACCAAATACAGGATCATACAAAAATGTAATGTATAAAGGATGGAGTGACTGGATGTCTAACATAATGGCCAGAACATTACTTCCTGCTTGGTTTCTACTGATTGGTTACCAGGCAGTAACCAACCAGAGACTTGAGAGGGGCCACATGGGTCATAACTGTTGCTTTTGAATCTGACCTCTTATAGTCACGACTAACTCAGAGTTAGAGAGCTGAAAAGCAGGAAGTAGTGTTCTGGCTATTATGTTACACGTCCAGTCACTCTAGTCTTTATACATTACATTTTTGCCTAACTTACTATATTAGAAACATTTTTTTATTTTGCACAGCCTATCTATTTACCCAGTTTTTATTTTTACACTGAACTGCTCCTTTAAGGCAGCTGAAGATTAGTAGACTAACACAATAATGTAGGTACACAAGCAACACACCTTGTGATGCAAGTTACAGGAGCAATTTGGGGCAGTGCTGACCTTTATGCAAGTAACCCACTATTATAATATTATCCAATATCATGCAAGTGATAAACAGGAGCCCTTGTATAAGACTGATGATTGGTTTTTTTAGACAGGGACTTATATTCTTCAATGAAACCAATATAACAAGGGCACTGTGCACTTTTATAGGTATAGGTGCAGTGGGTTATAGGAGCAGTGTAACCTATTCATATTCAGTGTAAGGTAAGCAGCAGTGAGCCCTTGCATAGACTTGGGGTACAGGAGAGCACCCCTACACACTGATATTGCAATAGAAATGTAACTACACAACAGTTCACATCTGTTTGTCACCTTACCATCTTTCATTGTACTGCCAACACCTGGCATCCAAGTGGCAAAGGTTTGACATCTACGCGCCAACCGTAACCCATAAATCTCCTGACAGACAGAAGCGAGGGACAAGCGCTGCTTTGGGAAGCTCTGTAGGGTCCCGGCTAAGGAGATGCTACATATTCCATTGTTTCATGTTCTAAGCAAACGCCTAGCCTTTTTTTTTTTTTTCATGACATTGTAAAGTCACCTATTTAAATCAGTCTGGTACATCTCAGAGTTACTGTCGCACTGGGTTATGTTAATTAATTGAAGCTTGCTACAGCTCTATCTTTATTCTCATTCTGAATTTGCACTTCATGCATTAGCTGTCACTTTCCCTTTTTCCAGTTTGAGCAGGGCTGCCTCTGACTTCACTTAACAATATGTTCTCTAATAAAAAGTACAATTCGCTGTCACCTCCCTATGCTGCTAGTATATGGCATGCTCCTTAAAGGGGTGGTTCACCTTTACAGTAACTTTTATTATGTTATAGAACAACCAATTCTAAGCAACTTTTCAATTGGTTTTCATTATTTATTTTTTATAGTTTTATAGTTATGTCTTTTTCTTCAGATTCTTTGCAGCTTTCAAATGGGCGTCGCTGTCCACTTCTAAAAAAAACAAATGCTCTGTAAGGCTACAAATATTTTGTTATTGCTTCTTTTTCTTGCTGAGTCTTCTATATAGACTCTCTCCTATTCATATTCCAGTCTCTTATTCAATCAATGCATGGTTGCTAGGGTAATTTGGGCCCTAGTTACCAGATTGCTTAAAATGCAAATTGAAGAGCTGCTGAATAAAAAGCTAAATAACTCAAAAACCTTCAATAATAAAAAATTAAAACAAATTGCAAATTATCCCCGAATATCACTCTCTACGCCCATTCACTAAACTCGAGTGAAGGAATAGAGGAAAAATAGTTAGCATTTCGAATGTTTTTTTTGGCTACTTCGACCATCGAATTGGCTACTTCGACTACAACCTTCGACTTCGAATCAAACGATTCGAACTAAAAATCGTTCGAATATTCGAGCATTTGATAATCTAAGTACTGTCTCTTTAAAAAAACCTTCGACCCACTAGTTCGCCACCTAAAACCTACCGAGGCCAATGTTAGCCTATGGGGAAGGTCCCCATAGGCTTTACAAGGTTTTTCTGATCGAAGGATAATCCTTCGATCGATGGACTAAAATCCTTCGAATCGTTTGATTCAAAGGATTTAATCGATCGAATGATTATTCCTTCGATTGTGCTAAATCTTTCGATAATCGAAGTCGAAGGATTTCAAATCGCAGTCGAATATCGAGGGTTAATTAACCCTCGATATTCGACCCTAGGTAAATGTGCCCCTAAAAGTTATCTCCAAGGTGAAAAACCCCTTTAAAGGAGAATTCAACCCTTTTACAAGAAAACCCATACCCCCCACCCCACGTAAAAATTTGAGTTTTAATTTTTATAAGGATATTATAAATTACAGAGGAGTTCCATGACCATATAAAAGGACGAAGCCGAAGGCTGACTGTTTTTATACGGTTCATGGAATTCCAAGGTGACGTTTTATATCCTTGTATTTTGCAATAGGGCGAACTTTATTTATTATAATACACAAGTTTCAGTGAGTCATGTGACAGAAATGACATCACTAAGCTCCCATTATGAACGATGACATCGCTAAGCACCGTTTATAAGAATATACAGTAATTTACAGGATATTCATGGCTCTTGTGTATTAATAAAAAAAAATAACTAAAAGAAAATGAAGTTATGATGTGACACAGGAAAAACTCCCTTTTGTTTGACAATCCGTTAGAGAAAATACACCTTATTGATCACCTTCCTCTTGTTACTCTGTCTTAACACCTATCACCTATTCTTTCATAACCACCAGTATTTATATTATAGATTTACTTACACTGCAGTTTCTTTTGCCAGTAATATTCACTTTATTGAGAAAAATCTTACATTTATTTAAATGATGAATTGACCTTTAAAGTATATTATAGATGGACATCATTTAGGAATTATTCGGTTGGTTCAGGTTTTTGTCATTTGTTTGCCTTCCCACTCAATTTCAAGCCTGCAATTAAAAATGCTATTTGGTTGTCAGGGGTCACTGCCCTAGGCAACCAAAAAACTGATCTAATGTTACATTGTCTTAGAATATTGGTGTCTACAATTTTTTGGTGAACTTGCCCTTTTAACATCCGGCGCAGTTGTAGCCCTATGTCTCATGTAAGTACTCATACTTTCCTATATTTCTGCATATTTTCAGAGGTGGAAATGTAAATGTAGTTTTACCAGTAGAGGTGGAGACAGTTACTAAGCGACTCGCTGTTAAGAATAGGATATGTCAAGAATTTTTTATTTATTTTTTGTACTCGTCAACTGGATTTGTGTATGTGTCAATGACAGGCTGACAAGGGGAACGTTTCTGTATATATAAAGATACATCTTCTTAAAATACCTTAGTTTATACAATTGATAAATTCCTAAAATATTTTCATGTAAAAGAATACATGAATACTGGCTCAGTCCTATGTCAAGCCACGTTTACTTGCCTGGATACTTGTGTATTTAGGACCTTCCTGCTTTAGTCTCTGCCTATTACTTTCCCCTATTGCCACACTTGGGGGCAGATTTATTAAGGTTTGAATTGGAAAATCTAATTTCAAGTTGGATTTTTGGTCAAAATTCGAGGTGGGAAAAATCCAAACTCAAATTTGAATTCCAGATTTATCATAGCTGGACCCTGGGAACTATTCGAATTCGACTATTCACCACCTAAAACCTGCCTGGTTCATGCAGAAGTCAATGAGAGCGGTCCAATGACCCATTTGAAGATGCTAATAGCCTTCCTGATGTTCAAGTTTTTCTCTGAGAAAAAACTCGATTCGAGTTTTCTGGTCGGTAATATTCGTTCAAGTTTTAGATATTCCATTTTTTCAAGGTCATTCGAATTAAAAAAACTCTAAGCCCCTTATTAGATACAGGTATGGGACCTGTTATCCAGAATGCTCTGGATCTGGGGTTTTTCGGATAACGGATCTTTCTGTAATTTGGATCTTCATACTATGGGGCAAATTTACTAACCTCCGAAAATTTGCCAGTAATGGCTTCGCTCACAGCGCAACACTAATTCACTAAAATCCAAAGTTGCATCCGTGGCGGCGAATGCTGGTGAAGTTGCCAAAAAATAAAGTTGTTATATTGCCCTACATATGAGCCCAGTGTATAGTTTATGTTCCATATGTTAGGAAATGTAAGGGGGAAGCCGGTTACCCCCAAAAAATTTACGCTCTTTTTCAGCCTATCACCCTGATAAAGGAAAAGACACCAGCGTTTTTTGGGACTTAGAAAAACTTTCAACTATTGTTTTTAGGAACTTCTATCTACTCTATTGCACTTCGCCTGGTCTGAGGTGATGAAGACAAGTCTGGCGCAAGAGGTAACGATCAGTAAAATCCGCATCTTAGTGAATTTGCATAGTTACGTCCATTCGCCAGAGCGCAAAATCACCGGAGCGAAGTACTGCTAGAGTATATCTCCTTCACTAGTGAAGTTACGCCAGCGTCCATTAGTAAATCGGCGTTAATCACTTCGCCCTTTAGTAAATTTGCCCCCATAAGTTTACTAGAAAATCATTTAAACATTAAATAAACCTAATGGCCTACTTTTGCTTCCAATAAGGATTAATTATATCTCAGTTTGGATCAAGTACAAGCTACTGCTTTATTATTAACGACAAAAGGAAATCATTTATAAAAATTTGGATAAAATGGAGTCTATGGAAAATGGCTTTCCTGTAATTCGGAGCATTCTGGATAACAGGTTTCCGGATAACGGATACCATACCTGAGATTAGATTTAAAATAACTTTTGAAAAAAAATCACGCTTTGGGAAATCAGTTTATTGCTCACAGCATGGTTGAACTGTTTGCCACAGATACAAAGACATAAATATCCAAAAATTAGTAAGAGAAAATTAAAGAAATGAAGTCCGTGGAACTGGTTTGACTAATCCATTATTTGCAGCTTAGTCTTCTTGTTTTGTTTGTTTTTTCATAGTGACAGTTCCCCTTAGAAGACTGTATGTAACATAAATGGGAATTGGAAGAAGGGAGTTATTATCTGATGACAGTTTAGCTTCAAGCTTTCATTCTAAGCAAGAGAGAGATTTCAGTTTGCTATAATAGGTCTGTCTGTGTATAAAGTGTTGGTAGCCTTCTCCTGGTGTCACTGTCATGTATCATTCATGTTTATACACAACATCGATTATATAGACACTCGTATACATTCTAAATGAGGGTGTGCTTATCCTGTATGGAGGACTTATTAGGAAAGATTACATTTTATTTTCATTTGTGCTGTAATGGCCGTTACCCTTGAAATACTGGATGTTCACAAAGCAGAAGAGTTGCTCAAGCTGCCACCGCTAGAAACGATCACTATGTGCCAATTGGTTAATGTCGTTTTCTTTTTATATGTAAACTTGGAACTGTATATGGATGTTATTCCAGGTATATTGCACAATAACCGGACCAAGCCGATGTTACTACAAATGCCAATGTGTAATTCCTGAACACTTGAACTCGTTTTTCTTTACTGTTTTGTTTTTAATTTTTTTTTTTAATTTGTATATTATGGGAAAAAAATTGTAAAATCTCAATAAAAAGAAAGTTATAAAAAGACTGGATATACAATGTATAAATTAATGAGGATGAAAACCTAAAAACGAAAGAAAATGTTATACTGATTAGTTTTCGTTATACAATAATTAACATTTGTAAATATAACTTTGCAAATATAACTACTAATGAAATCAGTATCTCTCTGTCCCCTTCTGTTCCCTGCACTGGTGGTTCTTACTTTTGAAGCAATGTAGCTGATGCCATCTGATTAAAGGAAAACTATACCCCTCAAACAATGTAGGTCTCTATAAAAAGATATTGCATAAAACAACTCATATATGTAAAACCCTGCTTCATGTAAATAAACCATTTTCATAATAATATACTTTTTTTGTAGTATGTGCCATTGAGTAATCATAAATAGAAAATTGCCATTGTAAAAAACAAGGCCCCGCCCCCTGGGATCGTACGATTCACTGTGCACACAAACAAATCAACAAACCATACTTGTTAGGTCACATGAGCCAATTAACAGACAGAGTTGTGTCTTTTGCTTCTACACTTCTTCCTGTTACAGTTAGAGCTGCAGTATTTCTGGTCAGGTGATCTCTGAGGCAGCACACAGACTATATATATATATATATATATATATATATATCTATATCTATATCTATATATAGAGATATATATATATAGAGATGGAGAGAGATGGAGAGAGAGAGAGAGAGAGAGATATTGGTATGACAAGATTCTTTAATATGTCACTTCATTTGATATAAAATATCTGTTGCTCAAGTATTCATTCTGGGGGTATAGTTTTCCTTTAACAGGCTTGTGAAGAAGTGTGTGAGACTGACACATTGTTTCAAGAGGCAGTGTCCATTGCAATTACATTTGTGAATAACTTTTAAAAAACATTTAAATAAAGTACAGGTATGGGACCTGTTATCCAGAATGCTCGGGACCTGGGGTTTTCCGGATAACGGATCTTTCTATAATTTGGTCTTTATACCATAAATCTTTAATTCAACCCAATAAGATTATTTTGCCTCCAATAAGAATCAATTATATCTTAGTTTAGATCAAGTACAAGGTGCTGTATTATTATTACAGAGAAAAAGGAAATATTTTTTTAAGAATTTGGCTTACTAGGTAAAATGGAGTCTATGGGACATGGCCTTTCTGTAATTCGGAAAACAGGTTTCCAGATAAAATATTCCATAACCGTATATATAAAAGCTACAAAAATGTATATTCTCTCTAATTTGACAACATTTTCAAGTTGATAAGGCTGAATTCTCTGATGTATAAAGCTTTTTATTTTAAGCAAGGGAGATATTCATTCACTAGAATTAGTCTTTCTATACTGATAAACGCATACGTATTCTGTATTCGGGTTCTTTAAGGATGATTGTGTTGGAATCGGAAAGGTTTGCTAAGGTGAGGCTCCGATACTGAAAGCTTTTGGCATACATTTAATTAATGATTTTAGTTCTTGTGCTGCAGAGCAATGTATTTTTGGCCTCTGCAGTACTGGTTAATTATTTAATGTAATATATATTACCAGGAAAAAAGAACGGAAGTATACGTCTCATATTCAAGCCTGTCCTCTCCTAATGGAACCCAGTTCAGTTGGCTTTGGCTTCTGTAACACTGACATATGCAGCGATTGGACCTCACTATAAACCCTAAGTATTTGGCTATGGTAACTTTAATTGGAAAAACCCTGTTATGTAGAGACTTCCAAAATACGGCAATGTTATTTCCCATGGAGCTAACATCCAGTTGTTGCCTCAGGCAAAATCAGATTAAATTATGTACCACAGGTCAGAAGCAACTGAACCCTGTCACTTAAAGGGGTTGTTCACCTTTGAGTTAACTTTTAATATGATGTGGAGAGTGATATTCTGAGACAATTTGCAATTGGTTTTTATTTTTTATTATTTGAGGTTTTTGAGTTATTTAGCTTTTCATTCAGCAGCTCTTCAATGTGCATATTAAGCAATCTGGTAACTAGGGTCCAAATTCCCCTAGCAACCATGCATTGATTTGAATAAGAGACTGGAAAATGAATAGGAGAGACCTGAATAAAAAGATGAGTAATGAAAAGAGACATTATCACAGAAAAAAAGTCTTAGCCTGAAAACAATGTACAAGGTTTAGCATTTGAAACCAATTTTGCAAAATAAATCCAGTTTATTTTTGTTTGCTCGGATATTCCCTCAACACCTGGGGTCAAATTTACTAAAGGGTGAAGGGACGATTCGCCAGCGTTGCAGTTTTTAGGCACTTCGCAGATTTACGAACGGGCACAGGTGTAACTTCGCTAGCGAAAGAGACAGATGCTAGCACTCATTCGCACTTTATCGCCAGGCGAATTTTCGCTCTGGAGAATGGACGTAACTCCGCAAATTCACTAAGATGCGGATTTTACTGAACGTTACCTCTTTCACCAGCTCAGACCAGGGGAAGTGCATTGGAGTGCATAGATCTTCCTCATTCTTCTGTTACTTACATCATATTTTTAGTGGAAAAAGTTTCTAAGTCCCAAAAAGCGCTGGTGTCTTTTCCTTTTTTAAGAGTGACAGGCTGCAAAAGTCTTAAAAACATTTTTTGGGTAACCGGGTTCCCCCATACATTTTCTAACATATGGAACATAAAATATACAGTGGGCTCATGTGTAGGGCATTATAACAACTCTATTTTATTTATTAAGGTTCCCTGGACTTGTGTAATGTAATGTATTTGCTGAAACATGTACGTCCATTCAACTTTATAATTTCCCGCCGTATGCAAATTACCCAAAGTTTCGCTAGGCATAATTGAACGCTAGCGCATCTTCGCTTTGATTGCGAAGTAACACTAGTGGAAAATTCGCCAGCATTCGGTACCCTGGACGCAACTTCGCATTTTAGTAAATTAGCGTTGTTGTGGCGAATTTTCGTAGGTTAGTAAATTTCCCCCCTGGCCTTTTCTACCTCTCTTTCATTCATAAGAGTATTATAACACTGGAGTCTGGTGACTCTTTGGATCACGTGTTTCATAGCTATGAAGTCACATGTAGATACAGAACTGATCATTCCAGAGTTGCATGAAAATCCAGGCAGTACAGACTTTCGCACGATAATGCAAAATAGAATAAAGGCTGGCACAAACCGGAAAAAGTATTACATACAATTTTTGTATTGTAAACAATATTACATCTTGCAAAAAAAAAAACTGACGCGTTTCATGCCCCTTCTGGGCACTTAATCATGAGCCCCAGAAGGGGCATGAGAAGTCTAAGGCTTTTTTTTTATTTTTTATGCAACCCAATAAGATGTAATATTTTTCAATAAAACTTTTTTAAGCTGCTGGGGCTCTGATGGGGCTCTCTTGTCTTTTATAGTTACAGTACTGACTTTCAGACATATTAGCAGTGAATTTTCTTTCTGCTTGAATGGGACGGACCCAAGTAGAGCAAGTTTGCATGTTCATGAGGGCTCAATAGGAAACTAAAAATATTGCATCTTATTTCCATGACACAGATATTCATGTATGTGGGTACTTTTCTTGGACAAGCCAAATTAAGTTGCAAAGCAGTTTTACGAGCAAAAAAAGTGTCTTTGAACCATGTATGTACCTTGTTGGGGATCATGGAGACCCACTGTAAAAAGCATAGCAGCCTATTTTGGCTCCTGATCCCAGGCTAAAAATCTCTGACTTACGATGTGCTATGGGGGCTGCCATATTGCTTGTCTCAGTAGGTAAACTCTCCAGCACCCCTAACAGTCATTTATATTACTGCCCGTAGCTGTGGTACTTTAAAGGAGAACTAAAGCTTAACTAAAGAAGTCGCTAGAAATGTTGTACATTATGTTTTGTGCTTCTGTACCAGCCCAAGGCAGCCACAGTCCTTTAGCAGCAAAGATCTGTGTCTCCAAAGATTCCCCAGTAGCTCCCCATCTTCTTTTCTGCTGATTCACTGCACATGCTCTGTGCTGCTGTCACTTACTGATCTTAGGGACCCACTCACAATATACAGTACACATAGAATAGAAATGTCACAATATAATTCATACAGATAATTACTACATGGCAGCACAGAAACCAGTGCAATTCGCATCAGAATTTAATAATCAGCCCTGTAGCATCAGCTTCTATTACAGGCCAATCTAATTTTCTGCTTGATAATTTGTGACGACCCCTAAGCTTAGCTTCTCAACAGCTGCTCAGAGCCCACTGAGCATGTGAGTGTCACAGACACTTTCCAAGATGGTGACCCCCTGTGACAAGTTTGAAGTCCTGGATCATTGCTGCTATTGACAAGCTGAAACTTTAGGCTGGTGCAATAAGTTCAGTATATAAAATAAGGCATTTTTAGCCATATTTATTATTATTAGGGTTTAGTTCTCCTTTAAGGGGCAGATTTATTTAGGGTTGAAGTCAAAATTCGAATTTTTTTTTTTTTTAAAACTCCATACATTTGAATTATGATTTATCCAAACTCGATTAGAGTTCGAATTTCGAGATTTATCGTACTCTGGCCCTTTAAGAACTTAAATGTGACTATTTGCCACCTAAAACCTCCTGAATTACTGTATAAGTCAGTGGGAGAGGTCCAGGGATCAATTTGGTGATGTTTTCAGCCTTCCTGACATTCGAGTTTTTTATGGAGAAAAAACTGTAATCGAGTTTTTTAAATTCAAATCGAGTTTTTATAATTCAAATCGAACCGGTTCGAGTTTTACAAATTGGATTTTATTAATAAGTTTCGACTAGTCGAATTTATGGGACTTTAGGGCAGTTTAAAAAAAACTCGACCCTAGATAAATGTGCCTCTAAACTCCCACCAACCCCTATGATTATTGCAATACACTAGATGTACATATGTTGCTATCAATAGAATGTTAACAATATTAACCTAAAGTTGACATTTTTTTCTTTAAATGTATTGCTGGGAAGGAGTTGCCATTCCCTTACCATGAGGTAGCGCTTTTGTACCTTGGTACTGATACACTGGACTCCATGAGGCTCTCCTAGATTTCATGTTTTTGCTAAACAGACTTATTATTGGCCTCTAAAATAGCAAATGCTCTGGAGAGAGAACGGATAATCTGCTTTATAGCTGCAACCGCAAGAACTCAGAATACCCCAAAATACAGACTTGACTTTTCCGTGAAGTCATTTTCTAGTAAATTTCCTCTCTAATGAAATAAAGATTCTTGTAATTGCTCACCAGGGAAGGGAAGAACACAAACATTTCTTCTCCAAACTTTCTCATTTTATGTGTCCAGAGAGTCTGCAGCAAATCTGTTCACTAATCTCTCCAAATCGACTCAAAATAGAGCAACGGTGATTGCTGTGCCATTGTTTCTAATGTATGAAGATCTTCATATACAATAATAGGCTCCTAGGAACAGTGCCATCTGCTGCCTCTTAAACATTATAAATCAAAGAAATATCAGATTACTGGCCTGGTGGTACACTGGGTATTGTGCAAAGTACGGCAAAATAATGTCCTCCCGGCTATCCATTGCAGAAATATAATGAAACATTTGCTCTGAAACTAACTGGAGTACTATGGGGAGCATACCGTGCATGCTTATTTCCATTAAAGTGGTTGCTCGCCTTTAAATTAATTTTAGTATGATGTAGAGAGTGAATCATTTTTATTATTTGTGGTTTTTGAGTTATTTAGCTTTTTATTCAGCAGCTGCAGTTTCAGCAATCCAATCTGGTTGCTAGGGTCCAAATTACCCTAGTAACCGTACAATGATTGAGGAGAGGGTCTGAATACAAAGATAAGTAATAAAATGTAACAATACATTTGAAGCCTTACAGAGCCTTTGTTTTTAGATGGGGTCAGTGACCCCCATTTGAAAGCTGCAAAGGGTCAGAAGAAGAATGCAAATAATTTAGAAAACTATAATAAATAAAATAGATAAGGGAAAGGTGAACCACCCCTTTATATCTGCCGATAGATATCATGAAAGGAGCCCATGTTACCAAGTTGCATGCAGATGAAATAGAATGAGAGATCTTATTGATATCATCAGCTGTTGTGGAGGAGACATGCCCAGTGCTCAGGCTTCCTGTCCTAGACTTAAAGGAAAACTATACCCCCAAAATGAATACTTAAAGGGCATGTAAAGGCAAAAAAATAAAATCCCATTTTTACTTTCTTTAATGAAAAAGAAACCTATCTCCAATATACTTTAATTAAAAAACGTGTACCGTTTTTATAAGAAACCTGACTGTATGCAGTGAAATTCTCCATTCATTTACTGCTGTGGATAGGAATTGTCAGATGGTCCCTAACTGCTGAGCAGGGAAACAATCATACTTATGAACAGCAGGGGGAGCCCCCCCTTACTTCCCAGCCATGCAGAACTCAAGCAGCTTTGTTTATGACGATCCCTAAGCAGCCCAGACCACACTGAGCATGTGCACAGTCTTAGTCTTGCAAAGATGTTTAACAAAGTTAGAAGATGGTGACCCCCTGTAGCCAACTTTGAAAGCATAAATTATTTGTTTGATTAGGCTTGTGGTGCAGTAAGTTCATGTTTATATTTAGCATACAAAATACAGCATTTCTAGCCTTATTCTATTTTAGACTTTACATGCCCTTTAAGCAACAGTTTATATCAAATGAAGTGGCATATTAAAGAATATTACCAAACTGGTATATATATTTAAGTAAATATTGTCCCTTTTACATCTCTTGCCTTGAACCACCATTTCATGATGGTCTGTGTGCTGCCTCAGAGATCACCTGACCAGAAATACTGCAGCTCTAACTGTAACAGGAAGAAGTGTAGAAGCAAAAGACACAACTCTGTCTGTTAATTGGCTCATGTGACCTAAGAATTATAGTTTGTTGGTATGTTTGTGTGCACCGTGAATCATACGATCCCAGGGTACGGCCCTTATTTTTTAAAATAGCAATTTTCTATTTATGATTACCCAATGGCACATACTACTAGAAACATATATTATTATGAAAATGGTTTATTTACATGAAGCAGGATTTTACATATGAGCTGTTTTATGCAATATCTTTTTATAGTGACCTACATTGTTTGGGGGTATAGTTTTCCTTTAAATACCCCATGCAATGGTGCAGGAGGTTGGCATTCACTTTAATGGCATGAGCAGAAATGCACTGATGGAGCAAACACCTGGTATGGGCTTATAGAAGAATAAAAATCTTATAAAACTGGTACAGGTATGGGACTTGTTACCAGAAAGCTCAGCACCTGGGATTTTTTCAGATGATGGATCTTTCCATAGTTTGAATCGTCACGCAATAGGCTGCTTTTGATTCCAAGGATTAATTATATCTTAGTTGGGATCAAGTACAAGGTACTGTTTCATTATTACAGAGAAAAAGGAAATCATTTTGTAAAATGTGGATTATTTGGATAAAATGGTCTATGGGAGACTGCATTTTTTTTTTTAGTTTGGAGTGTTCTGGATAACGGGTTTCCAAATAGCAGATGCCATACCTGTAATGTAAAGTTTATGGTTCACATTACACTGGCAACAAGTATTTCTGCAATTTTATATGGCAATTACTATATGGAAATCTTCTATATCCTTCTTTTTGGCCCCAGGCCAGTGTAAGCCCACAGTAGAGTGCTTTTTTATTCTAAACTTGACTTTTCACCTTTTTATCTCAAGTCTGCTAAAAAGAATCCAATCATTAAATAAACCCAATAAGATTGTTTTGCCATTACTATGGATTCATCCATGTACCATCAAGTACAAGGTACTGTTTTATCGTTACAGAGAAAAGGGAATCCTTTTTTCAAATTATTTGCTTAAAATTAACTCTATGGGAGATGGCCTTCCCGTAATTCGGAGCTTTCTGGATACTGTATCCCATACCTGTCCCAAGGATATTTACACGGCCGAGATTTTATTTACATAATCTAATTTTCTCAACAGTAGCTTCCAGTTCAGTATACATTTTTCATCTTAACTTAGACTAGTGTTGTGTATATAGTACAGGTATGCAACCAGAATTTCCGGATAATGGATCTTTTCCATAATTTGGATTTTCATACTACTAGAAAATCATGTAAAAATTAAATAAAAACCAATAGGCTGTTTCTGCTTCCAATAAGGAACTGTTTTATTATTACAGAGAAAAAGGAAATCCATTTTAATAGTCTGGATTATTTGATTATAATTGAGTCTATGGGAGCCAGCCTTTCTAATTTGGAGCTTTCTGGCTAATGTGTTTCTGGATAACGGATCCCATACCAGGATATACATCTCTATGGGGCACATAGAAATAAAAACACTCACAACTAAAAATTGATACACTGAAGGACATTACATACGGTGGGATTTCTTAAACTTTTTTCTCAGGGGACCAGAATTTATATTGCAAAATTCAGTTTGCAACCCAAAATTTGGTATAGAACGAATTATGCTACTTGTTTTAATCCAAACGGTACAGAATTTTTAATTGATTGTACTTAGAAAGTTCCTTATTTCAGTTTGCTGAATCTAATATTAACTTTTCATTTTTGAAAAGGTCCCCTTTAAGTTTTAGTTCTTCTTTAAGAAAAATCAGTCTGGTTGGCTTATAGCTGGAATTGTTTAGAGATGGGTGGTGTGCACTGTAAAGTGAAGCTGTTAATTGGCAGTTTATTGGGCGGTTTCAGGTCAGGTGACTGGCTCTCCGTATGCAGCAGTTGACTCCAGACAAAGAAAAGGCGATAAAAAGCTTTTTGCATTCATCCACTCCAGAAAAAAAAGGTTTTATTCTTAAATAAGAGCAGTATCAGACATCTCCCAGAGCTGAGTCACTCCTCTTCATGCATGGTATTTAAAGCCCTATAAATATACTTTGTTCATTTTGAAGATAGCTATGCCTTTAATGAAGTGGTTGCCAGTGACTAAATATATGTGTTGTACTGGCCGAGGTTTCATGCCTGTGGCTTTAACTCCCGAGTAGACGCACTGTGAAGTCTCTGCTCGACTTTGATCTTGCAGTTTCCTTCAAGTGACCTTTGCTGACAAAGAAGTTTGTTTCTCTCTAATCCATCTGAGAATATTCAGTCCTTTAGGGCCTCGCTTGCTCTTTCTAGTTCAAAGCCATGCTAATTCACTATGCAATTTTCATTGTAAATATTACACAGTGGAGCCATTTTGTTCTTTTTCAAATGCGTTCCCCTTTGAACACGTCGGGCCTGCTTCTCCCTCCAGCACTGGAAGGGTTACGGAAATTACACTCGGATGAACATCCTCAACTTCACAGACCAATATGCATATTTTAGCTTCCAAATCATTTTTTGGATGAGTTCTAAATATATATAGAGATGTGTGAGGGCAGGCTTGTGGGTTTTGCTTTGCCCCAGCAGATTATAAAATACAGGCAACTCCAGGGGTAACGTATGGTAGACATACCTCCATTCCATTCAATTTCAGCAATCTGGTTGCTAGAGTCCAAACTTCCCTAGCAACCATGAATTGATTTGAAAAAAAGTCAAGAACATAAATAGGAGAGGGCCTAAATAGAAAGATGAGTAAAAAAAAGTATCAATAACAGAAAAAAATGGTAGCCTTACAGAGTATTTGTTTTTTAGATGGGGTCAGTGACCCCCATATGAAAGCTGGAAAGAGTCAGAAGAAAAAGGTAAATAACACAAAAACTACAAGATATAAATTCTACACCTGGGCCACTGAGTTTTACTATAAAAAAATATATAAAAATTAGGGATGCACCGAATTCAAGATTGGGTCCGGGATTCGGCCTGGATTCAGCCTTTTTCAGCAGGATTTGGATTCGGCCGAATCCTAATTTGCAAATTGTGGGCAGGGCGGGATTTCACGCGACTTTTTGTCACAAAACAAGGAAGTAAACCAATTTTTTTCCCTTTCCTGCCCCATATTTGCATATGCAGATTCGGTTCGTTATTCGGCCGAATCTTCCATGAAGGATTCGAGGATTCGGCCGAATCCAAAATAGGGGATTCGGTGCATCCCTAATAAAAAATAACATGTCTAATGCAATATGAGTGCAACAAGTGCCCAGCCAGTAATAAGCTTGGTCCCCGTTAAATTCCCTATACTCCAATAAAATTATATTTTAAATGATAACGCTGCTCATTACTGCATTACTTGGTTTGAAGAACATACAAACTACTTGCATGAATTAAACATCTGCAGCAGCACTCCGATCTTTCATCAAACTTTTATTAATGCAACAACGGCATGGAAACAAACAATCGTGCGTCGGACATAAGGATATATATGAATGTCTATGGACAGCGTTGGACATACATGCATACATACATACATACATACATACATACATACATACATACAGGGATTGATTGCACAGCCATTCTGTGGCTTTGGATTAGTAAACAGGCCCCTTATGTATCTAGTTGTATCTTACCAGAAATGACTCTGTGTCATGCAACAAGCTCTGGGAAGTTTTGTGGGTGTAGCAGATTTATTGAGACCATATGGGCAGCCATTTAGCATGTGTCATTGCTGTAGGTGGCCCATGCCTTTACAGAACACCCCTAAAAATATAAAATATGGTTAACCTAACCACAGTAACTTAAATACCATACGTTTCTTTTTTTTTTTTTAAGGTCGCTCTTTTAGAGAAAGAAGATTTGTGGACCCAGTGAATAAAAACACACATGAATATCAGCTCGGCCACATCCCTACAGAATGGGAGGGTAATTATTATCTTTTTTTCTTTTTGTCTTAAATACAGAACAATGTTTATTTTTTAATGGGATATAAACCGCCAAAAAGTCTGATAAAGTTTTAAAGGGGTTGTTCACCTTTGAATGAACTTTTAACCTGATGTAGGCATTGTGATCCTGGCACATTTTGCAATTGGTCTTCATTTTTTATTTTTTGTGAGTTTCAGTTATTTCACATTTTGTCCAGCAGTTCTCCAGGTATTTCAGCAGCTATCTGGTTGCTTGGGTCTTATTTACCCTAGCAACCAGGCAATGGTTGAAACGAAAGATAGAAATACAAACAGGAGATGGCCTACATAGAAACATAAGTAATAAAACATAACAATAAAATTGTAGCCTCACAGAGCAATAGTGACCCCCACCTGTTATACAGAATACTCTGGACCTGGGGTATTCCGGATAAGGGGTCCTTCTGTAATTTGGACCTTTGTACTCTAAGTCTGAGATAATCATGTAAACATTAAATAAAAACAATAGGCTCCAATTAGAAATAGTTTTTAACATTTTTTTAATTATTTGGTTAAATTGGAGTCTATGGGAGGCAACCTTTGGTCACCAGGGTAACCAATCAGTGGAAACCAAGCTGAGAGCTGCAAAAAAGAAAGTAGTGTTCTGGCTATTATGTTACACATCCAGTTACTCCAGCCTTTATACATTACATTTTTGGCTAACTAACTATATTAGAAACATTTTTTATTTTGCACAGCCTATCTATTTACCCAGTTTTTATTTTTACACTGAACAGTTCCTTTAAAACAATTTCATTTTTTAGTGTTACTGTTCCTTTAAGTAGCTTATAAGCAACAGTATATGCTAAAAAGCTAGTTATTTGTAAATGTAAATTGTAATTTCTCTCGATAAAAATATCTCTCTTCTTGTGCAATCTGTGTGCCTCAATGATCTATGTTTTGTAACCTAGGATAGCCAAGGAAGGGGTTTTTGTTAAAGGAGAATTCAACCCTGTAGAAAAAAAAACCCATACCCACAACCCCACGTAGACCCCGCTCCCTCCTCCCCCCAGCCTAACTGCCCCCCCCGGGGGGGGATGGATGTTGTGAAGCCAGAATCTGCGACGAGGGGTTAGTATAAAGTATGGGGCATTTCCCTGGGGGGAGAAGGGAAAGGGGTCTATGTGGGGTGGGGGTACTTTTTTTTTCTACATGGTTGAATACTCCTATAAAAGGATACCGTCATGGGAAAACATGTTTTTTTCGCATCCAATAATAGTGCTGCTCCAGCAGAATTCTGCACTGAAATCCATCTCTCAAAAGAGCCAACTGATTTTTTATATTTTGAAATCTGACATGGGGCTAGACATATTGTCAGTTTCCCAGCTGCCCCCAGTCGTGTGACTTGTGCTCTGATAAACTTCAGTCATTCTGTACTGCAAGTTGGAGTGATATCACCCCCCTCCCTTTGCCCCCCAGCAGCCTAACAACAGAACAATAGTAAAGGTAACCCCCCCCAGCAGCTCCCTGACACAAGATAACCGCTCCCTAGTAGATCTAAGAACAGCACTCAATAGTAAATAGTAAAATCCAGGTCCCATTGTGACACATTCAGTTACATTGAGTAGGAGAAACAACAGCCTGTCAGAAAGCAGTTCCATCCTAAAGTGCTGGCTCTTTCTGAAAGCACATGACCAGCCAAAATGACCTGAGATGGCTCTCCAATATTACAACTAAGAAAAACACGCAATGTTTAATTGTGCAAATTTCACTGAGCCGCAGTTACTTTCATTGCTTTCCATGTAGATTTGCCCATAAACTCTGTGTTGCCTGTTGCCAAATCTTTTCCTCCGATGTTCTGTCTCTTGGATGCACTCCGAAAATGATTGCGCCAGAGCTCTCATTCTGAATGGTCACCTACTGTATATTATGACAGAATACTTCATTTGCCACCTCCTCCTCCTCTTCTTCTTTGTGTTAGCAGTGCTCCTGAAAGCATATCCGTCATCCCTGGTGCCTATGGAGATTTAGAGAGTGCCTTTTACTGCCTTGCCCCATCCATTCCTTTTCTATTTCCTGTAACATTTAGTGATTAATGGCAGTTTTAATTTGCATGCTCACTTCTACGCTCATTAAAGTGTATTATGTGCCGGTAGGAGTATTAAAGTTCAGTAGAAATCTCATGCATACTAATCAAAATGCAAATAAGGACTGATGAATGGAGCCCGGGGTCTAAAGGTATGAAAGGTCCAGTAATCTTCGGAAGCCCATCTTAGGCACATGTAGCATTGTATAAAGCCTTTCCCTTATATCACTGGGAGAAGAGACACTAATTAACTTCTGTCTCACACAATGAAAAAATCTCTTCCTGATGAGAAAATAGAATGTGCGCTTCTGGTTTACCTTGAAGGGAGAATATGCATTATTTAGTAATGATAATTTATCCGTGAATTAAGTATGATTGTATAGCATAGCAGGGCACGGCACATTGCATATTTGCATTTCTACGTATGGCAGGTTACAGCCCTAACAAGGCAGCACCACAAATAGACTTAAATTGGAGTAAAGCCTAGACTATGACTAGAAATGTTGTATGATATAAACTGTGCTTACATTCCAAGCCCTGAGGTTCAGCAGTCCTATAAGCGATTCAGTGCCATTAAAGGGCTGGTTCACCTTTAAGGTAACATTTAGTATGTTATAGAATGGCTAATTCTAAGCAGCTTTTCAATCCGTCTTCGTTTTTTTCCCTTCTAGTTATTGATTTGTTTGCCTTCTTCTTCTGACTCTTTCCAACTTTCCCAAAGAGGTCACTGTCTTTTCACAAATGCTCTTCTTGTAATCATCTTTCTATTTAGGTCCTCTCCTATTACTATTCCAATCTCTCAAAGCAGTGCATGGTTGCTAGGGTAATATGAACCCTAGGAACCAGATTGCTAAAAATGCAAACTGGAGAGCTGCTGAATAAAAAGCGAAATAACTCAAAAACCACGAATAAAAAATGAAAACCAGTTGCAAATTGTCTCAGTATATTACTCTCTACGTCATACTAAAAGTTAATTTACAGGTGAACCACGCCTTTAAATCTGCAATAGGAGCACCCCATCTTGGATCTTGTTAGGTCTAGGCCATGTTTTGAGTGACTGTACATGCTCATTGTCCTCTGGGCAGTATACCCCTTTGTTCAACATGAGTGCAATGAATAGGGCTTGTGCTGAACATTATTTTTATGCCTGTTGTTTTAATGACGAAGAACTGAGGCTACTCCATGTTTGGTCCTTGCAAGGCAGGTAATTCGATTACTATGTGAAGATAAGCCTCCTGCCTACAGATGCAACAGTGGGTGAAGGGAGGGGGCTGTATACTGGTAATCTAATTAACTACCACTCAAGAACCAAACATAGAGTTGCTTTAGGGTAACGGCACACCCGGAGATTCGGGGAGATATAGTCACCCGGCGACTAATCGCCTCTTCTTTGGGGCGACTCCCGAACTGCTTCCCCTTGTCTTCCGCCTGCTTCGAATCGAAGAACCGCTAGTGAATTTTTCTGAAGCAGGCGGAAGACAAGGGGAGATTAGTCGCCCCAAAGAAGAGGCGATTAAATCTCTCCGAATCTCCAGGTGTGCCCTTACCCTTAGTTTCCCTGTTTAGCACAAGAAATATCAAATCCAATAAATTTTTTATTGATTAAAATAAAAGACAAAAGGTATGTTCAGCACATGCTCTGTTCATTAAACTCAGGTTGAACAAGGGGGTATACTTGTAATTTCAGGGGTTGTGGAAATTATGAAAACATTCGTCTTTCATAGAACCTAAAATTTTTCAAAATTAATCAGTTAATAGTGCTGACCCAGCAGAATTCTGCACTGAAATCCATTTCTCAAAAGAGCAAACAGATTTTTTTATATTCAATTTTAAAATCTGACATGGGGCTAGACATGTCAATTTCACAGCTGCCCCAAGTCATGTGACTTGTGCTCTGATAAACTTCAATCACTCTTTACTGCTGTTCTGCAAGTTGGAGTGATATCACCCCCTCCCTTCCCCCCCCCCCAGCAGCCAAACAAAAGAACAATGGGAAGGTAACCAGATAGCAGCTCCCTAACACAAGATAACAGCTGACTGGTAGATCTAACAGCACTCAATAGTAAAACCCATGTCTCACTGAGACACATTCAGTTACATTGAGAAGGAAAAACAGCAGCCTGCCAGAAAGCATTTCTCTCCTAAAGTGCGGGCACAAGTCACATGACCATGGGCAGCTGGGAAATTGACAAAATGTCTAGCCCCATGTCAGATTTCAAAATTGAATATAAAAAAATCTGTTTGCTCTTTTGAGAACTGGATTTCAGTGAAGAATTCTGCTGGAGCAGCACTATTAACTGATTCATTTTGAAAAATTGTTTTTTTCCCATGACAGTATCCCTTTAAGTACTAATGAGTCCTAATACTGTATAAGCTCAGTAAGTGACCGCAGCACAGAGCTTGTCCAGTGAATCAGCAGAAATAAAATGGGGAGCTACTGGGGTATCTTCGGAGGCACAAATGATGATGTAATAGGCTCCCTGTTCTGCCTATTTTCATTCTGAAAATTCGATCTGGTTGTCAACCAAAAACCAGAAAGACTAATTTTTTTATTGCAAATATCTCTTATCGGGCCCTTTGTGCCTTCCATCCTATCTTCCAAACTGCTGCTTGGTTGCTAGGTAATTAACAACAGTTCTTTCTTGCAGCACACCACTTACTTATCACTGCAGGGTGCATTCATATCCCAGACAGCTTCCAGGCCAATGATACCTTCCAGGTTTATGTGTAGGGAAGAAGCACACCAACTTATTCTGCCAAATGCCTTTATCACATTTTATTGCAGAAGTTGAAGCACAAGCTTTTGGGGACCAATCCCATCCTCACCTGAGGGAGCCCCTTCCCTTGACCCATGTCTTGTACTGCCCCAACAAGCCACAGTTCTATATCATCTGAGCATCAGAGTTAGGAATGGAGCTCAACCAACAATAACACTGAAAAAGGAAAACTTAAGTATTCCAGAAGTTCGGTCCTGTAGCCGTTCTATTCCGTTCCCTAACCGGTATAAATCTTACAAATCCAAACTGTGTAAAACAGTGCTTCACAAGGAAGCCCAGGAAAAGACCACAAGAAAAAGTGAAAAATGTTCCAAAATATAGTGTAGTATATTTTGTATATATTTGCCACCTCCAGAGTGACGAAACGCATCAGGCGGGGCTTAGTGACGTCAGCCAGGGTGCGCCCGGAAAGAAACACTCTGTGAGGAAAGAAATAAGCCGGCTTGAGTAATTGGACTCCGAACACAGCGTACCAGGTATACGCAATTGAACCTGGAAAGGATTGTAAAGCGCCGTTCTGCTTTGTTTTATCAAATCCGGACTGGGATTTGGACAAAAGCATGGTGGTGGATTAAGAAATTAAGAAAAACGTGTAACCATGATCTGCTGAATGAAGGAGTGGGTTTCACGTGTTATTGAATATCATAGAGTGTTCACACAGAGGGGTGGCGATTATATACAAAATATACTACACTATATTTTGGAACATTTTTTACTTCAACCAACAATAAGTCAGTGGGCTTCCAGAACAATTTTTGACTGTTTCTAGTTGTGTTTTATGAGGTTGTCCATTAAATTCTGTTCATTTGTATTTATTAAAGCTTACCGTACATAACTTGGTACCAGGTATGGGATCCATTATCCAAAAAGCTCAGATTAATGGGAAGGACATCTGACATTGACTCCAATTTGATAAAATAATTAATCAATTTTTCTCTGTAATAATAAAACAGTACCTTGCACTTGTTCCCAACTAAGATATAATTAATATAATTGGGATTAATTTTAGTAGAGTAGGGGTAGATTTATTAGTGTTCGAGCAGTGTTTTCCACAAAAATTCCAGTTTTTTTCAAAAACCCACAGATTTTTCGAGATTTATTATAACCACGAAGCTGGAAATAGCTAGAATCCCAAATTACACCATCTAAAACCTTTCACGGTCATGTAGGAGTCAATGGCAGAGGTCCCTTTAACCATTTAAAGATGTTAATAGCCTTCATGATGTGTGAGGTTTTTTTGGAGGGGTTTGCCCAAAAACTCGTCCAGTTCAAGCGATTTGAGGTTTTTCCTGATGCAAACCCAATTAATTTTGAGTTTTTGGGTTGTTAACCCTGAACTCGCTGATTCGAATATTTACCATTCGAAAGTTGTGAGTTCATTTGAGTATAGAAAACTCTTTAATTTCGACCGTTGATAAATAACCTCCTTAAGGTATGGAGATCCAAATTTACGATAAGACCCCTTATCTGAAAAACCAAGATCCCGAGCATTCTGGATAACAGGTCCCAAACCTGTATGCCCCTAATGTAGCAACCTATGGGGAGTTCTCTGACTATATATATAACAAACAAAATATATATATATATATATATATATATATATATTTTGTTGGGAGTAGGTCATTGAAAAACATTGTGTGCTTTTGCCCCAGTACCTTTAGAATGTTTTTGTACATTCTGCTGTATAAATCCCTTTTCGAATCCCTGCTTTTGTAGCTCAGTAGAATGAGCACTGGTTCCTACTGAGCCAAAGCATTGGAATGCTTCCAGTCTCTGCATGGAGATCGGCTAATTCCTTGTATATGATTTATATTGTTCGTTAGTCTCTGAAAGCACACTAGTAAATAACAATCAGGTAATGGGAGCTATTAGGGAAGGTTTTTAGATACTACTGGGAATTTCCCAGACAGGGATAAACATTTTTTAAAGATGTTAAAAATTCATTAATGGACCATTTGTATAAGGTGGAAACTATAAAATCTTCAGAGAATTATTGTGTTTGTGCTTGAAGATGCACGCAGCTCTAAAAGTTGTGTTTGTGTTTGGCACATTTCCCTGCCACCCTCGCTCTCCTCCTTTGGCTTCTTTCTGCTTATCATGGCTTCTTTTCTCTTGCAGCCTGGATCAGAGGCAAGCGGAAAAATCCTCCGACAATCGAGGTGAGGAGAATAACGTGAATACCAAATATCCAGTTTCATTATATTCCTTTTATTAGAAGCTGAACAATGTTCAGATGTCATTCCAGTGATATTTTCTAATTAAGACTGTTATTTCCTGGGAAGGAGGAGAGAAATCACAGGATAGTACATCAAGAGTGGTTTATCAAAATGGGAAACTTGCATTTCATTATTTGTTTCTTTCTTTCATGTTCTACCAGTAAGACTATATTTAATCTCTGCTTCTTGGCTCATCCTGACAATTAGTATTTTGATCACTAATTCCTGAGTATCTAGTCCTACCTAATTAAAAGTATTCTGTCAAGAGAAAACCTGTTTTTTATAAAATGCATTAGTTAGTAGCACTCCTTCAGCAGCATCGTGCATTGAAATTTTTTCAAAAGACTAAACTGATTTTTTTATATTTAATTTTGAAATCTGATATGGGGCTAGACATGCTGCCAGATTCTGAGCTGCCTCAAGTAAGGTTGCCACCGAGCCGGTTTTTCTCTGGCCTAGCTGGTAAAATACAAGCTAGGCCCAGAGTCGGTATTGATAGTTTACTGGCTATGTACTTGCCGGTAAATTTGCAAACCTTAATTGTTCCATCTCCGGCCTGCCTCTTATCCGCCTCAATTCTGCTCTCTACTCCCCTGCCCATTACCTCTTTCAACCACTTTTTTCCCCAATTCTTCCTCCCCTTTGGCCGCCAGCATCCCAGATCTGTCCCCAAGTCATGCCTGACACGTTTCCACGCCTGACGCGTTGCCACCGAGCCGGTTTTTCACTGGCCTAGCCGGTAAAATACCAGCCAGGCCCGGAGCTGGTATTGATAGTTTACTGGCTATGTACTTGCCGGTAAATTTGCAAACCGTAATTGTTCCATCTCCGGCCTGCCTCTTATCCGCCTCAATTCCGCTCTCTACTCCCCCGCCCATTACCTCTTTCAACCACTTTTTTCCCCAATTCTTCCTCCCCTTTGGCCGCCAGCATCCCAGCTCTGGTCGTGTCATAACCCACCCTTCACTTCATGGGCTGGTAAGGTGGCAACCCTATATAGGAAAACAAAATGTTGGAGCAAGGCACTCAAATAGATCACCCATGGATCAGATAAAGTTTAAGTAAAAAATAACATTTTATTTGTATAAACAACTCATGCCTGATGCGTTTTGTGACTAAGGACACGAAGCGCGTCAGGCATGAGTTGTTTATACAAATAAAATTTTATTTTTTTTACTTAAAATTTATCTGATCCATGGGTGATCTATTTGAGTGCCTTGCTCCAACATTTTGTTTTCCTATATGTGGTTTGTCCTCTCCCTTGGGCTGGGGGCCTGGGGCAGGAGCACCTGGGCCACCTATTCTATTTGGTGAGCTGATCCTAGGGTTGCCACCTTTATTAAAAAATGTTACCGGCCAGTGGGGGGCGGGCACCAAAAGGGGGTGGTCCGTGATGCTAAAAGGGGGTGGAGCTACGCAGGGTGCCACTAAAGGGGCGGAGCTACACTGCATGCCACAAAAGGGGCGGAGCAACATCGCACAGCGCTGGAAAAAAGGTAAGTTATTTTCGAATTGGGGGCAGGCCAGGGGCTTTTTTTAAAGGGTATTTCAAACTACGGACAATTGCATTGCCGGTAAATTTGCAATACCGGCCCCGGCCTTGGCAGGTGTTTTACCAGCTAGGCCGGTAAAATACCGGCCGGGTGGCAACTCTAGCTGATCCACTTACGACATTTGATGCTTATACACATATGTATGTTTTGCAAGGTGGCAACCCTAGCCAGGCATGTGACTTGTGCTCTGATAAACTTCACTCACTCATTACTGCAGTATTGCAAGTTGGAGCAATATCACCCTCCTCCCTTCCCCCCAGCAGCCCTACAGCAAAATAATGGGAAGGTAACCACATAACAGCTTCCTGACACCTGCATTCATGCCTTTAAAGGAGCAGCAAACCCAAAAGTTAAAAACCCATCCCTACATAGACCCCTCCCCTTCCTCCCCCCTGCCTGTGTTACCCCGGGCAAATGCCCCTAACTTTTTACTTACCCCTCCCGTCCCTAATTCACATATGCAAATTCGAATTTGGTTCAGCCAGGCAGAAGGATTCGGCCGAATCCTGCTGAAAAAAGCCGAATTCTGGCCGATTCTGAACAGATTCCTGGATTCGGTGCATCGCTAACAGGCTGTGTTTTAGTGCAGTGTGACATTAGCCTAAGTGTGGAGGGGGTCTAATTATTTGGCCGCCCCCCAGTGATTTTAAATTTTTTGTCTTTGGATGCATATTGGCTTAAACTTACACTCTCGTTAAATATACAAAAAAGTGGTTTTGGGCGGGGTTCCCTTTAAAGCCTTTTCATTTTTTTTAAATACGATATATTACGTTTCTCGTTCGCCCGTTATTTTCAATCGTATAAATCCCTTTGGCAGATTTTGGGTTTCCAACAGAAATGTGTTTTTTTTCCTCCTCTGTCCCTGTTCCTTTTCTTTTGCACAACAAACTCTATAAGCAAAACGGCACAATTCGTCAGGAGGTGAAATGTTAAATAAAGAAATCCTCTTTGTGTGACAGTGCTGTCTCCCATTATCCCCGTAACTACTGTTGTGACAGAACCTGCTTTAAGCACAAGAAAAAAATGTGCTTAGGATAATGAAGAAAAAGTTTAAGTAACTATTATCCCCACCTAAAGGAGGAAAATTGCAGAATAATTGGAAGAAATGCTCCAGATCAGTCGTACTCTTAAAAAATGGTAATGTGTCATGCACTTATTGTGCTGATTTTTTCCCCCCCTTTTAAATGTAAAAAGGCGAGTTAAGTTGAAAAGCTGCGATCCCCAAGGCTGTAAGAGTTTACACTTACATGTGCTAGAATATTTATGTGCTGCTGAGCTAGATACATTTCAATGCAGGATGTGGACAATTTGCAAAATTTCTCAATCCCTTTGTGATTCATACTGCACACAGCACACAAAAAAATACATATTAATGGTTTAAAAGCTGCAGCCTGCAACTGAATTTGAAGTGCGATTCCGAAAGCAATTAAACACAGGAACACGATTACTTAAATTATACAAGTCGCCGAAAGTGTGTATTCGCTCGAACTGCCAACCTCTGCAAAAGGCTTTCCGTCTATAACAAACTGAATACCAAGGTGCTACAAGTATAAATGAGCAATTACCAAACTGGTAAAAATAAATATGCCTCCCTATTTGACATGAGCTCATTTGTTGGGTTCCAATTGAGGTGTGATATAATTCTGACACTCAAAGTCCCTTCGCTTTCCATAGTGGGTGGTGCTCTGGAAAGCAGAACTTGGACTTCCAGAAACAAACACTTCTCAATGGAACATGGTGAGGGAGGGGTTACATTACACTGTGAGCCTAAGGTGGGTGGGGAACTGGTCCCAGTGAGAACAGACAGAATATCATGGTTTCCATTCAATCTGTGGAATCAAGTGTCAGTGTAAAAGTTCAGATTGTGTTTATGTCTGTGTAAACTTCACATAGTGTCTATGTACCTTTACTACATAAGCTCAACTGAATGAGCTCTTGTCAGAAAGGGAGTATATTTTCTATTTAATGTACCCCATATTGGGAAATGTTAAGATAAGTTTACAAGCATTTTTATGAGCATATAATGCATAAAGGTGGCCATAGACACACCGATAATAATGTACGAAATGTGCGATAATCGGTGTGTATATGGCGGGAGACGAGCCGACTAATATCGGCAGAAGACTCGGATATCGATCAGCTCATTGATCAGCTGCCCGGAAAATTTTGATCGGGTGAAGCAGAACATCGGCCATTGTTAGTGCTGAATCGTCAGATACAGGTAGAATTCTATCGTTTCTACCTGTATATTAGACAATTCAGCTCTACACCTCTGTATTGAAACAAACAATCTTTTTTGGAAATTTCTTTTCCAGGAAAGATCGCAATTGTAACATCTACGGCCACCTTAAGGCTGGAGGGCAAATGCTTTGATACAGGTCATGGAACCTTATCTTTATTGGGCTGGTTCACCTATTAGAAAATGGTTGTCTGGCTTCTGCATAATTATATAAATAGTTATAAGCTGTATTTTATTCATTTTCTAATGAATTACTTTAAAAAGTGTAGCTACATGCTTTCTAGTTATCTTTCTAATGTTCCACGTATGAAAACTGATTAAAAAAAAAAAAACAGTTTAAAGCAACAGTAACACCAAAAACTGAAAGTGTTTTAAAGTAATGAAAATATCATGTAGTGTTGCCCTGCACTGGTAAAATTGATGCGTTTGCTTCAGAAACACTACTATAGTTCATATAAACAATCTGCTGTGTAGCAATGGCGGAAATTGAAAAAGGCTATATGGCACAGGTTAAATAATGGATAACAGATAACATTATGTACTACAGAGCTTATCTGCTGTGTAACCTAAACCTTTTTCTACTTTGAATGTCTGCCCCCATTGCTATTTATATGAACTATAGTAGTGTTTCTGAAACAAACACATCAGTTTTACCAGTGCAGGGCAACACTGCATTATATTTTTATTACTTTAAAACAATTTCATTTTTTGATTTTACTGGTCTTTTAACAGTCTATTCCCTGTCACAGTAAGGGCAACTGAGCCATGTTATATGCCTCAAATGATAATGCCCATTCTCTGCAATGTTTTACTACTCTTTCTATGTATTCAGGCCCTCTCCTATTTATATTCCAGTTATTCAAATCAATGCATGGTTGCTAGGGTAATGTGCACCCTAGCAACCATAGTTGCTGAAAGTGGAGAGCTGCTGAATAAAAATGTAAATAACTCAAAAACCACAATTAATATATAATGAAAACCAACTGCAAATGATCTCAGAATCTCACTTTCTACATCATACTAAAAGTTAATTTAAAGGTGAACACCCCCTTTAAATGGTAAGTTTACAATCCAATGTAGCCGACTTATGCTTCCTATAGGGCAATATACCCGCTGATATTGTTTAGGGTAGCTTTGGAATCTTTGGAAATATGTCTGTAATATTCCATTACTGGACTTTTCAGCTGGCCACACCCTCAAAGACATTCAACAAAAATCGGAATAAATCTAATGTAGGACTCCAATCCTAGAAAGCCAAAATGGATATATTCGAAGGCATTGTCATTGATTTGTTTGCCTGAACTGGTAATGGATCTGTTTGGGTTCCAATTGCAGGATCTTCCCACATGTGACCAGTTTTACCCCCATCTTATTATTTATTACCAGCTCTTCTGGTGGTTTCAGTTAACATGCTTTTATTTTCCCTACTCACTTTTTAATATGTTTTCTCTGTTTCCCTGGCCTTTCTGAAAAGCAGAACGGGCTAATTGTGATCATCAAACAAGTACAGAACGCATGTAGAATATTCACTCATAATAACTCTGTCTTTCCTGAGCTCCCATCAAGCCATAATAATAAGAAAAGGGTAATTAAGGATGGAAATGATCCACTGTATTATCTAGTTCCTTGCATCAAACAAAGTGCAGCACATAACAGAAGCCAACTGTTCATCCTGCATATGCCAGGATACTTTGATGCTAATGCCAAAAAATTAAACTGCAGTCGAGTTCAATATTGCTGGCACATTAGTATCCTTGTACAAATAATATCTAGTCTGTGTCAGATGATATTGTGCCCAGCTGTACTGATGCAGAGTCACTTCTAAAGATGGAGAGAAATTTGGGATAATTACTTGTCACAGTGCATTGTGTTTTCCTTCTGTCCACTATAACATAAATCTATTTCTGATTATGCATGCTGTATAAAAGTGCTTAAGGCAGGGATGTCAAACTCTGGGCTCTAGAAACTGCAAACCCAAATTAGCTGGAGGTCTGCCTGTGTGAAGCCAATCATCTAGTGCCTAGAAATACCAGCAATTTAAAGATACCTTATATTGACCAGTCATTTATTCCCATAACAACGCATGCGATATATGCCTGCTAAGTAAAAACAATGTTACTCCAGTGCCTAGCTAAGCAAATGTTCTACCATCTTTCAAGATAATTTGGCAGATGGATGGACTGGTTCATTGTAGTCTATGAATTATTTTTTACTATGCAGAATACACTATACTGATTTTGCTGAGCATGTAGAGAAAAAAATATGTGAATCCAAACTATATGTATGTATATATATATATATATATATATATATATATATATATATATGTATATATGTATATATATATATATATATGTGTGTATGTGTGTATATATATATATATATATATATGTATATATATGTGTGTATATATATATATACATATATATATATATGTGTGTGTGTGTGTGTATGTATATATATATATATATATATATATATATATATATATATATATATATATATATATATATATAATCATGTACCAGTGGAAGACAAACTACTGTCTTATTGCAGTGTTAAATGTGAACTAAACCTTAAAAAATATGGCTATAAATGCCCTATTTCATATATATTCAACTTATTGAACCTGCCTAAAGCTTTAGTATCTCTATAGCAGTAATGATCCAGGCCTTCAGAGTTGAACAGGAGTTTCCCATTTTGGATTTTGTTAGGAGTGTTAGTGGCACTGCACATGCTCAGTGTTCACATATATATATCGTATATTAAGAAGATGGGGAGCTACTGGGGCATCTTTGGAGACACAGATTACTGCTAAAGGGCTGTGGGTGCCTTGGGCTGGTACAGAAACCCAAAATATAATGTACAACATTTCTGACCTACTTATTTACTTAGGCTTTAATACTCATTTATTTAAAATAACCTGAAATTTATATTTTGAAGAAATTTATATATTCTCTGCGAGTCTCTTCTAAATTTCTTATCTTATGTAATACTGTCTATATTTTATTCCTTTTAAAGTTTTACAAAACTTGTTTCTGTCCCCGCCCACTTTTGATGACGTCACTTCTGGTTTGCAGCACTATCACTTCCTGTTTGATAGTGGTCGGCGGGTTGTGGATAAGGCGTGTAGCGGATCAAAGTGGGTAAATATGCAGGTCGGGTCTGGGTCTTAGAAATTGGTTCCGCGCAGGACTCTAAAGGTGGCCATACATGGAGAGATCCACTTGTTTGGCGATGCGCCAAATGAGCAGATCTCTCCCTGATATGCCCACCTTGAGGTGGGCAATATCGGGCTGATCCAATCGTGGGCCCTAGGGTCCAACGATCGGATCCTAACGAATAGTAACGGGCAGTGAGATCGCGGGACCACATCAACGAACAGATGCGGCCGCGATCCAACAGGATTTTTAGTCCCATTTGATCGAGATCTGACCAACTTTCGGCCAGATCTGGATCGGGGAAGCCTGTCGGAGGGGCCCCATACACGGGCCAATAAGCTGCCGACTCGGTCTGTCGACAGCTTTTATCGGCCCGTGTATGGCCATTTTAACTCAGGGATTCTGCTCAGCATGAAATAATGTATCAACTAAATGTACCAATTTAGAGCATGAAGACTTAAGAAGGTGAAAAATGAAACGTTAAACTTCAATATTAGAAAGCTGGTCACAAATAGAAAGCAATTGAAAAACGTCTTTATTTCTAGTTAACTCTGGAAATAATGAAACTGAAAAAGTGTTGGAAGAAGAACAGCCCCTGTAAATACTGCGTATGAGCTCCACTCACTACAGACAATACTAGTAGCAAATCTACTGGTTGGAAAGAAGCGATGAACAGACAAATCAGCATTTGCACTATTACAAATATTGACCAGACTAAAGAAATGTAGAACAATGAGTGCCTGGAAAAGTTCATCATGCATTTGTAACAGTGTACGCTGCAGTATAACGGGCTTCCTAGGGTCCCATTATTAAAATACTTTGTGAAATAAAAAGCAGTGATTATGACATATAAGGTGACCAGGTGAGTCCATTGGAAGACTTAAATAAGATTCCTTTCCTAGGACTGAAAGCTGCTGCAAGAATGGACTAGCGATTAATCTGGGTGTATATATAATGGCTATACTGACCATTAATCCAAACATCTAAATAATATTATTTTATAGCTATATACAAACCACATGAGCTAAGTAGGGTTTCCTCTAGTTTACATGCATACTATGGGGCAGATTTACATAGGGTCGAATATCGAGGGTTAATTAACCCTCGATATTCGACTGGCGAATGTAAATCCTTCGAATATCGAGGTCGAAGGATTTAGCGCCATTCCTACGATCGAAGGAATAATCGTTCGATCGAACGATTAAATCCTTCGAATCGAAGGATTTTAATCCATCGATCGAAGGATTTTCCTTCGATCAGAAAATGCTTAGGAAGCCTATGGGGCCTATGGTAGCCCATTCGATGGTCGAAGTAGCCATATTCGACCATTCGAAATATTTTTTCTTCTATTGCTTCACTCGAGCTATATGTCTCCATTTTCCTGCGGGTATGTCAGCAAATGCTTCTCGTGAGACCCTGACAATATGAAAAGAGTCACGTTTAAGGCCAGTCCGTAGGTGATATTTTCTAGGCTGTTTTTCCCCTTCTGTTTATTGACTGGTACTGAAATACACCGTCTATAAGCAACTCCATATGTAGCCTGATATTCCCCTAGTTGTTTGTAGCAGCAGAGGGAGTCCTACACCAACATTTATCTAGAGAATGGAACAGCCCACCAGTACAATCTATATATCGAGTAGGCTGAAGAGATAAATACAACACATACATTCCATTCCCTCTATGAAAAGACCGCAGCAAGTTATCTGTGTTTGCTTCTAAAGCAGATTTAATATTATTTGTAATTAAATTAATTAAAACTATCCGGCTAATGTCTTCTGCATATTCTACAGTTTCTATTATATTATCTGAATGCTTTGCTCAATATTACACAAATTAAAGGAACAGTAACGCCAAAAACCCAAAGTGTGTGAAAGTAATTAAAATATAATGTACAGTTGCTCTGCACTTGTAAAACGCCCCTTTTCCACCCAGGTGATGGGAGGATTAAACCAGGGTGACTTCCAAAAATACTGATGAGTTCATATGTCTGCCAATAGAAGGCTTTCCAATGGAGAATATAAAACTATATAGGGAATAAGTGACCCCTATTGTAAAATATAAGGATATTGGAAGTCACTGAGGAGGCATGAAGCAGAAGCTTAGTGTTTTTATACAGGTCATGGAACTCCAAGGTGACTCCTAATATCCTCATATTTTACAATAGCAAGTACATTATATATTATAAATGCAAGTTTAAGTAAATCATGTGATACAGACGAAATCACTTACAACTGATTGTAGCAAACATCGTTTATAAAGATATAATACACAAAAGCCATGAATATATTGTAAATGATATCCTTATAAACGGTGACTAGTGATGTCATCAGTTATAAACTGTGAGTAGTGATGTCATTTTTGTCACATGACTCACTAAAACTTGTGTATTCTAAGAAATAAAGTACTCCTTGTTGGAAAATATGAGGATACCTCGGAGTGGTCATGGAACTCCTATGTGACTTATAATATCCTTATTATTTTACAATAGGGGGTACTTTATTCACTATATAAAACACAAAAAGCATGAATAGCTTGATATCCTTATAAACGGTAGTAATCGAGTAGTGATGTAATTTTTGTCACATTTGTGTATTATAATAAATAAAGTCCCCCTGTTGCAAAATATGAAGATATTAGAAGTTACCTCGGAGTTCCATGACCTGTATAAAAACACTCGGCCTTCCGCCTCGTGTTTTTATATGGTCATGAAACTCCTCGTAACTTATAATATCCTTATAATTAACAAGAGGGGGTACTTTATTCACTATATCATTACCAGGATATTCATGGCTCTTGTGTATTATACATGAATATAACGGCTATTTTACACTATTCTGAGTTTCCTTAATGATTTATTATCTGCCTCTTTCGATTGGGTTATTAGAAAGTGTAAGTTCCACGCAATTGGAGTTTGTTGAACATTTGTTGCTTATGGAAACCATAGAAATTCAGAAGCAAACTAAACTGCACCCCGGTTGACCATTAAATTGATGGAAAGAGTGTTTGCTTTGGAGCTGAGTTTGAGTAAAACTCGGGTTGATGATTTGGCGAGTGTGTGATTTTAGCTGGAGGGACACAAAGGAAATGCTGCTTTTCCAAACTCATTACTTGGACATCAGGATCAGCTGTGCCAGGTTTAGAAAGATCTGGTGTTGTTTGGCAGACAGGGTCCTCAGAAACTCACGCTTGAAATCCCAGAAGGCCACGTGATTGTCAGTTCTATATAATAGTGCACTGCCTAAATATTATCAGACGCTACTGGCTCTAGTGTTGCAAAGGAAATTGCTAAATACATTGATGGAAAGCTCATTCTTGACACTTTAATGTACCTTGAGACTTAAAGGAGAACCAAAGCTTAACTAAAGAAGTAGCTAGAAATGTTGTACATTGTATTTGGGGCTTCTGTACCAGCCTAAATCAACCACAGCCCTTTAGCAGTAAAGATCTGTGTCTCCAAAGATGCCCCAGTAGCTCCCCATCTTCTTTTCTGCTGATTCACTGCACATGCTCTGTGCTGCTGTCACTTACTGAGCTTAGGGACCCACTCACAATATACAGTACACATAGAATAGAAATATCACAATATAAGGCTGATTAGTAATTAATACAGATAATTACTACATGGCAGCAATGAGGCACAGGGCCCTCTGGGACAAAGGAGCTTGTGCATTAGGTCAACAAATTGAGGAGACCATAAATAAGATGGAGCAATGATAGTTCAACTAAAGGCATTACAGGTATGAAACCTGTTATCCAGAATGCTTGAGACCTGGGATTTTCCTTATAAGGGATCTTTCCATAATTTGGATATTTATTCAAGTCTACTAGAAATTCATGTAAACATTAAATAAACCCAATAGGCTGGTTTTGCTTCCAATAAGGATTAATTATATCCTAGTTGGGATCAAGTACAAGCTACTGTTTTATTACTACAGAGAAAAAGGAAATCATTTTACAAAATCTGGACTATTTGGGATAAAATGGAGTCTATGGGTGATGGCCTTTCCTTCGTTCGGAGCTTTCTGGATAACAGGTTTCCAGACAACAGGTCAAATTTTTTTTTTTAAAAAAAAATAGTTTTGGAATGCTGCTGCACGGCAGAAGGGATACATGCATAAGGGGGAATGTTGCAGCAACTAGAAAGCTGGAATGGGGTTACCCCAAAGTTGAACTACAATGACTGCATTAAGGCTGTCAGAGAATCAGCTGGAGGGACACGTTGGATATTATCATTCTCTGTATCTCTATATATATATATATATATATATATATAGAGAGAGAGAGATGGTATTTGCAAGCATTACAGCAAGAACAGCAGTTACTTCTCTCTTTAATTGAACCATACAGCGATGTTGTGAAATATCAGCGGGGGGAGATGAGATGTATGTCTCTGCTAGGGAACACCCAGGAATGCTTTATAGCTGTTCTGTTTTTTTCAACGCACAGCCAATGGGGAGGGTGGATGCAATGGTAACACTAGTAAATATCACTCAGCTTGGCAAAATAAGGGGAGTTTAATGGAAAACTGACAGTAATCTAGTAGTGGTTCAGAGTATACACTTATTTCTGGTAGAACCCGTGAGACATGGCAGCGTCCCTATGTTATTCTGCACCGTTATCGTTTTCTGCATTGATTTATGGGGAGTGTAATGTCCCTCTGAGCACTGGCTAATTACATCTAAACACATGTAGCCACTTGCTTACTGATACCATGGCCGGACATAGGATTTTGCCTGCGTAAGATACAAGGGGCGGCAGATTGTTGTGCTTCCCAGTCCTGTCTGCAGAGGCCCTTATAGAAGGGGAGCAGGACACATTGGTTACACACATTTGCTCAGCATTCTCCATACGTCTAAGGCAATAAGTCACATGCTCTCTAAACTGCACAGAGAAAGAGTTTAACGCTAAAACTTAAATAAGGAGGAAAAGCTAAAACAAAGTAAGCCTCATCAGAAAGGTCTATATAAATACACCAGTAAACCCTCAAAGTAATGCTGCTCTGAGTCCTCTGTCAAAAGAAACACAGCATTTCTTTCCTTCTATTGTGTACACTTGGGCTTCTGTATCAGACTTCCTGTTTTCAGCTTAAACCTCCAGGGCTTGAGCATGCTCAGTTTGCTCCTTCCCTGCTGTAATCTGAGCCCAGAGCTATAAGTGAGCAGGGAGAGACTCAGGCAGGAAGTGATGTCACAACAAGTTAATATGGCAGCTGCTATCCTAAACAAACAGAGAGAGTTTCTAGAGCTGTTTACTCAGGTACAGTAAATCATTCTGCAGAATAAATATAGTGTTATAGTTTGCACTATTGTCGCTAATCTATTGGCAATAAACTGCTTCAGTAGCTTTTCTTCTCTTTTAACAAAGAAAGAGCTAAACATGTATATTTTGGGCTTCTGTACCCGCCCAAGGCAACCACAGTCCCTTTGTAACCTGCTCTGCTAGTCTCCAGACTCCCTGACCGGCGGGTTCAGGTAGAGGCGCCTACAGCGCACTCTCTTCTGGAACTTGGGCGCCCGGTCTCAGCACAGGCGAAAACAGAGATAAAAGATGGTGAGCTCCTGTGGACAAGTTTGAAGGCCTGAATCATCATCACGGTTATAGGGCTGTTGAAGCTCATTGCTGGTACAGTGTATAGAATACAGCATTTGTAGCCATATTCATTTGTAGGATTTAGCTCTCCTTTAACAAGGTAAAGCGAAAATGTGTTTATAAATATGTGTTTTTGTGGGTGGAAATCTTTGTCAGGCTGCATTTTTATGAGTCTTATTGTTTTCAGGAAATACTTCAAAATGAAAAATCAAGAGAAGAGATAAAAACCAAGGCAGAAGAAGCTTTGGAGAGGGACACATTAAATCTCGCAGCAGGACACAGAGACGGGCTCGTTGCTCAGCCAGGCAAGACTCAGATTAAAGGACATGCCTCCGCCACGCTGTTTGGGAAGCAAGTGCCCTCGGAGGAGCCATCCAGCACTGCTAACACCTTTCAACCGGGATCCTGGGCCGCACCGGCAGCTGCAGACCAAAAGAAGTGATCCATTTAGAGGGGTTGTTCACCTTTAAAATAACAATAATAATAATAATAATAGCATGATGCAGAGAGTGATATTCTGAGACTATTTGCACTTGGTTCTCATTTTTATTATTTAGCTTTTTATTCAGCGGATCTCCAGTTTGTAATTTCAACTGTCTGGTTGCTAGGGTCCAAATTACTCTAGCAACCCTGCATTGATTTGAATAAGAGACTGGGATATGAATAGGCGAGGCCTGAATAGAAAGATAATATAAAGAAGCAATAACGATACATTTGCCTTAGAGAGCATTTGTTTTTTAGATGGGGGTCAGTGACCCTCACTTGAAAGCTGGAAAGAGACAGAAGAAAAAGGCAAATTATTGAAAAAGGATTAAAATGAAAACATGAAGGCCAATTGAAAGGTTGCTTAGAATTCTATAACATACTTAAAGGTGAGCCACCCCTTTAATACATAAAAACACTTTTCTAGGTGTGTGTGTGTGAGAAATAAAATGTGTTATTGTTGATCTTGTCCTTAATGTTTTCTGTCATGTTTATTTAGATAAATACTTTTCTCATCCAGTATTCAGTCCTCTATCTGCAAGAGGGATCAGTGAGCTTAGGTTAGTGAGTGAAGGGAAGTCTCTAACTGGGATGTGTCAGTGAATTGGGCTTGTGCTGAACATACATTGTGCCTGTTGTTTTAATTAACAAATATATAGGTTTATTATTATTTCTTGCAGCGAACAGGGTAAACACAAATTTCCACTACTGAATGGTGGGAGGAGGAGAAGGTGGTTAAGTTAACCAATCCACAGAAAAGCCCTCAATACAATGTGTGACTCTTTATCTCCAAGTCTGACACAGACTTTAGCTGGGAGGGGGTTGTTTATACAGAGGAAGTACAGGTAAAAACAAAACAATGCTCTGTTAGTCATTTATAACAGAAATAGTAGGAAAATCAGATCACATTTTTACGAAAAGTCCAATTTATTGCGGTAATATCAAAGGGCAAGTCAACCGCAGAATAAAATAAAGAAAATATAATTCTAAGCACTTTCCAATAAACATTTATAAAAAAAAAAAGTCAGTGCTTCAGTTATTTGTAAAAACAATTGCTATTGAGAGCAACATTTGCTTAACTCCTGGTTGTTACTTTTTTAAACAATGTTGTAAAAGTCTTGGTTCCCCAGCAGAGACAGGTCTGTTAATGAGCTGCCTTGTCTTACATTGTATCAACAGTCTGAGCCACCAGGACAGAGAATAGAAAAGGGACAAACACTGATTTCAATAGCAATACGGTTGAATTCTCCTTTAAGGAAATCACAATTTTCTGCACACTGATTTTTTTTTTTCTCCCTGTCTCATGATAATTAGCATAAACAAATTAGGGTTGGCATTCGGTTCAAGATTCGCCGCAAATCCCAAAAAAGTTAATTTGGTGCATCCCTTTAGTAAAGAGAAATGGGGTTCTCTTAAAGTAGGACAGGCAGTATAGAAGTGGCTCACCCCGTGGTCCCCCCTGATTTTCATCCCTTTGATGCCATGGCGCTGCCCTCTTGAAATGCAACAGATATTTCCATGAAACAAAGGTGTAAATTCTAGTGGACTACGACTAAACGTTGCACATGAAAGTGGGGCCTGAGCAAAGCCTGGAAATCTGTGCATCAAGGCAGCCAAGCGTGGCCTTCACTTAACCAAGCTGAAGAGACTCCCAATAGTACAGGATTTCAAAAGAAAATGCAGGTCTGTTGTACAACAAAAAATAACTCACAATAGGAATGCGTAAGATAAAAATAGGAATGTTATTTTATATGCGAACACACACACTTTAATAACAGTTGATTCTCATGACCTGGAGTTATCAAAAAATGCTGATATTTAGTATATTCCTGCCGAACGTGCATGTATCAGACACATTTTAGCAATAACTGCATATTAAATGAATAACAACTCAAACTGCTGCTTTTACTGGTTACTCTAGACACACAACTTTCCGTTATCTGGAAACCTATTATCCAGAAAGTTCCAAATTATGGAAAGGCCGTCTCCCATAGACTATTATAATCAAATTTTTTTAAATGATTTCCTTTTTCTCTGTAATAATAAAACAGTAGCTTGTACTTGATCCCAACTAAGATATAATTAATCCTTATTGGAAGCAAAACCAGCCTATTGGGTTTATTTACATGTTTACATGATTTTCTAGTAGACTTAAGGCATGAAGATCCAAATTACGGAAAGATCTGTTATCTGGAAAGCCCCAGGTCCCGAGCATTCTGGATAACAGGTCCCATACGACAAATCTCCTCTTCTTCAGGGCAACTAATCTCCCCGAAATGCCTCCTGCCAGCTACAATGTAAATTGCTGGCGGGATGGTACTCTGAGTGCTTCGTTTTCTGAAGTCGCCCGAATTTCCTTGTGGGGCGACTTCAGAAAACGAAGCACATCGATTACCATCCAGCCGGCATTTAACATTCTGACCGGCATGAGGCAGTTCGGGGAGAATAGTCGCCCCGAAGAAGAGGAGTTTTGTCGCCGGGCTAATAATCTTCACGAATCTTCGTGTGTGTCTCTGCCCTTAGGAGTCTGTTGTAGCTATAACTCGTAACGGTGATGGGTGGAACTCGGCATTTGTGCGGCTAAATAACTTGGCAGTTAAGGAGTTAACTAACCCACAATCAAGAGCACCCCATGGATTTTTTAGTTGGTCGGGTATTTTTTTTTTTTTTTTTATCCATTTAAGAAACAAGTGTTAAAAGCGCTGGATAGAAAGAGCGTCCTTATTTCCATTACAAAAAGGCTTTATTATTATCCCTCTCAGTCTTTCTTTGTCCGCTTGGCCTTAGCGATGTTTTCCTGACGTTTCTGTTTCTTCTTCTGCTCCCGTTCTTTGGCCTCGATCATTTTTGCCATTTTCCACGACAGGACTGCGCTCGCCAGGAACAGCGGGGTGAGGGCCAAGATGACGGTTATAAGAAAACCATACGGGTCCTTGGCAGCCCATTCCACCAAGTATTGCGCCCAGCCCCTCAGTGTATCAATCATGTCTTCAACAGGAGATCACTAGGAAAGACAACACAAACTTCTTCACATATTTGGCACAGGGAGACTTTGTTTTTTTTTTATAGTTAAATTGTATTGAACATTTGATGCAGAATATTGTATTACTGGAACTGATGTTTAATTGCACATCCAGGGAGCTATGCTTCTCAATAACCTCCTATCACTAACCCAGTGTATTTTCTGCACCAGCCAAAAGCCCTTTAGCAGTAAAGATCTGTGTCTCCAAAGATGCCCCAGTAGCTCCCCATCTTCTTTTCTGCTGATTCACTGCACATGCTCTGTGCTGCTGTCACTTACTGAGCTTATGGATCCACACATACGCTCAATATTTAACAGGCGGTTCACTTTTAAGTTAACTTTTAGTATAATGTAGAGAGTGATATTCTGAGACAGTTTACATTTGGTTTTCGTTTTATTATTATTTGTGGTTTTCTAGTTATTCAGCAGCTCACCTGTTTGCAATTTCAGCAATCTGGTTGCTAGGGACCAAATTACCCTAGCAACCATGCAATGGTTTCTGAAATATGAACACGAGAGGCCATTAATAGAAAGATGAGTAATACAAAGTAGCAATAACAATTAGGGGCAGATTTACTTAGGGTCGAATATCGAGGGTTAATTCGACTGCCGCATTGAAATCCTTCAAATATCGAAGTCGAAGGATTTACCGCAATTCGTTCGATCGAACGATTAAATCCTTTGAATCTAAGGATTTTAATCCATCGATCGAACGATTTTTCTTTGACCTAAAAATTGTTCTAAAGCCTATGGGGACCTTCCCCATAGGCTAACATTGACTTCGGTAGCTTTAAGGTGGCGAACTAGGGGGTCGAAGTTTTTTTTTTTTTTTTTAAAGAGACAGTACTTCGACTATCGAATGGTCGAATAGTCGAACGATTTTTAGTTCGATTCGAAGTTGAAGATCGTAGTAGCCCATTCGATGTGGTTGAAGTAGCCAAAAAAAATCATTCGAAGTTTTTTTTTTTATTCTATTCCTTCACTCGAGCTAAGTAAATGGGCCCCTAAATGTGTAGCCTTACAGAGCATGTTTTTTTTATATGAAAACTGGAAAGTGTCAGAAGGCGGCAAATAATTAAAAAACAATTAAAAAAAAAAAATGCATGAAGATCAATGGAAGTTGCTTAGAATTAGCCATTCTACAACATACTAAAAGTTGACTTAAAGGTGGACCACTAACATCAAATTTTTTATGATGGTCTTTATATATAAGCCGGATTCAGATTCGAATCCTTAAAATCATGCGACTTTTCATCACAAAACAAGGAAGTTGAACATTTTTTAGTGCGCGGCTCTCTTTTTCCCTCCCCCTCGCTGATTTGCATATGCAAATTAGGGTTGAGATTCGGTATTTGGCCGAATCTTTCACAAAGGATTCGGGGGTTTGGCTGAATCCAAAAGAGTGGATTCAGTGCATCCCTTATATATCCATATATATATATATATATATATACACACAAACAAACAATATCTCAATCTCCTTGTACATTCTCCTGTAGTAATGTCTCTACCTGGGAATCCAACCGGGGTTTTTCTCAAACACAGAATATTTTCAGCCCAGCCTTAAAACCAATGCCATTATCTGTGCCAGGATAACCATTTAGCAGCTTTATCAGGGCAGGTGTGTTATTTAATGGCGTTTAGTGATACTATAATACTAATACAAAGAGCTTGTTGTAGCTCATTATCACAAATATAATTCTGTCATTTTTTGGGCAGATGGCTGAAACGGACCAGTGTAAAGGGAGAACGACAAACCCAGCACTATGTCTGTATAATAATAAAATATAATAATAAAATCTCGGTTACATTGGAATGTACCTATAGAGTAATTGGAAGTGGTGAGCTGCGATTATTAATATCAGATACTTTGGGCTTCAGGTATTAGGGGGCCTTTGTCCAAGTGAAGTGTTCCACTAGCCATCAGCCTAATTACTTGCCATTCACATTGCCTGTGGGGGAGCCATCAGCCTCCAGCCTCGCATGCAGTTACCATAGAAATGGCACCGTGTGATGTGGGAAGCGGGGAAGTCTTTTCAGCAGAAAAAAGAAAGAAGAATATAAGAAGAATAAGCACGGTACAACAATCAGCGGGAGTAATGGGGTGAAAGCTACAGTGTGATGTAAGGGAATAATCCTGTGCCGTATTCTCCAGGATTGGCTTGATCTCCAGCACAAGAGTCACAAAGGTAATGGATTTACCCCAAGAAACCTCTCTCTCTAATGATGGCTGAATACATTCCAACCATGCCTCTATTACACAAGCAATTTCGGGACCTAATTCAATCAATAAAGGGGATCTATCATCATAAAGTATGTCTGTGAGTTATTTACCTTGGCCATATGTGCCCCCGACAACTGAAACACCGGGAAGAAGAAGGTTTATTGACTTTGCTTTTGTTATACAGGTACGAGCCGTTATCCAGAACACTTCAAATTACGGGAAGGTCATCTCCCATAGACTCAATTTTACTCAAATTATTAAAAAACATTACTGACTTATTAATGACTTATTAATGACTTATTTGTCATGTCACATCCTTACATGGTACAGTCCAGTAGACAGAATTGAGCCCCTTCCTCTGACACATAAAGCCCAGGAGCAAGGGATGTGAATGGATGAGAAGCAGCCATTCTGTTTTAATGGTGCTGCAGTGTCTCCTGCGCATGTCTCCGGCTCCTTACACTCAATATTTACCATCACTGCTGATAAGCACAGGGCCCCAAAGCATGTAACTGCTGGGGCACCCCCTTTCCCTGTTGGACCCATTCACTGGCATGTGAGACCGGAATAAAGATACAGAAGCAAAGGAGCAAGCAGGATAATGTATTGTGAGCCCATGCAAGGGATTAAAGGAACGTTAACACCAAAAAATAAGTGTTTTAAAGTAATGAAAATATCATGTATTGTTGCCCTGCACTGGTGAAACTGATGTGTTTGCTTCAGAAACACTACTATAGTTCATATAAACAAGCTGCTGTATAGCAATGAGGGAAATTGAAAAGAGTCTATATGGCACAGGTTAAATAGTGGATAACAGATAACACCATTATGTTCTACAGAGCTTATCTGCTATCTGCTGTGTAATCTGAGCCTTTTCTCCTATGAATGGCTGCCCCCATTGCTACACAGCAGCTTATTAATATAAACAATAGTAGTGTTTCTGAAGCAAACACATCAGTTTTACCAGTGCAGGGCAACACTGCATTATATTTATTACTTTAAAACACTTTAATTTTTTTGATGTTCCTGTTACTTTAATACTATTCTGGGATAATGCACTCTTCTTTGCTCTGATTTATTCCTTATTACTTTCAATTGAGTGGCTGCTTGAGCCCCCCTTTTATGTCTGTTAGATCCCGTCTCATTACAGACTGTGTGTGAGTTGCAGGTCAGTGCTTATTGCTGAAGCTTGTGTGGAAATGCACCACGTGTGGTTACCCTGTTACCCTGTAGCGACCACTATGGATGGGTAATATTATAAAAGGGCAGTGTTTGTGCAATTATACTTGCCATGCTGTGGCTCTATTTGCCATAATTAAAGGGGTTGTTCACCTTCAAACAACTAGTTGGTTTTAGATAGATCACCAAAAATAACTTTTTCCAATTAATTTCTATTTTTTACGTTTCACCGTTTTTCTAATATTGAAGCGTAAAGTGTCATTTTTCACCTTCTAAAGTAGCTCTGGGAGGGGGGGTCGCCGACCCTGTAAACTGTTCTAAATTGATACATTTTGTTGTTCTTCTGAGCAGAATCTCTGGGTTTCATTACAGACAGCTGTTAGAATTGATACAATAGTTGCTAATACCCCACAGATGCTGCTGAGAAATGTATTAACTAAATGTTGCAAAATTGTAACAGTTTAGAGTCTGCACCTGAATTACTGAGCTGCCAGACTCAAACACCGGAGACACAGACATTAAAATTTAATCTTAGATTTTGGAGAAACAGTAAAAAAAAAAAATAAATAATGGAAAGTAATTGAAAAAATCTATTTCTAAGGGGAACAATCTGAAAACAACTAAAAAAAAAGTGTTTGGAATGTGAACAACCCCTTTAAAACGTTGACCCCGTGTGACCTCAGACCAATCAGAAGAGTTTTCAATATACATCATTTTCCATAAGCAGGGGAAGGGGGGCTGCATATTTTAGTCAAGTCTGTAAAATCCCCAAATGCTGCAATTCATCTCAGTGTGAAAACCGGTATGAAGTTAAATTCGCGCCGTTGCTATGGGGTTTCAATTGTGCCCCAGGCACTTTCTCTGCCTCCTATTAGTGCTTTTATATGGGGAGAGTGGCAGGAGGATTACCAATCGCATCCGTGAGGTCCGCTTCCCCCCCACCAAACATCCATCGCAGTGTTGTGTCTGATCTTGAGCTTTGAGAAGGAGCCAACACTTCATGATGGAACTGCTTTACGACAGTTATTGTTTTGCCTCTTCCCATTGTATTATACCCCGACCTCGGTCATGCTCCCTAGCCCCACCTTGTGGTAGACACAAGAATAGCACCCAAGCAGGAAAAAGCCAGGGTTTTTCTGCTTTAGCAATGCAAAGTTATAGGGAAGAACTTTTGATATGAAGCATAACAAAACTGGTGTAAAGGTGATACCTTTATTGCAAGCTTTCAGAACATTGCAGTTCCTTCTTCAAAGCTGATTACAAGGAAGCTACGTTGGTACTGACATATATACAGCTTTTTTTTTTTTTAAAAAAAAAAACAAAACTGTGAGGGACAAAAGGAGAAACAACACATAAGCATAATTTGTATTACAAGCAGGGACAGATTTACAGAGAGTTGGGTTATGCAAAGTAGTCCAGACTAGGCACAAATTAGACCCAAGGTGTGAAGTAGATAACAGATTCCTGTAGTCGTTTGTTGTCTCCACAGAAAAAATTAATGTATCTGTTTCTAGTCTTGGTAATTTGCCATAAACCCATGGCCTAAATGTAGTCCTGTCTCCAGACTCCTGAAGGTTTGCTTAAGTTTTAATTCCCACACTTTGCGTTCATTTTCTGTTTTGAAATTGCCTTTGGAAGACTTTTTCAAATTTCTGTCATCAGACTGTGGTTGGGGCTATTAAAATGTTCACCTACTGGTGTGTCCAATATTTTATTGTTTATTGTGAACCGGTGGTGATTGGTTCTTTTTCTGAGGCTTTGTCCAGTTTCTCCAGTGTAAATGCCTCTTGTTGGGCACTTTGTGCAGGTTATTGCAGAAACCACATTGCTGGATGAGCAGGTGTAGAGCCGTGTATATAGTATATAGTATTTCTCTATTGTGCCAGGAATTTGTATTTTGTCTGCGGTGAGGATGTGTGGGCATGTCTTACATCTCTTTCTACCAAGATACAGCAATGCAAACAAATCCTTCAGCAGAGGTGTCAGATAGCTGCTATGTACTACGCATTGTTCTGTTGTTAGGCTGCTGGGAGAGTCCTGTTAGAGTCCTGCAGCGGGCCGGGTACCAGCAAAAACCTGCGGTACCCAGTGGGTTGCGGGGAGAAGTTCCGGGTGTGGGTATAGACGTGGGTCAGCGGGTTCTGCTGGTTTGCCGGCCGTGGGTCTTCTCAATAGCGATTTGTATTCCTTTTTTCTGATCACGCCCTCTTCCGATGATGTCACTTCCGGTTTACAATGACAGCACTTCCTGATTCTTGATGGTCAGCGGGTCATGGGTCCATGATGCGGATAAGGTACTTGCAGGTCGGGTAGCGGGTACGGGTTCCAAAAAATGGACCTGCGCAGGACTCTACCTTCTGTTTCGACGCAACGAAGCGCAGGTGTCACGTCGGATGCTCTGAATCTAAAGTCAGTAATAGGAATATCGGATGTTGTTGCACCGTGTATCAGACACAACACAACTGTCGGATGCAAACACTGCATGTTGCGTCTTCATCCGACAGTCGTGTTGGATGCGCTCTGCAAAAACGTCTTAACATTCCTATTACCTTAGATTCAGCCTGCGCTTCCTCGCATCGCGACGGAACAGAAGGTATCGGATGTCAAAACGCCTGTGTAGTTCTACCTTAAACAGTTTCTTCTCTTGAGAAAAGCTTGTTTATTTTATCCAGGGCAGCACTTTACTGGTTACTGAAGCATGGAGAAAGCAAAACAACTTGTCAAAGGATCTTTGAGCATAAGTGGTTCAAACTTTATAAATAAGGGAAAATTATATATATATATATATATATATATATATATATATATATATATATATATATATATATATATATATATATATATATATATATATATATATATATATATATATATATATATATATCCAGGATATAGAACGATTTCAAAATGCCAATCAGTGCTGTTCAAACTCTGATTAAGAAGAGGAAAATGAGGGGGTTCTGTCAGGTAGAACAGGATAGATTTTCAGACATAACTGTCAGGAAAATGATCAGGGTGCAATAGAAAACCCATGAGCAACTTCTACTAAAAGACAGGTTTCTCTGGGGTGACTGTTAGGATGTACAACAAGGTCAGTACACTCAGTACCATATAATGACTATAGTGATTACTGTAATATAAAGGTAGCCATGGGAGAATAGCACTATGTAAATGCTTCCCCTGACTGTAAAGCATAGAGATGTATCTGATGTTTTGGGGGTGGGTGAGTGACAGCGTCACCAGAAATGTAGTCAAAACTGATGGCAAGATAAATGCAGCATATTAGAAAATATCGGGGGGGGGGGGGGATTGGAAGCTGCAAGCAGGGCGGCACTTGGACTTTCTAACATGATCCAAAAAATGGCTGCAGCAGAATAAAAAGTAAAAGGTTCTGGAGTGGGGGAATCTCAAACCTGCAACATGCTAGATAAAGCATCATGACTGACTTAGTAAAGACGCCTGTTCTTGGCACAGTTTAAAGGAGAAGGAAAGGGAAAAACTAAGTAAGACTTATCAGAAAGGTCCACCTAAATATACCAGTAAACCCTCAAAGTACAGTCATGCAGCGGGTCAGGTACCTGCGGGTTACCCACAAACACCTGCGGTACCCTGCGGGTTGGGGGTGCGGGTATAGACGCGGGTCAGCGGTTTTGCGGGTCGGGCCGCGGGTCTTCTTTTTTCTGATAACGCCTACTTCCGATGAGGTCACTTCTGGTTTACAATGACAGCACGTCCTGTTTTATGCCTTTTATTCTGATCACACCTACTTCCGATGATGTCACTTATGGTTTAAAATGACAGCACTTCTTGATTTTTGATGGTCAGCGGGTTGCGGGTCGTGGATAAGGTACTTGCGGGTCGGATAGCGGGTCCAAGCAGGTAAGAATGCGGGTTGCGGGTCCGGGTTCCAAAAAATGGACCCGCGCAGGACTCTACCTCAAAGTAATGCTGCTCTGAGTCCTCGGTCAAAAGAAACACAGCATTTCTTTCTTTCTATTGTGTACACATGGGCTTCTGTATCATACTCCTGTTTTCAGCTTAAACCTCCTTGCCCCGGGCGTGAGCATGCTCAGTTTGCTTCCCCCCCCCTCCCTTTTCCACCTCCCTGCTGTAATCTGAGCCCAGAGATATGAGTGAGCAGGGAGAGACTCAAGCAGGAAATGGTGTCACACCAAGCTAATACTGCAGCTGCTATCCTAAACAAACAAAGATTCTAGAGCATTTTACTCAGGTATGGTAAAACATTCTACAGAATAAATATAGCATTCTAGCTTGCACTATTGCAGCTAATCTATTGGCAATAATATGCCTCCGTAGCTTTCCTTCTCCTTTAAGAAATAAAAAGTCTCATTCACATCTACCACAAAAGAAAAGACTACAAGTCATCATGAATGCCAAGGGGGCGCTATACAATATTAAGAACTAAGGGTATGAAACAATAGTATTAAACAGGGCAATTTCATTATTTCCTTTATTGCGCTTCTGTCATGCCTCAAGTTTAATTTGAGTCACATTAAATATAAAAGCAATGGGGCTTATTTATAAACACTGGGCAAAATTGCACCTGGGCAGTAACCCATAGCAACCAATCAGTGATTAGCTTTTTTTAAAGCCAGCTGCAGGTTGAGCACTGAAAGCTATCATCGGATTGGTTGCCATGGGTTACTGCCCAGGTGCAAATTCGCCCAATGTTTATAATTGAGCCCCAATGTGTTTAAGATCTTCTTAAAACCTGCTCCACTTCATACAAATTGTGCCAGGGGTATGACAAATTTATGCACACACAACTGCATCTATTCAGGCACCCATTAATCTGACTCAGTTACTCAATCAAACCACTGCCTTGTTGCTACGGAAAATTGGACCCATGCTATACAGGTATAGGACCCATTATCCGGAAACCCGTTATCCAGAAAGTTCCAAATAACAGGAAGGCCATCTCCCATAGAGTCCATTTTAAAGCAAAATAATTCTAATTTTTAAAAAGGATTTCCTTTTCTCGGTTACAATAGACAGCAGAAGCTCATCCTTGATCCAAACTAAGATATATAGTATTGAATCCTTATTGGAGGCAAAACCAGCCTCTTGGGTTTATTTAATGTTTAAATAATCTTTGTGCAGATTTAAAGGTCCCAAACATTGTGGATTATAGGTCCTATACCAGCAGTTTGATTGTTTCACATCAACACAGAATCCTTTCCTTCTAGAGCAGCAACTTATTACACAGAACATTACAGCAATGGTTCATGATTTAGATCAGTCCCTGCCCCCTGAAGCTTATTATGCAATTATTTCCAAGTGGCTGTGATCAGCTATAGAAATAGTAATCTTACATCTGTACTGCTCTGGGCACAGGGATGTGGGATTATCAGACATGAATCAGTACATGGACAATCCCAAAAGTTTCTGACTCCAAGGGTAAACGGTTTCCGGCTTATCCAACAAACAAGCAGTCATTTATTAAGTAACGGCTGGAACAGCAGCATGTTTACAGAAGAGTGAAGTCTCTACATACACATCTATATTTACATACACTGAGCTGACCCAGAGCAGTGCTAATGAACTTGTTCACATGACATTAGACAGGGCCAAGTTAATAAGCAATGATCATGGGTCACAGTGATGGTCAATGACCATGTGTATGTTAAATCTGCATTTTGGTGGTAGATTTGTGCACATTTTGCTGCATTGCTTTGCTTATCTCTCTAGACCTTTAGGGGGGTCATAAACTCTCCCAAGGACTGAATGTTCCCTTCTTGCTTCACAGAAATATTGTTTAAATATTTTTTTTATATATTGCAGTGCGCTACCCCTGCTGCTCCATAAACTGCACTGGTGGTCCAAAGACTGTTTGATACAGTTAGGATTGTCCCTCCTCTGTGGGTGCCCACTAGTGATGTGTGGGCTAGCCCAGCTACAACAAAAAAATCTTCAGGTACTGGATGGGTTCGGGTTGAGTCCTCCCTTCCCCTCTCCCCACCCATGACCTCACACTGCTGGTTTCTATTCCCTAAATTTATACACTTGCTCCTGTCTATAAATAGAGGAGACAGAGTGGACCAGACCAGGTTCTGGTTGGGAGGTAGGGTTGCCACCCGGCCGGTATTTTACCGGCCTAGCCGGTAAAACAACTGCCAAGGCCGGGGGCCGGTATTACAAATTTACCAGCAATGTAGTTGGCCCGCCCCCAATTTGCTTAGAACTAGGGATGCACCGAATCCAGGATTCGGGCCTTTTTCAGCAGGATTCGGCTGAATCCTTCTGCCCCGCCAAACCGAATCTTAATTTGCATATGCAAATTAGTGTTGGGGAGGGAAATCTCGTGACTTTTTGTCACAAAACAAGGAAGTAAAAAAGGTTTCCCCTTCCCACCCCTAATTTGCAAATTAGGGTTCAGTTCGGTATTCGGCCGAATCCAAAATTGTGGATTTGGTGCATCCCTACCTTTTCTTAGGCTTCTGGCCCTCGCGTCTGTTGCTCCGCCCACTTTTGCAGCACTGGCGTGGCTTTTCCCCCTGTTGCGTCACAGACAGCCCCCTTTTGTTCCCGCCTCCCACTGGCTGGTAAAATTGTTCAGAGAAGGTGGCAAACCCTATTGGGAGGGGGCAGGTCAAGGGAAACTTGACTCTCACATTAGTGATGTGCGGGCCGGCCCGATACCCGCGGGTTTGGGCCAACTTTACACGCTCCTTGAAGTTTTATAGACGCACTCGTCCCATCCCTTTTGTGATGAGTGGGGCTATAAAAGGAACACGGAAGTCAGGCTCGGGTGGGCGGGCGCGGGTCACTAGTGCCCCTCCCACTGCATTTATATTGTTTTTAGAAAGATTACAGAACTGAGCACTTGTAGACTAAAACAATACATGACAATGCTCTGTCTGTAACTTAGTACAAAGACAACAATGAAGGCTGAAAGCGGAGCTAAGCAGAAAGGCTTAACCACTGGTGTTTAATTACAGGTATGGGACCTGTTATCCAGATCTGGGGGGGGGGGGTTTCTGGGATCTTTTCGTAATTTGGATCCCGATACCTACTAAGAAAAAATAAATTAAGCAATTAATTCAACCAAATAGTATTGCCTCCAATATGGACTAATTATATATTTAGTTGTGATTAAATACAAGTGATTGTTTTATTAGTACAGATAAAAAAAACTAATATTTAGAAATTTCAATGATTTTCTTATAATGGAAATGGATTCAGATGTTTCTGGATAATGGATCCTATACCTGTAACTCAATCCAGTAGTAGAACCTTAGAAGTCCTTAGAATCCTTACATCAAGTGCAGCCAAAAGACTTCGGGAAGAATATGGATTTGTATATAACTTGCCATGCAGCTTCCATGCACGACTATGAGAGAAACCTCTGGAATTATCCAGTTTAATTTCAATTCTAAACAAATAAAACTGTAACCCTGCTACCCCCAAATGTATACGGACGGTATTAAAAAAATGCTTCATGTGTTTGGGTATGGACCTACCTTGTGCGTCAGCTTTTGATGGACTGGAGTATTTCTTAGCAGGGGACGTAAGCTTGACAACAAATGCTGATTTATACAGCTGCAAGAAGGGGAGTAAACAGAATTAATGTGATTATTTTAGGTTCCCATAACCCATTTATTGTACAGCGGAATATGCTGGTGCTTTATAAATACAAGTTAATAATAAAAAATAATATAAAGTACATTTAGCCACATAAAGGGGCCCATTTACTTAGTTCGAGTGAAGGAATAGAGGAAAAATAGTTAGAATTTCGAATGGTCGAATATGGCTACTTCGACCATCGAATGGGCTACTTCGACCTTCGACCTTCAAATCGAACGTTTCGAACTAAAAATCATTTGACTATTCGACAGTCGAAGTACTGTCTCTTTAAAAAATTCTTCGACCCCCTAGTTCGCCACCTAAAACTACCGAGGTCCCCATAGGCTTCCTAACAATTTTCTGATCGAAGGAATATCGTTCGATTCGAAGGATTTAATTGTTCAATCGAACGATTATTCCTTCGATTTCGATATTAATTAATTAACCCTCGATATTCGACCCTAGGTAAATCTGCCCCATAGAGTATGCCCATCTTGTAGAAAATGGTTATATTAACTGCTCCCTCCCCTTCCACACAGGGAAAGCAAAAGCCCAAAATGTCACATTCATTTGTTTTCCTTAATATTATTACAACACTAATACACTTCTATATGGATTTTTCTGTTGTCTCAAAAGGTTTCTGGACTTCTCTAAATTTGGGGTCTTTGGTCTGTGCCAATAAATAGCATTAAAGGAGCAATTTCAGGCATCTGGTTGCTAGGGTCCAAATTAAGCTAGCAACCATGCACCGATATGAATGAGAGCCTGGAATATGAATAGAAGAGGACCCGAATAGAAGGATAAGTAATAAAAAGTGGTAATAGCAACACATTTGTAGCCTTACAGAACATTTGTTTTTTAGATGGGGTCAGTGACCCCCATATGAAAGTTGGAAAGAGTCAGAAGAGCAAATAATTAAAAAACTATAAATAATGAAGGCCAGTTGAAAAGTTTCTTAGAAATGGCTATTCTATAACATACTAAAAGTTAACTTGAACCATCCCCTTTAATATCTCAACGCTGATGTAAAGCCCTCATATTAATGCCAGATGATGAGATGAGATCTGTCTGTGGATTCTGCTTTCTGGGCCTCAACGTGACTCAACGTGAATCCCTATTGGTTCCTACCTTCCATATGTTATAGATTTATAATAAACAATTTCACATTCTTTCCATTACTACTTCTGTATAACAATTGTATTTAAATTGCAAACAACCAGCAGCTCCATTCATATAGCTGAACTACAACTCCCAGCATCTTGCCGGCAGTTGTAGGTCATCAGGGGGAGCTTAGACTTGTACATCAACATCATATAGAGGGTGTCCAGTTGCCGGTCACAGCCTGCAGAAATTCACAGCCAATGTATGCTATAGTTCTCATATACAGAGAAACCTCAATTTTACATCCCCTGATTTCGTTTTCCCTCATTTCGGTGGTCCCACTTATATATCACATATAGTATACATAATACATTTCCCTGATTTTACACCATTTTTGCTGGTCCCCTGAAAAAACATTAAATGGGGGTTCTACTGTATATGATCTTTGCTGTAAGAACAGCGAATAAACATTGCTGCGACCATAGAGAGATGCTGGGAGTTTAAAAGGAAGATGAAGAAGGTTTACAGTATAGGATTCTGCCTCAGGACCCCCAGCCGATACAGAATAATAGTTCAGCTACATCTTCTGCTGGGTGTCCATTCCATTAACTTCTACTATTGTATCAATTCTAACAGCTGCCTTTCATGAAACTTAGAGATTCATTACAGTTTACAGGGTCGGCGACCCCTCCTCCCAGAGCTGCTTCAGAAGGTGAAAAATGACGCTTTACACTTCAATACTAGAAAAACAGTCACACACAGAAAATAGAAAGTGAATTGAAAAAGTGATTATTTCTGGTGATTTATCTGAAACCAACCAGTTGTTTGAAGGTGAACAATCCCTTTAAAGCTGCACTTACCTCAAGGCACATGAATGCCACGCTTCCCAGCGACACACCAAACTGCTCCTCCTTAGCAAATAGAAGGCAGAAGCCTGCAACGACTGATTTCCTGCCAAGTAAACTCCAGGGAAAGCACTTCCTGGTGTCAACCTAAAAGCAGCTTTCTGATTGGCCATATTCCGCAGCTCCTAATTGGAGGAGAAGAGAGGCCCGTTTTGATTGGCTATTGCTGTAGATAGCGGCGGAACCTTAGTCACGTGCTTTTTCCTGCCTATTATTGTCTGTTTCGTTGCCACACTTGCGTTCCATTCATGTTTTATTCATAGAGGGTTCTCCCTGCTGGCGGTCGGACTTAATATCCTTTAGTGCCAATGAGTCCACAGAAAACCCGTCGCTCACCTGTTCATGGGGCAGTGCGTTTAAATCTATGCGGCTTTTTTCACTGCCCAGTGCTACAGCGCTACATCCTAGGCTTTGTGTCCCCAGATGAACTACACAAATCTTATCTATATGATATATCCAAAACAGTTCTCTATTTTATCACATTCACTTTTATTGGAGTCGCTTTAGCTTTTAGTATGTCATAGACTGGCTAAGTCTAAACAACTTTTCAGTTGGTCTTCATTATTTATTTTCTTATAGTTCTTTAAAATTATTTTCTTTCCAGCTTTCAAACAGGGGTCACTGACCCCATCATAAAAACAAATGCTCAGCGAGCCTACAAATGTATTGTTATTGCTACTTTTTATTACTCCTCTTTCTATTCTGACTCTCTCCTATTCATATTCCAGTCTCTTATTCAAATCAGTGCATGGTTGCTAGGGGAATTTGGATCCTAGCTACAAGATTCCTGAAATTGCCAACTGGAGATGTAATTAAAACCTGTAATTAAAACTAATATATGCAGAACATTCCTGATTTAGGAACCAATATCAGTGCTGCAGTATTGCAGTTATTCTGCCAACTGTATTTTTTGTGTCATCGTCTTTCCTGACAATCTTCCCTTACTTACACCATTAGTGAGGGTTGAAAGTTATAAGGAATTCTGGCAAAACATCTCCCTATATTTTTGTATTATTTAGTTTTGTAAGCAAGAAGTAGAATTGTTCTGTGATCCAGCATTTTACATCCTGTATGTATTTATTGCCTCTTTTCAGCACAGTGGGATTCTGGTACCATTCGATCACCTAGTGGGGAAAGAAGTAAGCTTAGTCTTTCTATTTTCAGAATCAAGAGGATTTGAAGATCTCAATCCAGATTAAGGCTGGCATTCACTTTTTTCACTAACACAACATCTGTCAATTTGAAATACATAGGGAGATGAAATCTGCTCATTCCCAAGTCAATGGCAAAGGGGCAGCATGGACTTGTAATTGTGCTGTAAAGCTCATGGCTTAATCTGCCAAATGTTCCTTTTGGCTGAAACTCATGTATACCTGAGAATATAACTGGAAAACACATCCCCATTGTCCGGGTATGACTTGGCTAGAACATCATCAAAATATATATATATATAATGGGATGCTAGTCTCTACAGCGCCTCTTGAAAAGGGCCCATGATTATTGGGATAAAGCCCCCAGGTTCAAAAGGGTATAAATATCCAAAGCCAAAAAAGTTATCCCAAAACTCTATATTATATTAAAATAATGTTCTTTATTCAAAAATCATGTTAAAAAGATAGGCATACAGATCACATGGCATTCCTATTCCCCCTTACGCGTTTCATACCCCCTGGTACTTAATCATTGGTATTGAAAAAAGAATATTTTTTTAATATAATATAGAGTTTTGGGATAACTTTTTTGGTTTTAGAACATCATCAACACCAAAATAGAGAGACACAGGGTGCATTTCAGCATCTGCCGGAACCCGTGCAGAAACAATGCTTCCAGGTGCAGACAGGGCAGGAGTGAAGGATAGGGATTCTCGACCTGCGGAGCAATGCAGGCCAAAATTCGCCATCGTCTGGCCTTAATGCTATGCCCTAGCAAGTACCCTGGCACGCCCATGAGAAATCTGTGCTACTGCAGTTGACAAAAGATCCCTAGTTTCCCACTAGTAATAATGTAAATCACTGGTGGGGAAACATATGAGCCACTTTCCAAAGTTTGCCTCTTGAGGAAACCTGGGGCTTCTTGAAAAACCCGAAGCAAGGCAGTGATTTATATTATTGCAAGGAAAAAACATTTTCAGGAGATTAGTCGCCCGCTGTAGCACAGATTTTTTTGTCGACCAACTAATCTCCTAGTGTGCCATCACCCTAAGAAGAAGCAGCTTCATATCAGAAACAGAAGAGAAAGGTGCTTAAAAGCATTTATACGTCCTCCTGGAAAAAGAATGACTGGTCTGCGACACTTTAATGGCCTTTTGAAGAAGTAAATAAAGAGAGGTTGAAGTAGAGCGGGGCGGGAACACAATAATTCATGGTCATTTGGGGCAAGAAAGGATACAATAAAAAATGATTAAGCCTTTTTATTGAATCAACTCAGGTTGGAATTTTAGATTTTCTTCCTATCCTTCGAGAGTGCTATTGTTACATAGTTACATTAACTCGGGTTCAACCCCTCCAAATGAAAACCCAGCATCCATACACATACCCCTCCATATCTTCACATATATTCTATATACCCATACCTATACTAACTATAGAGTTTAGTATCACAATAGCCTTTGATATTATGTCTGTCCAAAAAATCATCAAAGCCATTCTTAAAGGCATTAACTGAATCAGCATCACAACATCACCCGGCAGTGCATTCCACAACCTCACTGTCCTGACTGTGAAGAACCCCCTACGTTGCTTCAAATGAAAGTTCTTTTCTTCTAGTCTAAAGGGGTGGCCTCTGGTACGGTGATCCACTTTATGGGTAAAAAGGTCCCCTGCCATTTGTCAATAATGTCCTCTAATGTACTTGTAAAGTGTAATCATGTCCCCTCGCAAGCGCCTTTTTTCCAGAGAAAACAACCCCAACCTTGACAGTCTACCCTCATAATTTAAGTCTTCCATCCCTCTAACCAATTTAGTTGCACTTAGTCTCTGCACTCTCTCCAGCTCATTTATATCCCTCTTAAGGACTGGAGTCCAAAACTGCACTGCATACTCCAGATGAGGCCTTACCAGGGACCTATAAAGAGGCATAATTATGTTTTTTATGCAAGACAGAACTTTATTTGCTTTAGTAACCACAGAATGACACTGCCCAGAATTAGACAACTTGTTATCTACAAAAACCTCAAGATCCTTCTCATTTAAAGAAAACTCCCAACACACTGCCATTTAGTGTATAACTTGCATTCATATTATTTTTGCCAAAGTGCATAACCTGCATTTATCAACATTGAACCTCATTTTCCAGTTTGCTGCCCAGTTTTCCAGTTTAGACAAATCACTTTGCAAAGTGGCAGAATCCTGCATGGAACCTATAGTTCTGCACAATTTAGTATCATCTGCAAAAATAGAAACAGTACTTTCAATGCCCACCTCCAGGTCATTAATAAACAAGTTGAAAAGCAAGGGACCTAGTACAGAGCCCTGCGGTACTCCACTGGTCCAATTTTTTACCACCACTCTTTGTAGTCTATCTTTTAGCCAGTTCTCTATCCAGGTACAAATACTATGTTCCAGGCCAACGTTCCTTAATTTAACCAGTAACATTCTGCAAAGTCAGTAAAGTAAATCACATCCACTTCCATCCCAAAATTGAGGTCCCTGTTATCCAGAATTCTCGGGAACTGGGTTTTCCCAGTAGTTTGGATCTCAATATCTTAACGGGTTTGTTCACCTCTGAGTTAACTTTTAATATGAAGTAGAGAGTGATATTCTAAGACCATTTGCGATTGGTTTTCATTTATTATATGTGGTTTTTCAGTGATTTAGTTTTTCATTCAGCAGCTCTCTACTTTGCAATATCAGCAATGTGGTTGCTAGGTTCTAAATTACCCTATCAACCATGCATTGATTTGAATAAGAGACTGAAATATGAATATGAAAGACCTGAATAGAAAGATGTGTAATAAAAAGTAGAAATAGCAATACATTTGTAGCCCTACAAAGCATTTGTTTTTAGATCAGTGAACCTTTTGAAAGCTGAAGAAGAAGGCAAATGTTTCAAAAACTATAAAAAAGAAAAAAGGAAGGGCAATTGAAAATTTGCCTAGAATTAGACCTTCTGTAACATACTGAAAGTTAACATAAAGGTGAGCCACTCCTTTAATGTAGTCTTTAAAGGGTTGTAAAGGCAAAGGACTTTCTTCAATTTTCTTCAATAAAAAAGAAACCTATCTCCAATATACTTTAATTAAAAAATGTGTACCGTTTTTATTAGAAACCTGACTGTATGCAGTGAAATTCTCCCTTCATTTTACTTGCTCTGACTGCTGTGGATAGGAAATTTCAGACAGGCCCTAACTGCTCTGCAGGGAAACAATCATACTTTTAAACAGCAGGGAGAGGCCCCCACCTTACTTCCCAGAACTCAAGCAGCTTTGTTTGTTTCCCTGTAGAGCAGTCGGCGACTGTGTAAAGATTCGTATTGGATTTTATTTTTCTTTACATCCACTTTAATGTTTCCAACTCCAGCTGCAGGGACTAAGATCATGGAGCCAGATTTAAACAGATAAACTGGGATTCTCGTTGAAGGATTATTTTGCTGCAGCCACTGGTTCTGCAGAGTTGAAGAAAGTATATATTAAACAATACAAAAAATATAAAATCCACATTAGATCACATGACAACACAGGACCCAGTACAGTCTGCATATTCTGATTATACAGTCTTGCTGTATCGGCTTCTATGGCAGATATTATTTGACTTGTGCTGTTTTGATAATTTATGACAATCCCTAAGCTTAACCTCCCAACTGAAGCCCAGACCACACTGAGCATGTACGTAGTCTTGGTCTTGCAAAGATGTTTATCAAAGTTACAAGATGGTGACCACCTGTGGCCAACTTTGAAAACATAAATCATTTGTTTTATTAGGCTTCTGATGCAGTAAGTACATGTTTATGTTTAGTATACAAAATACAGCATTTCTAGCCTTATTCTATTTTAGACTTTAGTTTTCCTTTAACATGGTAAAAATCCATCATTTAATTTATAAGCTGCTCTAGTAACTGCAAGAGGGGCAAGATTTACTTGGCAGTGAGCCATATACAATTATAAGAGACGTTAATAGGCAAGTCACCTTACCACTTCCAAATATTCAAAACTTTTTATCTACTTACACTTCAGTGGGTTTTATGCTTTATAAATCCTCTCCCAGACCTTGTGGAAGGGATGCCAATCTTGAATTACGCCCAGCACTGTTCATGTTAAGGGTAAAAGAAACAAACTGCGGGCAGAGTGCCATGAATACACTACTTTGTAGCCCTTTGTCTTGGCAAGCCTTTGCAGACAACCAATATGAATTCATTTAAGTGACCTTGAGTCCAACCAGATGCAGACATAGAGAATAAACAGATACAATTTTAAAAAATCAAGTGCAATGATCTTGAGTCACCTTCATACTTGGAAAACTTTATTGATTTTGGAAGAAATACAGAAGATGCATTTTGCATACTTGTTATTGCTGTCCAGTAAAAGAGCATCTGACAACACTAATTTCACAGTCCGAGGCTTTCAAAGGCTGGTGATGGTCACTGAGGGGTTTATTTAATAAAAAAAACTATTTTTTCTCATGTTTTAATAAAAACAAACTCAACCAGACTCCCATCCACAATTTTATCGTATTTGCTAATATTTTAACTAAAAAAAAAATCGGATTGAGAACAAATTCTTGCGTCAATTCGAAATGCGCAACTTTTTCAGATTGTAGCACGACAAATCCAAATTTATCGAGTTTGACACCCGAAACACTCACATTTTTCTTGATATCGTCAGAAAAGCCCGAATTTTTCAGATTATCGTATGAAACCCAGTGTAGACCTTATTACCTTCAAATTGGAAATGGGACTTCTGCCATTGACTTATACAGGACCTCGACAGGTTTGAGATGGAGTATTTTCAGATTCTGACTTTTAGCAGCCTCGGGGTATAATAAATCTTTAAAACATTGAGTTTTTATTCCTCTAAAAATATGAGTTTTCTAGTGAAAAAAAAACTAAATTTTTCAAGATTTTACAATTTGACCTTTAATAAATAACCCCCCAAATGTATATACTGCTGTATGTATCGTATAAGATATAAGCAGGTATATAATAGTAGTGACTTTAAAGGGGTTGTTCACTTTAAGCAATTTAGTTGTTCATGTCCAAATTCCCCTAGCAATCATGCATTGATTTGAATGAGACTGGATATGAATAGGAGAGGCATAAATAGAAAGATTAGTAGTAAAAAGTAGCAATAACAATAAGTGGCACATTTACTTAGCTCGAGTGAATGAATAGAAGAAAAAATACTTTGAACGTTTTTTTTGGCTGCTTCGACCATCGAATTGGCTACTTCGACCTTCGACTACGACTTCGAACCGAACGATTCTAACTAAAAATCGTTTGACTATTCAACCATTCGATAGTGAAAGTACTGTCTCTTTAAAAAAAACTTAGACCCCCTACTTCGCCAACTAAAACCTACTGAACATCAATGTTAGCCTATGGGGAAGGTCCCCATAGCCTTTCTAACAAATTTCTGATCAAAGGAAAATTGTTCGATCGATGGATTAAACGATTTAATGGTTCGATCAAACGATTTTTCCTTCGATCGTTTGATCAAACAAATTGCGGTAAATCCTTCGATATTCGAAGTCGAAGGATTTAACTTCGACAGTTGAATATCGAGGGTTAATTAACCCTCGATATTCGACCCTAAGTAAATGTGCCCCTAAATGTGTAGCCTTAAAGAGCATTTGAAAGCTGCCAAGAGTCACAAGAAGGCAAATAATTAAAAATCTATAAAAAAAAAAGGAAAAATGAAGTCCAGTTAAAAAGTTTAGAATAACCCATTTTATCATATACTAAAAGTTAACTTACCATTTTGTTTTAGGTGCAGCAATGGTTGTGGATCAGGAATCAGAGCTGGTTTTTGCTCTAAGAGTCAGTGACCCAAGCTATAATTTGAGGCAAAATATTTTACTTGACCTCATAAATATTGTAATACAATATTACAGTTTTGGGACCTACTATCCAGAATGCTTGGTACCTGGGGTTTTTTGAATAATGGGTCTGTTCCATAATTTGGATCTCCATACTTGAAGTCTACTAAAAACAATTTAAACATGAAATAAACCCAATGGGATTGCCTCCAATTACAATTAATTATATCGTATAACCACTTCTGCACCACCACTGAATCACTTTTTTCCTGTTAAAGTATGTATTATAGAGTTTTATTTAAACGGCGGGTATTTAAGTAGAGATGCAATTTTATTTCAAACAGAAATGATTTTGGCTGCACTGTACACAGATCACAGCTGTTGCGCTGTTCTAGACCATGGAAAAAAAAGACTTTCATAATTGCCAAATGAGAGAGAAGTGGTGGCTGAAATGATATATAACCATATCTTGACAAACTATGCAGGAATATCTATAACAGCAGTTAAAGGAAAACTATACCCCAAACAATATAGGCCTCTATAAATATAATATATAGTGCTTAAAATCCTGCTTCATCTAAATAAACCATTTTCATAATAATATACTTTTCTAGCAGCATGTGCCATTGGGTAATCCTAGGGTTGCCACCTTTTGCTGCCGTTAACTCAGGATGGGGGCGGGCCGATGACGTGGAGGGGCGGGATGATGACGTGGTGGGTAGTGATGGGCGAATTTCTCCAGTTTCGCTTTGCTGAAAAATTTGCGAATTTCCAGTACAATTTGCGAAGCGGTGAAACATTCGCGAAAAATTGTGAAATCGGAAAGTTCGTGAAAAAATCTTGAAATTCAAACGTTTTCACGAATACAAACGGTTTCACGAAAAAATCGAGCAATTCAAACGTTTTAACAGAAAAATCGAGCAATTCAAAGTTTTCACTAAAAAAAATTGAGCAATTCCAACGTTTTCACTGAAAAAATCGAGCAATTGGAACATTTTCAAGACAAAACCGAGCGATTCTAATGTTTTCACGAAAAAACGTAAAATCGACGCCGGCGAATTTTTGCAGGAGATTTTTTAATGTATTCTGCGTGAATTCGTGCCAGGCGAATTTATTCATCCATCTCTAGGGGTGGGCCGTTGATGTTCTAGGGGAGGGCCATAATCGTCAGAGCTGGGCGATTGGCCGATTGGCACATTAATCTCAGATAATCATGCCCGGTTTTCCTAACTGGGCAGGCAGTTTTGACCTGGGCAGCCCTTCCAAAAACCCAGCTGTCTGGGTCATTACCAGACAGGTGGCAACCCTAGGTAATCCTAAATAGAAAATTGCCATTTTAAGTACTAAGGGCCGCCCCCTAGGATGGCACGATTCTTGGTGCACACAAGCAAACCAAGGGCACAAATACTTGTCACATGAGCCAATGAATGGAAAGAGTTGTGTCTTTTGCTTCCACACTTCTTCCTGTTGCAGTTAGAGCTGCAGTATTTCTGGTCATGTGATGTCTGAGGCAGCACTAGGGTTGCCATCTGTCCAGTTTTGACACGGACAGCTCGGTTATCAGGAGGCAGCACACAGACATCACAAAAAGCGGCTCAAGGGAAAATATGTCAAAGAGCAATATTTACTGATATATATATATATATATATATATATATATATATATATATATATATATATATGTGTGTATATACTAGCATGGTAAGATTTCTTTAATAGGTCACTTAATTTGATATAAACTATCTTTTGATTAAGTATTTGTTCTGGGGGTATAGTTTTCCTTTAAGCACCTTGAATCTCCCCATAACTGGTGTTCATTAACTAGGGATGCACCGAATCCAGGATTCAGCCTTTTTCAACAGGATTCGGCCAAATCCTTGTGCCTGGCCGAACCAAATCCGAATCCTAATTTGCATATGTAAATTAGGGGTGGTTAGAGAAATCACGTGACTTTTTATCACAAAATAATTTTTTCCACTTTTTCCTTTCCTGCCCCTAATTTACATATGCAAATTAGGATTCGGATCGGTATTCGTTCGAATCTTTCACCAAGGATTCAGGTTAAGGAAAGGCCATCTCCCATAGGCTCCATTTTATCCAAATAATCAAAATTTTTCAAAACAATTTCCTATTTCTCTGTAATAATAAAACAGTAGCTTGTACTTGATCCCAACTAAGATATAATTAATCCTTATTGGAAGCAAAATCAGCCAATTGGGTTTATTCAATGTTTACATGATTTTCTAACACATAAGGCATGAAGATTCAAATTACAGAATAATCTGTTATCCAGAAAATCCCAGGTCCCGGGCATTCTGGATAACAGGTCCCATACCTGTATATATGTGTAATGAAGCAATGTCTCCTTATACCTTCTTTTCTCTGATCAACATAGTAAAAAGCAGAGTTGCAGGTTCCAGAGGTAACTTGTATTAGTATTTAAATATAAAAAAAAGTAGAATAAAATGTATTTCAAATAATGTATGCTTCCAAGTAACACTTCTTGCTAATTTACAAAAAAAAAAGACTTGGCCTTCAGCCCCCTGTTTCCCATTCTGCATTCACTTATCATGTACCACACCTCCTGGCATCCTTAATTATACTTATACATCTTCCTTGCTGCTCCATATATGCTGAAGCTGTGGTATAATTACCCAGCCAGTCTAAATGACAGGACCAACCAGAGGTGTACTGGGAGGAATAATTAACTGCTGACAAACTGGGCAGGAGACAGCTCTAACTCCTGCTGAGCTTGCCATTTGTCTGGCGAGTTGGAATGCATCAAATAAAGGGCAGACGCTATTACTGATGTTGCATGTGCTGCTTTAACAGATGTTTGCATTTTTTTTTCTAACGTAAGAGGCACAGTTCACATTTCTTGTGGGTTTTCCTCCATATGAAAGGGCTTATTAAAATATCCGACAGAGAATGGAATAGTGCTCTACACCGTAAACATTCAAAGTTAAAGAGGGCATTGATACACATGGCTATGTAGTTCCTTGGTAATTTTAGTGGGGTTATACATTACTCTGCATAGTACAACCTGAACACTATACAATGCTTTATGCAGTTGTAGGGAAGTGTTATTTGCCCTTTCCCTAACTGCATAACCCTGTGACTTTAAATCTGGAGCCACCAAAAACATGGCTGCTGCTTGCACTGCAGTGAGGGAGTTATATGTCCACCAATATTTGCTTTAAAGGGTAAGTAAACCTTTAAAATAAGTGGATGTAAAATTGACGAGGGGGCTATTCTAAGCACTTTTGCAATGTACATTCATTATTTATTTATTATTAATTCCAAGATATTAAGGGATACATGTACTGTTAATATGAATGAATTTTGTTACAACAGTGCCACCTGCTGGTCAGTTTCCCACCAGTCTGACCACCAAGTAGTCAAGGAAGTTGTCAGGAGAAAGAAAGAGGCTGCTCTGATGTTCTTCTGCTTAGGAAAGATTTGAGAAAGGTTTCTAATTGTTTTCCTAAGCAGAAGAACATCAGAGCAGCCTCTTTCTTTCTCCTGACAACTTCCTTGACTACTTGGTGGTCAGACTGGTGGGAAACTGACCAGCAGGTTGTGCTGTTGTAACAAAATGCATTCATATTAACAGCACATGTATCCCTTAATATCTTGGAATTAATAATAAATAAATAATGAATGTACATTGCAAAAGTGCTTAGAATAACCCCCTCGTCAATTTTACATCCACTTATTTTAAAGGTTTACTTACCCTTTAAGCCCTGGGTGGAGGCACTTGATTTATCCAAACCCCACAATTCTCCCACTTAGCGGAGGCTTTAGTACTATGTCACTGATGAATACTGGATAGATAGTGGGTGGGCATGAAGTAAATGGCTCTGAGCAGGGTGCCCACTCTAAGCTCTGGACTGGTTTTGGTGTATCACTATAAAATGGAGCCTAAACTGGTAGAAAGCTAAGTATATATATATATATATATATATATATATATATATATATATATATATATCCTTGAGGAAAGTTCTAAAGGTCCGAAACGTTGCATTACTAATAAAAAGGCAAAGATTTTACAAGGGTGTACCAGTTTGAAGATTCGTGTGTATACAAGTTGTAACTGTGCACCCCAATTCCTAAAAGGATATTTGGCCATGGAGTGCGGATACTCACCAGATCGTTATATACTATATATATCTATATATATATCTATATATATATCTATATATATATATCTATATATATATATATATATATCTATATATATATATATATATATATATATATATATATATATATAGATATATAGATATATATATAGATATATATATATATATATAGATATATGTATATTTATATAATTAAAGGGTTTGTTCGCCTTTGAGTTAACTTTCAGTATGATGTAGGTAGAGAGTGATATTCTGAGACAATTTGCAATTGGTTTTCATTTTTTATTATTTGTGGTTTGTGAGTTATTTATTATTATTTTTATTCAGCAGCTCTCCATTTCAGCGATCTGGTTGCTAATATCCAAATTACCCTAGCAACCATGCATTGATTTGAATAAGAGACTGGAATATGAATAGGAGAGGCCTGAATAGAAAGATGAATAATAAAAAGTAGCAATAACAATACATTTGTAGCCTTACAGGGCATTTGTTTTTGTAATAATGATATCTGGAAAGAGTAAGAAGAAGAAGAAGGGAAATAATTTAAAAAAAAACTATAAAAAAATAAACAATGAAGACCAATTGAAAAGTTACTTAACATTGGTCATTCTATAAATAGTAAAAGTTAATTTAAAGTTGAACCCCCCCCCCATTGGATAGCGTTACGGTGCTTAGGATAAAATCTGGGCTTTGCTTCAATTTTCTGTCCAGACCCAGCCATAAGCTTTTCAGGGGAGGTAATTCTTTTCTAGGTTATTTATAATAGTATGTAGCTATGTTTTTTTTTTTTTTTGTAAACCAGTATTAAAAACTACACTATGGGCCATGGGCCATGTACTAACTGACACTCTGCATTCTATTTAGCATATACACAGGCACTAGGTGGATACTAACTGGAGACAGGAACTGTAGAGTTATTAAAGACAGACCTAAGTATGAAAATTCTATTGAATATGTAAATGAGCCAAATTAAAATTGTTGAGATAACCAGGTATGAGATGTATTCCAAAATATTTAGCCCCGTCCTTCAGGGCTAAACCAAGAGTATGAATTTGGCATGATTGTGGATTAAAGCTAGAATAGTCAAAAAATAATTGGCCAATCTGCCCATGAGCTTGTTCCTGATGCAACGCTGTTAGTGGCCACCTTCTGTCTGGAGAGGACCCAGTGTCCTGAATACTGGGAAAAAAACACAGAGTTTTGGGTAAAGAAAGAACATGAACAAGAGACATTTTATATATAATCCTGTTCCACATAACTGAATAAGGAGATAAAGTGGGTAATATAACATGGTTAGGTGAAACTATATGAGCAGATATCAGAGTTACACCACTGTGTAAAATGTCAGTGTTATTGAACTTTATGTGGGTTATGCTGAGTAAGAGTGAAAAGGGCGTTTTTCTTTCTTTGTCGCATGTAGAGTCTCACCCACGGCGTGTGGTCATGGAAGTGTTATGTGAATTACATAAAATTCAACTAATGAGCCTTAAAGGGCATCGATACTAACATATAGGGGGTTATTTACTAAAATCCGAATTTATCTTTAGCTCGACCAAACTCATGTGCCCGATTTTGCCTTATTTATAAATTAACTCTATTTAATCGGATTGGCGAATAAATGAGTGAAAAATCGAATCGTATGATTTTCTTTTTTTTGCCCAAAAACCCTGAAAAAGTCTGATTTTTGAGCTAAACCCAACACAGACCACATCTGGGATAGGTGCCTCTCCCATTGACTTATACATGACCTCAACAGGTCTGAGGTGGTGGATGTTCGGATTCTGACTTTTTGCTGCATCGGAGTATAATAACTCTTGAAAATTTCAAGGTTTTTTTTGCCAAAAAAGCTTGATCAGAAAATTTTGAGGTTTAGGTTAATTCCTATAGTGTGGATGAGTACATCCCAACATGCAGGGGTAAGAATTATATTGCATTACTCAGTCCCAGTGCCCATACCCGCATTATAGTGTAATTCACTGTTCATCAGCCCTCTGCTAAATGTTACATTCCACTAGAACATAAAATGGCTGACAGCTCCAAATGCCCATATTTTGTTATGTTATAGTATGGGGACAATGCAGGATGAGACAATTGCAAAGGGAGCCAGTGAAATAGTGATTGCAGACCAATAAGTCAGAATAGTATATTTGTAATTATGCCATGTTGATTGTTAGTTAGCATTGTTCGAATGTTATTTGACAATGAATAACTTTTATTTAATATAAGGAGAACTAAAGCAAACCGTAAAGAAGTAGGGCAGAAACATTGTACATAATTTTTTGGGCTTCTATACCAGCCCAAGAGAACCGCAGCCCTTAGCTATGAAGTTTTGTGACTCTGAAGATGCCCCCAGTAGCTCCTCATCAGGGGTGTAACTATAGAGGAAGCAGACCCTGAGGCTGCAGGGGGCCCAGGAGGTATAGGGGCCCCATGAGCCCCTATTCATATAAAATCTCAATAAATATTAGTGAAGGTGGCCATATACTTCACAATTACGACCCTTCATGGAAAAGATCTTTCCAAGAGAGATTGTTAATTTCAATTCACACGTGTAGAGCTAAATTGTCAGATATACAAGTAGAAACAATGGAATTCTACCTATATCTGATGATTCAGCACTAAGAATTGCCGATGTTCAGGTGCCTTCATAGGTGACCGATCTCCAAGTCTTCTGCCGATATCAGTCGGTTCATCTCCCACCAAACACGCACATTTTGGGGGCCTGATAAATAATTTGATATGGGCCCCAGTAATATCTAGTTACGTTACTGCTCCCCATCTTCTTTTCTGCTGATTCACTGCACATGCTCTGTGCTGTTGTTAGGGACAATGTACGTATACATATATATACATATATATATATATATATAAATGTGACAATATAAGGCTGATGCTGATTAGTAAATATTAATTGGTATACAGCAGCTCAGAAACCAGCACAAGAAGCATCAGCTTATATGACAGACAACCCTCATTTTCTGCTTGATGATTTGCAACTCTCAGGCTCTGTTGGGATTCAAGCTAGGGACCTTTGGGTTTCTGGCTCACTGTCTTAACCACTGGGCCAGGTGAGCAGCGTGCAGGGTTGCTCGCTATATATTACCTGGCGTTTGCAGCCCCAGCAGCAGCCTGATTGGTTGCAGTCAGCCAATCAGGGCTGACTCTGCCATATTTAAGGCCAGCCCTCTGAACACTCCTTGCTGGAGCATTATATGACCTTCCAAGTACTGTGGCAGCACCCCTATCTAGGTTGTCCAGCTCTAGCCCTTTTCCCTTGATTCTAACTTGCCCTGATCTACCTTGTCCTTCCCATGCCTTGTCTTGCTTTCTTTACCCTTCTTTGTTTTCCTTGCCTTGAACTGACCTTGCCTTGCCTGTTCCTGATGCCTGCTTCCTGTTCTGTCTTTTACCTAACCTGTCTTATATCCAGTCCTCTCGCTATCCATCTTTCCAGTCCTCTTCTGCTCCAGCTCTCTTGTTACTCTATCCTCAGTCTGCTCCAATCTACACCGAACCGTCCTGTCCCATCCAGGTTGTTCCTGTCCTGACATTCGCCCTCTTCATCCTGTATAGTCCAGTCCTGATCTTTGCCCTCTCAGTCCTATTCTGCTGCACCTATTCCAGTCTGACTCATCGCCTTCGTCAACCTGTTCCTGCCTAATGCTTGACAGTGGCGACCCCTAAGCTTAGCTTCTCAACAGCAGCTCAAACTCACTGAGCATGTGCAGTGCCACAGACACTCCTAACAAAATCCAAGATGATGGGAATCTCCTGTGACAACGTTGAAGGGCTGGATCATTACTGCTATAGAGATGTTGAATATTGAGGGCAGTTCCGTATATAAAATATGGCATTTCTAGCTATATTAATTTTTTGGGTTTAGTTCTTCTTTAAGTAAGTTATGTTTTTTCAAGTCAATAATTACACCACTAACGTTTATACATAGTTTTTGTTATGATGATCAATGAAAGAAATCTTTCATCGGGCTTCAAAGCAGCTATTTCCCGTATGATGTTATACTGAGACCACAGGCTGGTGGTATATGCAAATGCACCTGATAGTCCTGTGCAGGGTATAGCTTATGTTTCTCGGCAGAAAGGGAGGTGTAAGTTCCTGTGCTACAAATCATATTTCGCTAAGGATCGCCTGGTCTTTCTTGATGATTTCATGCTATTTTCAAGCTGTTTGTTCATTAGACCAGAAATCAATGCACGAGACAGTGAGGCCTTTCCTCCATTAATATCAAACACATAGACTTTGCTTACCTGCTGGGTTCCAGGCATAAATGCTTTGTATTTAGAGCTAATTCATACTGACAGCAGGGTACGCTTGTAAAAACGTTACATTTAACCTACGCGTGTTTACATTGCTAGAGAAACAAAAAAATGAATGTCAATTGGCAATCACTGTATGAATTGTATGGATCAGTGAGTTATTCGCTGGTCCTGGAGCCTTATCAGGAGCGCTGGCTGATTAGCAGTTAGGATGAGTTTATTGCAGAATGCCTATTTGCTCTTCTATCTATTCCTACACTGATATTTGTTACAAGGCTGATCTAATAGATCTGTAGTTTATGCTTAAAGGGTCCTTGGTCAAATTTTGTACACGGAGGCTGGAATCCAAAGTCTAGAGCTAGACCTTGCAGATCTCTGTCTGTGGAGAAACACAGGTCAAGAATTCGCTCCTCCGCTGCTGCTCTGCTGCCACCCAAATGCATTGCTTTAGTTCTGCAGGGACTCAAGTCTGCAAATTTCTGGTAGTGAAGAACCCCTGGACTGTGCTCCCCCGATCTGGCAATGAGCTACCTCGGTACGGCGTCTTTCACTCATGCGCATGGAGCAGCGATTTTTGCGGTACAGTTTGGAGGTCGGAGGGGGCCCTGGGGACTTTATTTTGCAGCCCCGGTGGGCCCCCAATGCTCCAGTCTGACCCTGTAAACCGTACAAAGTAGGATAGGTGGTATTCTACAACACGATGGGCACAGGTGGCCATAGACGCACAGATAATATTGTACAAAACAATTTTTCGTACGATATTCGGTGCATGTATGGTGGGAAAAGAGCCGACTGATATCGGCAGAAGACTTGGATATTGGTCGGCTCATCTATCGGGCTGGACTAAAAATTTTGATCGGGTGCCTTTGAAGGCTCCCAAACATCGACCACTGTTAGTGCTGAATCGTCACATACAGGTAGAATTCTGTTGTTTCTTTCTGTATATCTGACGATTCAGCTCTACACGTGTGTATTGAAACGAACGATCTTAAAGATCATAGTTGTTACGTCTTTGGGCACCTAAAGATAATCACAAAAGGACACCAGTAAAGCCTTGTCAGCGACGCACAACCTGCAGCCCTTTACATCTTGTTGAAGCTTAAATGGGTGGTTCTCCTTTACGTCACCTTTTAATATGTTATAGAAAGACTCATTCTAAGCAACTTTTCAACTGGCCTTCATTATTTTCTTTTTTTATAGTTTTTGAATTGTTTGCCTTGTTCTTCTGACTCTTTCCAGCTTTCAAATGGGGGTCATTGACTCCATCTTAAAAAAACAAATCGTCTCTGATGCTACAAATGTATTGTTATTGCTACTTTTTATTACTCCTCTTTCTATTCAGACTCTCTCCTAATCATATTCTACTTTCTTATTCAATGCATGGTTGCTATGGTCATTTGGACCCTAGTAACTAGATTGCTAAAATTGCAAACTGGAGAGCTACTGAATAAAAATCTAAAAAAACAATAATAAACAATTAAAACCAATGGCAAATTGTCTCAGAATATCACTTTCTTCATTGTACTAACAATTATTTAAAGATGAGCGACCCCTTTAACTCCCAGCTCCAACTAAAGAAAGAGGGTGTTGTGTGCTAGAATTTATAATTCAAAAGGGCTAAGAAGTCACATTAAGAAATTAGCATCTATTCTTTCTTTCTTATTAGTGTTCATTTTAGATTTTTTGTTTTTTTTACTGTTCTTGAGCCAATTTTGTCAACAGTTTATTTTTTTTGTTTTATTTCTGCCTCCTCCTGGATCAGAAAGAGCAGTGTTAAAGGCTGAAATGGACCGATGCCTGTTTTTAATCCAAACAAATATGTAGGCCAGACAGAATATTTATGCCTCTCCTCCAATTGTACAGAAGAAGTTGAATTTGCTTAGCACTGTTTCAAGACACAGTCGGAATCATGCAAGACAGAACATATATTTTTGTGTTCCATTCTGGAATGCATCCCCATACCCAAATCTCTCTCTCTGTGTTTGGATTTAAAAGAAAACAGAACCATTTAGATACACATTCCAGGGGATAATGCATTCTAGAATCAACAAAGCAAGAAGATCCCATAGACTCCATTTTATCCAAATAATACACATTTTTAAAGGGGAACTATCGCAAAGCTTCAGCATATGGAAATAACTTTCTGAATACAATCAATTAAAAATTCTGTACTGTTTCTGAAATAATCAAGTTTCTCGTCACTATCCCTCTCTCAGCATCTGTTTCTCTTCATTTTGTCTTTATGCAGCAGTTGGGTGTCAGATGAATGATCCAATATATCTTATCGTATTAGAGCGCACTCTATTAAAATGACCTGACAACAAGGGGCAGATTTATCAAAGGTCAAATTGAAAATTCAAATGAAAAAAATTTGAATTTCTAGCTAATTTTTGTGTACTTCGACTACGGAATAGTCCAAATCCGATTCGAATGCCGAAATTTATCATGTGCGGTCTCTATAAAAATTCAACTTCGACCATTCACCATCTAAAACCTATTTTAGCCTAAGGGGGACCTCCTAGAACCTATCTGGAGTCAATTGGTGGACTGAGAAAAAGTTTTTTTTGGGAAAAACTTAAATTCGAATTTGATCGAATGCGTTATTACTTCGATTCATACGATTCGATTTAGACCGAAAACCAATCTATTCGATGGAAAACTGACCTATTCGGCCAAAATAAACTTTGATTTTTTTTTTATAAATTTCGGTTGGTCTTTTAAATTCGAATTTCTACGTTTTTTCAATTCAAAATTTGACCCTTGATAAATCTGCCCCTAAGTCTCTCTACATGCAGAATTTGTGCAAAAGGCAGTTATTTGTTAGATTTTGTTTGTACTGGAATCAGTTATTTGAGTGAGCTCTAATACATCTAGACAAAAGGAGCCCAACTATGAGATATATTGAGATCTAACTGTCAATTAATATCTGACACCCAACTCCTGAATGAAGACAGAATGAAGAAAAACAGATGCTGAGAGAGGAATAGTGAAGATAAACTTGATTATTTTCGAAACGGTGCAGAATATTTAATTGATTGTATTAAGAAGGTTTCTTATTTCAGTGTGTTGCAATTTATTTTACATTTTCATTTACGGGATAGTTCCCCTTTAAAAATTATTTCCTTTTTCTTTGTACAGGTATGAGATCCGTTATCTGGAACCCCGTTATCCAGAAAGCCCTGAATTATAGAAAGGCTGTCTCCCATTGACTCCATTTTATACAAATAATCCAGATTTTTAAAAATGATTTCCTTTTTCTCTGTAATAATAAAACAGTATCTTGTACTTGATCCAAACTTAGATATAATTAATCCTTATTGGAAGCAAAACCAGCCTATTGGGTTTATTTAATGTTTGCATGATTTTCTAGTAGACTTAAGGTATAAAGATCCAAATTATGTAGTATCTGTTATTCGTTAGCCTTAGCATGTGTATTGCTACTAAAGGATTACGGTCAGATTATCTGCTTCCAATAAAACTGGAATCCTGGATCCTTACTGAGCCGCTGTTGGTAAAATAAGTTCAGTAAAATATAAATTAAATAAAATAAAGCATATATATATATATCATCTTTTTGAAGCCCTAGTTCTCCTTTAAGAGGGAGAGTATAAATGAGTGTATTTTCTTTGCCTTCCCTTTGCACTGCCCATATACAGTTGCTGAAAGACAGGTGCAAACCACGTTATGTATAATGTGAGTTTAATGTATGTGGCTGCTTTTTCTGTAGTATATCTGCGAACATTAGAGCTAGTGTTTCTGTTATTCAAGTAGCTAATCCCAGCAAATGTTTATTCCACTACACAGCGGGACAACTGCAAGAAAGCACACAACTGAATTCCCAACCATTCCGCTATAAATAGTTCCCTGCCTCTCCGAATGGCCAATTCTCTATTCTTGCTGTGAAATGTTTTCAAAAGTAATAACGTTTACATTTACTCAGAGCCATTCACACCTTAATCGCACATGGAATTTTACTGGTGCAAAAAAAACAAACAAAACAAAAATAAACAGGCATCTGTCTGTTAAAAGAACTGAAAAGAATTTAAGTCGGATAATGAAATTATTTTAATGCGCTGTTACAGTTGTGCAGTTGAGATCCTGAAATTCCTGACTCCAAAATCTAATCTAAGGATGAAAGAACAGCACTGTTTGCCATTCAGATACATTTAGGAAGATGTAATACATAATGTATAAATATATATATATCCCTCCATAAAAGTCATAGGTCAATCTGAGCAGAAGGAACTCATTTAAGGGGTTATTCCCAACAGCAGTTGCAGGGTGCAAAGTGCAATTTTGGGTGCTAAGCTCTCTACCCACAATTAGGGTTGCCACCTTTTCCGGAAAAAAATACTGGCCTTCCTATATATTAATCTTTTTTCCCTATTAATAACATTGACTTTGGGATCAACCATCATTTTTACCAGCCAGGCCGGTAAAATACCAGCAAGGTGGCAACCCTACCCACAATGCAACATGTTCCCTTAATTTGAGTGTAACTGCAGCTTTGCTCTGAGTTGCCAATGCTTTACAGCAGATACAGTCGGGTGCAAGTTGAGTTTAGCATTTTCACAGAGGAGACAGTATCAGTTCCAAAACGGCATTGGCAATCAATTGACTGGATGTGCCTATTTATACAACCTGCTGTGGGAATCATATTGCCAGTGGTGTAACAAGTTGGTGCCAGCCCCCCCCCCCAAAAAAAATCTTCAGGGGGCCCAGCACACACAAGCTGCTCCTGCCCACACTCCTCCCCCTTTGCCTGCTCATGTGGCTGGTGAGAGAGGAGTTTCCAGCTATAAAGGAAACCAACCCAGTGGTTAGGGTTGCCACCTTTTCAGAATATTTTTACCGGCCAGATTTGTGGAAAGGCCACCCAGGCCTAGGGCAGCAGGATTTTAGGGGGCAGCATGTTGCCCAACCACACCCACATTGGTTCAGAAACACTGGGGAGGCAGAGGAGATACGATAGTTTTTAAAAATTTCCTGTGCACCAATCCCCAGTACTCTGGGCGACCGATGATGAAAATATGATTGAATAAAACAGGGATGGAGCCTAGGGGTGCCTGCTATGTAAATCTCCAATATACTTTAATTAAAAAGTTTTTAAAAGAAATTCTCCCTTCATTTACTGCTGTGGATAGGAATTGTCAGATGGTCCCTAACTGCTGAGCAGGGAAACAATCATACTTATGAACAGCAGGGGGAGCCCCCACCTTACTTCCCAGCCATACAGAACTCAAACAGCTTTGTTTATGACGATCCCTAAGCAGCCCAGACCACACTGAGCATGTGCACAGTCTTAGTCTTGCAAAGATGTTTAACAAAGTTACAAGATGGTGACCCCCTGTAGCCAACTTTGAAAGCATAAATTATTTGTTTAAATAGGCTTGTGGTGCAGTAAGTTCATGTTTATATTTAGTATACAAAATACAGCATTTCTAGCCTTATTCTATTTTAGGCTTTACATGCCATTTAAAAATGCTTTAAATGAACTAAACCTCAGCTTTCTGCATATAACAATTCCAATTTACAAGGCGACTTGTCTTTGTCTTTTGATGGAAAAACGTATAAATGTGTTGCACGTGGAGCTTTAGGGTAAGTCTGGTTCATTTCACAAAATGAAAAGAAGGAGCAATAAGTCTTTGTTTTTCCTGTTTGCTGAAAATGAGTGGGCTTGAACTCTTTTCTGCTGCTATAGATTTCAGGAGACATAAACAGGGGAAGCTGAAATAATGCTTTGTACGAGCACAGGGAGGTCAGCGGCTTCAGTCAAAGTCCTCCGACAGAATGAAGCAGAAATGCTGTGCCTCAAGCAGTCTATAAAGCACATACATATACTGTGTGATCATCATTATAGAACTGGACACATTGTGCTCTCAAATGGCTTAGAAATAGCCAAATATAGAGAAAGTCCACAGAGGTATTGCAATTGGTCAGAATATGTCCTGTAAGGAGCTGCACATTTTCATCTGTACAGTTACATGAAGTCCTGGCTCTGCCATTTACTCAGACAAATATAGCTGAGCAGATAGATGCACAACTCATTGCAGTGCCTGGCACCAACTTCTAGGGGCCCATTTACTTAGTTCAAGTGAAGGAATAGAGGAAAAATTGTTCGAATTTCGAATGGTTTTTTTGGCTACTTCGACCATCGAATGGGCTACTTCGACTTTGATTTGAACTAAAAATCGTTCGACTATTCGACCATTCGATAGTCGAAGTACTGTCTTTTTAAAAAAAACTTCGACCCCCTAGTTCGCCACCTAAAACCTACCGAGGCCAATGTTAGCCTATGGGGACGGTCCCCATAGGCTTCCTAACAATTTTCTGATCGAAGGATAATCCTTCGATCGATGGATTAAAATCCTTCGAATCGTTCAAACGAATTGCGCTAAATCCTTCGACTTCGATATTCGAAGTCGAAGGATTTCAATTCGGCAGTCGAATATCGAGGGTTAATTAACCCCCGATATTTGACCCTAGGTAAATTTGCCCACTAATGTCTAATGTCCCCATAAAGCATGAAAGACTTAAACTGCCAGGTGGCATTTTCCGTAGAATCTCAGGGCATATATATGTAATGAAACAAAGTATATAAGCTCCATTTCATGTAAATAAGAACCAATCAATTTCAAATATTGCAACATCATCAAAATACTCTTCCTTATACTCATTTCAACGAGTTGTCTATCTACATGCAGACTTTGTGTCTGAGTCAGTTTTTCATTAATAGACATTTAACTCTAATGCATTACTGGTCTGTGCTCCCTTTGCCTAGATGATATATTAGAGCTAACTGCCTTTCAAAAAACCAACTCCGACACAATGGCTGCAAGTGGAGAGACAGGGGGGATTACAGAGAGGGGAATAGCAGAAGTAGAATAATAACTGGAAGAATAACTGGATTATTTAGGGAAAAACAGTACAGAGTCTGGAGATATGGGATCTTTCTGTAATTTGGATCTGCATACCTTAAATCTACTAGAAAATCTTGTAACCATTAAATAAACCCAATAGGCTGATTTTAATTATATCTTAGTCGGGATCAAGTACAAGGTACTGTTTTATTATTACAGAGAAAAAGGAAATCATTTTTAAAAATTTGCATTATTTGTATAAAATGGAGTCTATGGGAGACGGCCTTTCCATAATTTCTGAATAACGGTTTTCCAGATAACGGATCTCATACCTGCACAAAGAATAAGGAAATCATTTTTAAAGGGGAACTATCCCGTAAATGAAAATTTAAAATAAGTTGCAACACACTGAAATAAGAAACCTTCTTAATACAATCAATTAAATATTCTGCACCGTTTCTGAAATAATCAAGTTTATATTCACTATCCCTCTCTCAGCATCTGTTTCTCTTCCATAGTTGGCCTACTAAAAAAAACATTTAAACCTTCGATAAACCCAATAGGATTGTTTTGCCTCCAATAAGGATTCCTTATATCTTAATCGGGATCAAGTACAAGGTACTGTTTTATTATTACAGAGAAAAAGGAAATAATTTTTCAAAAACGTAATTATTTGTTTAAAATGTTTAACAGACCCCATACGTGTGTGTGTTTATATATATATATATATATATATATATATATATATATATATATATATATATATATATATATATATATATACAGATAGAAGGATAGATTCTGAATGATGTTATTGTGTTGTGAGCTATGAGTATAAATAGAAACAATATTCTCCTTTCTGCCTCACTAACCTGTGGCCCCTTTACTGACAGTCTCATTCCACTCCTCAGGCCGCCCCTTCCAAACCCCCTTGGTGCTGCTAGGAGCTACCTGTACATATCTTATTATATGGCAAGTCCCGTGAGATCTCCGCACAGCAGCCGGCAAGACACACTTAATAACAGGCTGCTGGAAAAAAAGGGAACCTCCAGCAAAATGAAATCCAAGACTTTGTATAAATGGCGCAGTGATTATTATGGAGCTGATAGTTATTCTTGCTGTTTGGCCCAATAAACATATTGCTTAGCTTTTCATATGCTGCACTTTTAGTTGAATTGGTCGCTGACATGCACACACTCCGGGTTTGTTAGATTGTCTCTCACCGCACTCATTAAAAATACAATTACGGCTAACTTACTTATGCTTTTGGAAGAATTTGTGACAAAAATGATAATGCAGTGGTCTCATTAAATACTCTGTCAGAAGCCTCAGAGGTAGCCATTAGGGGCTTGCTTATCTCCATGGCAAAAGATAAAATCTAATAATTTAGGAAAAGAACTGATGCAGCAAATTGCTGTATTATAAGCGTAGAATAAGATGACTTTCTCTGAAAAGATTAAGGGAAAACTTTCTGATCTCTTGGGCATCTGGGGGGGAGAAGAGAAGACTTTGAAGAAAAGAGAAAATTAGCTTTTTATTTCAGACTGACTTTAAAAAAAATGCTCGATTAATGCACCCTTGGAAAGATATCAAAAAAGGAACCAGTGAAGTTTCTAGCCTGCATTCACTATTGCTAACCACACTGCAGTGGCTTTCAGACATTTTTGGTCCAAGTCCCCAATTGGTCCAGGTCTCTGACGCTCATAACTGTTTCACCACCCACCAGCCAACCTACACCTTCCCCCCCACGCACTTATCCCATTCCTCATACTTGCGGCCACAAGGGGGTGAAGTTCTCAGTGGTGAGCAGGGACCCGACCCTATTTGGGTAGTAAGTAAGCTTGCACCCCAAATCTCACCCTAATTACCCTTCAGACTAGGCGTTTATGAGTATCTAGAAGACTAAATAGGCACATGTTACCCTAAATGGCATTCAAGTTGGTCTCACGTAGTCACTGCTCTGGGCTTCTGTGTGTGTGTGGAGGGGGGTGTTGTTTATACTAATTTGGTGCCATACAGCAACAGGTCACATTAGACATGTGTGAACAGACACCTAGAAATGCTCAAAACCCCCAATTTAAAACACATTGATGCCCCCCGTACAAGTTTAAAAAAAACATTGTTGGCAAACACCCCCAAAACATTAGTGGCTAGGGTCCCCCCATTAAATTAAAAAAATAAATAAAACCATTGGTGGTCAGGGCTCTCCCCCCATAAAGGTAAAAAAAAACAATTGGTGGCCAGTGAAAAAACAAAACACCATTGGAGTTCAGTAGAAACTTACCATTAAAATAAGGCAGGCGGTCTTCTTCCTCCTAAGCAAAAGCAGCTACTTCATTCCCGTCAGTGTCTTCTTCTTCTGCTCCCATTCAGTGGCTTTGGCTCCCATTTGGCTGCTTAGGCTCCGAAATCAGTGGCTCTCGGCTTCAGTGGCTCCCGCTTTGGCTCCGGCTCCCATTAGGCGGCTCCCAGCCCACTCTACAACAAATGGAGTGATCGACTGGACATTTGCCAAAATGGACAGATTATCAGTCTGGGTCTGGCTAGAGCCACCAGGTCAGGACTAGGATTCAAAATAGGACCTGACATTTTAAGATGCACAGAGCCCCAAACAGTCCCCACCAGCCCAACAAATAGTAACTGTCTATGGCATCTTACAGATTGCCAGTCTGGGCCTGAGAGCCATCTTGTGCCTAAGAATGAAATATGTAGAGCAGTGGACACCAATGTTAGGGCTGGTCCCCCTGAGAGGCCAGGATGGCTCAGCCTGAAGGGGAGAATGGCCATTCGATCTCCTTTGAGACCTGAAAGTACAGCTTGAAGGTCAGTTAGGGTGAGGTTTGAGATGAATATGTATTGGCTGTCCTAGAAAATATTGAGCTATGGCTGTATGACCAATATTTTTCTATTTTTATCTGTACCCATTTCCTGAGCTAAGGGAGGCCCTTCAATTGGTGCCATGGCCAAAGGTTGGACTTCCATGTGGGGCTTGAACTAAAGAAGTTTGACAACCACTGGTTTAGAAGAATGGGTGGTATCTAACAATAAAGAGCACAGACCCAGTATTGTAGGTAGTGAGAAGGACAGCAATATATAGGGGTCTTGAAAGTTGCTAAGAGAGAGTTATCTGAAGTGCTTCACAATGCAACCTACATTTTGTCAATGAGAAAAACGTTTCTCCTAATTCAATGTCACATTTTCCCATAGACTTAAATTACATTTTAATGAGACAAGACCTAGCATAAGATTCTTTCCTCAAACTGAAGTTAGCCGTTATACATTATAGTGTGTGGTATAGTGTATCCACTGTAATGATACTGTCCTTAACATTTGGACACTCACAGCTTCCATTAATATCTCACAACGGACAAGACTGCTGCCTCCGTGTACAGCCTAAAGTGCATTTATTATTAAACGTATCTAGTAGAGATGAATCGAAAGCAACTGAACTTTCAGAGTGAAAACGTTTCACTACTCATCTGAGCGCCTTCTTCAGTTGCAAGTGCAAGTTGAATTGAAGAAGCTGCTCAGATATGGTATTTTCAAGAAAACTCAAAAAACTTTTTTTGGACCCTACTAGATACTGTATATCATGACCTGGATGAATATCCATGGACATATTATTAAACTTGTTTTTGTCGCTATTATCCTCGCTGTTTAACATTAGGGATTGTGCGTCAAAAAAAAAAGACGTGCGTCAAAACAGTTTCGCCGCGCGACAAAATTTTTTTGACGCCCATAGACTTTAATGGGCGTCTGCGACATTTCACCGGCGGCGAATTTTTGGCGAAGCGAAACTGGTCAAATTCGCCCATCCCTGTTTAACATTTCCAAAAAAGGCAGGAACTTCAGCAAGAAGTTCCTGTCCAAGTTGGACATCCCAAAGTTATGTGATCCCACAAAAGTCTAAATGCCACAGGTCATGGGTCAGTAAGTTACCTAACCTAAAGGTCTACTATAACCTCAAATTTATCTGCTTAATGCCTATGTCAAAATATTTTTTGAGCAGGTTGAATGTTGAATAGCATTCAATGGAAAACTTCAATGTGAGAGACATACATTGCAAGAGCTTAGTCCATGACCAGATAGATATTAGTGAAAAAAGCACTTTAAAGCACTCTGTAGAGACTCACATTAGTTTTCAGACTATTGCAGAGAAAAGGCTGTGTGAATTAGGGATCGTGCATGTTTCTATGCAATATCCTGTGGGTGATTCACGGCAAAGAAGGTTGCAATTACATTCATTAGGCACTTGCTAAATAACACAAAACTCTGATTTGGCTGCTCTGTATTACACAATTCCCTTACAAATGGATATGGAGGCAGCAAATGGTTTATTTTAGATACAGAACGTTCACGGTCAAATCTATGAGACAACATTGGATAAATCCTCACTTTGATTCTGAGCATCTACTCCCAATGGAAAGACTTACATTTATTCATGTCCACTATGATAACGTGCTTGGCCTCTCTCTGAAACAAGTATTTCCTGATGTTTTCTGTCAGGATCAGCCAGGACTCAAACTCTGGTTCACTCTGTCTGGGACTCTTGCACTTACTGTGTGAGCCACTGGAGGCTCATGGGGTAAGCCCTGACCTTGTCATTGTTATTCCCGAATCTGCCTGTTTCCAGTATGTCTCCTCCCTGTTCTCCACCCACCTCGTTTCCCTCATGTGTTTCCTATTCCCAATCTTCTGCCCTTTATAAACCCAGCCCTGAGCTTTACTGGGCTGAGTCATTGAATTTATTTTGGGCTGAGTCATTGAATGTATTTTGTTGTTCCTGTATGACCTGCCAACCTTGATTCCTGTTAACCCTGATTCCTGTGTGAGTACCTCAAAGTTCCCATGTTCCCCAATTTCTCATTATCCTGTGGATTCCCTGATGCTAACCTTGGCCCATCCCCAAATTATCGCTTTGCCTGTTCCTGCCTTTGTTTCTGTTACTGGTTGCCATTAAACCTTCAACCTTTCATGTCTGTGCCTTCAGTTATCTATGGGTTTACCTCTGGGCTTCTGCCATACCCTCTCCCTACGGAGTGGCTAACTGCAGTTACAGTGGCTCCTCGCTGTTCCCCTTACAGAATGACTCAGCCAAACTACAAGAAGCCTATGGGAAAGCCCTCTGTGCCTTCTGGTTCCCTTGTTGAACTGTAACTCCCTTGGGGTGGGGAGGATGAGGCCGAAGATGGCATCCATTTTTGTTTTTCTGATGAGGAGTATTGGGAGTATTTTGACTCAGACGAGGAGGACAGGGAGGATCTTGATTCTGATGAACTACAAACTGCCTTCTGGCCTGTGTCTGACCAGCCACCTCCAGTTTTTTGGTCCTACTCCTGGGCCAGCTATCCACCAGCAGTCTGCCACAGTTCCCAGGCTGGCTATGGCTACCCCTCAGCTGTCTGCCTCAGTTCCAGGGCGGACAATCCCTCTGCAGTCTGCTTTAGTTCCAAAACAAGCTATCCCTCAGCAGTCTGCTACAGGACCGGCTATTCACCAGCTTTCTGCCTTTGTTTCCGGGCCTGCTACCCCTCAGCAACTGGTTTCCCGCAGCAGCCGCTGCTCACAACGCCAGAGGGGCCTACCCCGCAGTAGCCGCTGTCCGAAGCTCCAGAGCCGGTTCCCCAGCAGCCTCAACTGCCAAAGTCTCCAGCTGGCTCCCCGCTGGCTGCCCCTTCTGCCAGTTCCCCAGCAGCTGCCTCCTGTGCCTGCTCCCCAGCAGCTGCTTCCTATGCCGGCTCCCCAGCAGCTGCCTCCTGTACCGAGACTCACCTGCCTCTCTGCTGGCTTCCCAGCCAGTCCTTGTTCCCCAAAGCCTGCCTGTGCTGGCTCCTCTAAACCTGCCTGTGCTTCTGTTTTCAGCCTCTGTTCCAGCAGCCCAGCCGGTTCCAGCCAACATCCCTGTTTCCCAGCCAGACTCCATCCCCGTGCCGGTTCCTAGAGGACTGCTTCATCCAGTGTCAGTTTGTGCCTCTGACCTGTTTGCCCTGGCCTCTGGGCCTGAGGACCTGTGTGCTCCTGGTCCGCCACCTGTGATGGGTCAGCCCTGGGCTTCCGCCATACCCACTCCCTGCGGAGTGGCTAACTGCAGTTACAGCGGCTCCTCGCTGTTCCCCTTATACTTTCATCCTGACAAATAATCAACCATATCTTAATTTGCAGATAGAGATGTTTGCGATGGTTATGGACTAAGGTTTTGCAAGGTCTATCTGGTTATGAAATGTATGTCTCTCACCTTGAAGTTTTCCATTGAATGCTACTATAAGATGAAATAATATTCAACATTCCTTTTTAGATTTGAATGTTAAAGGTAAAAAAAAGATTGGGGACCCTACTGTATGCCCGATGAGGTCTTGACTGGGAGTTAAAATAGGCAGTGGCATTTCAAGTACAAAGAGGCCCAATCAGCTCCCCACCAGCCAACTAAATACTGACTTTCTATTGCATCTTATGGCAGCCCCTCTGGCATTTGCCAGAACCCACAGATTTCCAGCCTGTGCCTGATACCTGTGGGTAAACCCAGCTGTGGGTTCAGGCCCACACACATAGTGAATTCAGGCCACGGATGGGTTTGGGCTGAGCTTTTCTTGCCGCCCATCCCACCCCCGACCTAAGTATGCGCTGCCTCTTCCAGCGATGTCTATAGATGTGCGCCTGACCACCCTTTCCATGACATCAGAGATGGGGGGCAGGTCGGGCACGAGTATACTGTATAAGGGTTAGTAGGGTGGCAGGTTAGGGTCAGATGCGGGTAGACAAATTGTCGACCCTCATATCACTAGTAGTCACCTTAAAGAATTGCCTACTGTAGCAAGCTAAAGATTTCACACCACTGAGAGCAGAATGGGATGCAATTCATATATGAGCATTTAGATGGATCATCTCATGGATAACTCCAACAAGTAATAGGGACTAAACTGCATATTGCACATGCGTGTAACCAACATGAGCTTAGATTCTCTTATACTACTCAGTACTATTACCCACCAACAGACAAAGAGAGTTGTATTCTGAAAAGACAAATTGTATCTAAAGCAATACTGTCACCGTCACTCTCTATCTCTGTGCCAATATAAATCTGTGTATAACTTTTTCACAATGTAGAAAAGTACACACAGGAAGGACAAATGTTATATAAATATTAGGAAGCAAGTCCCTGTCCATAGAGCTTACAATCTAAGCGGGTGGATACCACAGGCACGAATAAGAGGGAAAAAGTTCACAAAATTTTGAGCATTGGCCCGTTTGCACCATCTCTCCCTACTATACCTGTTATCCCACAGTCACACTCCCTTCCCAGAGACTATTATCCACTGTTACTATAGGCACCATCTCTCCCTACTATACCTGCTATCCCACAGTCACACTCCCTTCCCAGAGACTATTATCCCACTGTTACTATAGGCACCATCTCTCCCTACTATACCTGCTATCCCACAGCCACACTCCATTCCCAGAGACTATTATCCCACTGTTACTATAGGCACCATCTCTCCCTACTATACCTGCTATCCCACAGCCACAGTCCCTTCCCAGAGACTATTATCCCACTGATACTATAGGCACTATCTCTCCCTACTATACCTGCTATCCCTCAGTCAGACTCCCTTCCCAGAGACTATTATCCACTGTTACTATAGGCACCATCTCTCCCTACTATACCTGCTATCCCACAGCCACAGTCCCTTCCCAGAGACTATAATCCCACTGTTACTATAGGCACCATCTCTCCCTACTATACCTGCTATCCCACAGTCACACTCCCTTCCCAGAGACTATTATCCCACTGTTACTATAGACACCATCTCTCCCTACTATACCTGCTATCCCATGGTCACACTCCCTTCCCAGAGACTATTATCCACTGTTACTATAGGCACCATCTCTCCCTACTATACCTGCTATCCCACAGCCACAGTCCCTTCCCAGAGACTATAATCCCACTGTTACTATAGGCACCATCTCTCCCTACTATACCTGCTATCCCACAGTCACACTCCCTTCCCAGAGACTATTATCCCACTGTTACTATAGACACCATCTCTCCCTACTATACATGCTATCCCATGGTCACACTCCCTTCCCAGAGACTATTATCCCACTGTTACTATAGGCACCATCTCTCCCTACTATACCTGCTATCCCACAGCCACAGTCCCTTCCCAGAGACTATAATCCCACTGTTACTATAGGCACCATCTCTCCCTACTATACCTGCTATCCTGCAGTCACAGTCCCTTCCCAGAGACTATTATCCCACTGTTACTATAGGCACCATCTCTCCCTACTATACCTGCTATCCCACAGTCACACTCCCTTCCCAGAGACTATTATCCCACTGTTACTATAGGCACCATCTCTCCCTACTATACCTGCTATCCCACAGTCACACTCCCTTCCCAGAGACTATTATCCCACTGTTACTATAGACACCATCTCTCCCTACTATACCTGCTATCCCACAGTCACACTCCCTTCCCAGAGACTATTATCCCACTGTTACTATAGGCACCATCTCTCCCTACTATACCTGCTATCCCACAGTCACACTCCCTTCCCAGAGACTATTATCCCACTGTTACTATAGACACCATCTCTCCCTACTATACCTGCTATCCCACAGTCACACTTCCCAGAGACTATTATCTTCATTGTTACTATAGGCTCCACATTACAGCTGCATTACCTTCCAATAAAGTGGTATGTGAGTGTTGTTCTGCATTTTACACACCTTTTACACACCTTCACTACTCAGGGCATTTTAATTCAATATTTAACAAGATGGTTCTCATAAAATGCAATGGGTGATAGTCCGTTTTGTAGGATTGTAAGCTTTACTACAATATTCCCTTTTCACTAAAACCTATTCTCCTGGATTTTACAAATTGCTCAAGGTCATTGCCCCACTAAGCAGATTGTATCTGATTTGCTTACCCATAATCTATTAAAGTAAGTGGCCTCTGTGTAATCAGTCTCTGCTGTACAATCTATCCCTGGTGAAATGTGTACTAATGAGGTATTTATCAGTGTCAGACTACCAGAGGTATTGCTATGTCTTTGTCATTTGAAGCAGTAATCTGTGTGAGCTCTAAGATCTACTGCTACTCTATGATTCGCCATAATAATAATAATAATTATTATTATTATAGCTTGTTTATAAATGACTGGCATTTTCAGCTTCATTGTACTGCGCATTAGTGGGAAATAAAATGCAAAGAGACAAAGGAGTCAGAGGGCTTTGCTTGGCTTATACAGTATATTCAAAATTTATACCGGCTAAACAGCAATGCAAATGAAAAGAATTGGGGGATTCAAAACCCTTTGGAAACATAACTCACTGCACTGAGTTTTCTATTGGATGCCAACATCACAGACTACAGATTCCCTGGACCCCTCTATAACCAGGTACTGAGTGATGACATTTTTATATGGAAATAAAACAACCCCCTTCATTTACACCTCATTTTTACTGTGAGCTGGGTAGGGGGTAAAAAATATCTGCTTATCACCACCCTGTAGAGATAAGTGGACCCTCCCCACTACCTCCCTTTGGGTAATAAAAATAAATGTACACCCTTGCCCCTAGCTGTGACCTCCAACCCTCTTGATCTATGTGGGATTGGATTTAAACCAAAACTACTATCTCTATTAAACCAGAACCCCTGTTCAGTGCAGGTCTAATAAATATCCCAAACTGTGCAACTGCCATAAACACTGCACTCATGCCTGCCTCCCCTTGGTTTGTGACGGATGAAGAGGGGCAGGATGGTTTAGAGATTCAGTGATACAAAAGAAAAGGGTCTAATAAAAATACCCAATGAATACTAAACGAGCATTTATACTGTGGGCTGTAAGGACTGTTGGTCCTTTCTGCGGGCAAAGCATATGATACATCTAGAAATAGAAAGGCATTTATACAAAGAAAACTATAGGTGTGAATGGTATTTGTGGAGCCGTACACTGGAAAACACTTGGTTCCAACTGTAGGATCAAAGTTGGTGACCTTATTGGCCCCAGATAAACAATGTCTGATAACTAAGGAATGTATTATAGTACAATAAAGGTAATGACCCTAGAAGGTCTGTTTCCTAAGAATCATCTAAAGACATGAGACCTTAGCCATGCATCGAGCAACATGGTTGAGAAGTTTCGCTGATTTCATTCTTTTTACCCAACCATCACTAAACGTGTTAAACCCCTTGCAGAGCAGTTGTATTACACTGTCCAGCAATGTGGTCTATTGTTGCCTTTTATTGGAGCATGTAGGGAGCACGGCAAACACAGATGACCCTATGCCGGTTACACTTTCTCACCTCCCTCTTTCATGATTTTTATGATTTTTTTCTAATTTACACTGATTACACTGCAAATAATTCACTCTACAATATAAAATTTAATTCCTGAACCAGCAAGTTTTTTTTTTTTTTTTAGTTGTAATATTGGTGTGTAGGCGCCATCTCAGGTCATTTTGGCTGGTCATGTGCTTTCAGAAAGAGCCAGTTTAGGATGGAACTGCTTTCTGGCAGGCTGTTGTTTCTCCTACTCAATGTAACTGAATGTGTCGCAGAGGGACCTGGATTTTACTATTGATCTACCAGCCCAGGCAGCTGTTATCTTGTGTTAGGGAGCTGCTATCTGGTTACCTTCCCATTGTTCTATTGTTAGGCTGCTGGGGGGAAGGGAGAGGTGATATCACTCCAACAGTACAGCAGTAAAGAGTTACTGAAGTTTATCAGAGCACAAGTCACATGACTGGGGGCAGCTGGGAAACTGACAATATGTCTAGTCCCATGTCAGATTTAAAAATTAAATATAAAAAAATCTGCTCTTTTGCTCTGCAGAATTCTGTAATTAACTTATGCGTTTTGAAAAAATTTCTTGCCAATGACAATATTCCTTTAAGATCCACTTGTTTTAGCCAAGGAAGGACCACAGTAATAAAACAGTGCCACTGATGCTGGTTGCACCTGCATTTCAGAATAGGGTTCAAGCACTGCTTTGGTAAATGAAACCTAGGATGTAAACTATCAAAATCAATGGTTTGAGGCTCCTGGGAGACTTTGGTGATCAAAACATCCTTTAACATTCACCATATTGGTCGTATCTTGTGTTATTTTCCCCCAGAGTGTTAATTACAATAGAACAATGCTTTTTTATTTTTTGTTTTGCACAAATATCTATATTACAGAGAAAAAAGAAATAATTTTTTAAAATTTGGATTAATTGGATAACAAGGAGTCGCTAGGAGATGGCCTTTCTGTAATTTGGAGCTTTTTGGATACCGGTTTTCCAGATAACAGATCATATACCTGTATGAGAAATTCTACTTATGGACCTGTCCACACCCCCAGTGATGAGTCAGATCCCTTCTCCACTAGGTTGCATCGTTTTTCTAGTACAGGTATGGGACCTGTTATCCAGAATGCTCTGGGACCTGGGGTTTTCCGGATAACAGACCTTTCCATAATTTGGATCTTCATACTTAAAGTCTTCTAGAAAATCATGTAAACATTAAATAAACCCAATAGGCTGGTTTTGCTTTCAATAAAGATTAATTATATCTTAGTTGGGATCAAGGATTAACTACTGTTTTATTATTACAGAGAAAAAGGAAATCATTTTTAAAAATCTGGACTATTTGGGATCAATTGGAGTCTATAGGAGATGGTCTTTCCTTAGTTCGGAGCTTTCTGGATAACAGGTTCCTGGATAATGGATCCCATACCTGTAATACATATAAGGCACATGGGTGAAGGGAAGAAGGGTTGTGCCACCCAGAGTAACAATGGCTGCTTAGAGAAGGATAAACTGGAAGCTGAGCCAGTAATGCTCATTGAAACATTCAGCCTTCAATATTTTCTTATAGGACAAATCCATATGTACATACAGATAATGGCCATTTAAGATATGTAGAAGGTTATGTAGTAACATGGGGCCTTCCCTGATTTATTAACCCTTCAACCCAACACTGGTAAACTTGTCACACACCTATGAAAAAGAAGAACATCCCTAAATATTCATGCTGACAATAAAGCCCAGTTCCATATCCTTCTTTCTTTCTTTTCTTTGCCCTAGCCCTAACCTGACATTTGGATTACACGTTGATAAGCTGGAGGAAAGCACCTACGCCGGACTGGGAATAGTATGCAGGAATAAATCTTGCCAGAGGACACATTGTCCTACACATGCTAATGTTGATCATTAACTACTGTGACATGGACTGGAGCGGGTCCCCAGGGAGCTTATATAAACTGGGCACACTTCACTTGGCTGTGTTTACTGAAAGGGAAATGTCTATCCCTTGTTTCTTATCACAATAACCGCACTGGTGGTGCTCACTCACAAACAAGCACAGTCATTGCTATAAATCAAGCTCGGAGCTTTTAGCTTTTCTTCCAAACGTTTCTAATGCTGCCCACAACACATGGGTCAATATTGATGACGCCCAATGTACTTACTGATATCTGGTGTGGGTGTAGCCACATATCAATGGTGCTGTCTTAAAAGAACCCATAAAGAACCAAACTGGATTATAATCTCACTCAACAGTTCTGGGCAGGCCCTATGTGGTGTCCCCATTGTTGGCCCAGTTGAATGCTCATTTGCTGTCTGCTTTTCCTTACAGCATGGTGATGGGTACAGCATTTTTATTTATTTATACATCTGTTGGTATGAGATAATGTTTCAGATTTTGAGTTTATTATTCTAGCAGTGATGGACTGGGTCTCCTAGGGCGCAACAGAGAACCGGATGTTGAGGGCCCACTATCACAATAACTATAACAATTTGTTAATTTACATTGTTAATGTCTCCGCAGGCCGAGAATCCACTGCCCCACTGCTCTTGCGCTCCTGGTCTGTCTACACTCGGAAACATTGATTCTGCTCGGGTGCAGGCAGATGCGGCAGATTTCCATGCAGAAATGTTGCATTTCGAAATTCGCCCGCAGTTGAAAGACAAGGGGAACAGCAGGGCAGCAGATTCCCTGCTTGCAGAGAATCCGCATTACTAAACATTGTCTGGCCCTGGCCTAAATGTAATAGGTGTCCTATAGATCTATGATCAAAAATAAGAAAGGGAAGATGGAAAATGTCATTCCAATGCATCCAACCAATTATCCGCTGGCAGCGCAGGTAGACATATCCACGGGAGGCGGTAGGAATAATATCAATATTCGGCTTTATTTAAACATACATTGTGGTAAAGCAGCAGTGGGAGTGCGAAGAACTAACGCGTTTCGTGCCCCAAACACTGGGCACTTCCTGCCCAGTGTTTGGGGCACGAAACGCGACAAGATCCCGCGATAGCTGCGGTGGACGAGGGAGAGAGGAAGGAGTGGGGAGAGCTCCACCATCGACTCCTCTTTTGTTATCGGTGGAAAATGTCATTGGCTGGGGGCATTCCAGGAGATCTCCTGGTACATGGAATAGCAACAGTGGGCGTCTTAGACACAGCGGTTCTATCCTGCCTGGTGCGCCTCTTTTTTCCAAAAATGCACCAGTCTAGGTTATTTTTACTCTTCTGATACTGCAACATCCTCTCTATTTGCTCACGTGCAATAGAGAAATGAGCAAATAATTTCTGTATGGTGTGTGTGTGCTCTCGCCCAGGCTGTGGAGAATGTGTGTGCTGTATATAAGGATTGCTGCACTCCAATTTCGCATTAAAACCAATTTTATTTTAAATGTAGCATAGATAATTGCTGTGATCGAGAATGCGTGTGCTCTTGTTATACTTGTGGATCCCTCATCTGGAAAGTTGAGAAGTTGAGCAAAACTCCCTGCTGCCATTGTTTCTTTCTTTACTTTGCCTATGGGGTTGGTGAGATTAAAAGCGATTGACACATAAGTGGTAGAGTTAATCAATCCTTTTGTTAAAGCAATATGACCCTATATATCTGTTTGTCTGTTCCCGTGCCTTTGGCGCTGGCTTTCTTTAGATATTGTGATTCGGGCTTGAAGGGATACAAGTGCGAGCCGGGTAAGGATTGTGAACACAATTGGACCTTGGGACTATATTATTTTGGACACAATGTACATATATACTGTATATCTATATCTATCTATGTAATATATATATATATATAACCAGGGTCGGACTGGAGCATGGGGGGTTCCAAACTTCCGGGGGCCCCCCCCAGCACATTCATAAATGCCGACGCCCACAGCGCATGCATGAATGGCAGCAAGTTGTGCACATCGACGCATATTTTTGTTTTGGGGCTCGGCAGATTAGGGGAGCGCTTCTGGGGCGGCCCAGTCCGACCATGTATATACCTATTATACACTATTATACAGAAAGCTCGGGACCTGGGGTTTTCTGGATAATGTATCCATAATTTGGATCATCATACTTTAAACCTAATACAAAAAAAATTTAATTGTTAAATATGCTTAATTGGCTTGTTTTGCATCCAATAAGGAGTAATTATATCTTAGTTGGGATAACTTACAAGACACTGTTTTATTATTGCAGAGGAAAAAATGAGATCATTTATAAAAACTTTTTCTATGGAAGATGGCCTTTCCACAATTGAGAACTTTCTGGTTAACAGGTTTTCAGAGAGTGGATCCCATATTTATACATACACATATTATATATATATATACACATTATATGTTTTTCTATGTTCTGTTTTAAGGACTGATTTGTTCTCTAGAGATGCTAAATACTGCATTTTAAGCTTCTCAGAATACCAGCGTTTGGTGGTGCAAAAGGATGGGAATTTTAGTTTCATAGCAGCTGGTGGACTGATTTAAAGAAAGGCTTTTGAACAGACAAGGTTAATCTAAATGTAGGCCTGGAAGATTAACCGATGTGCTTAAACTTGAGAGTGAATCTGGTGAGGACTGTGTGTCCTTTAATTGCTATCGAGACTTTCCTGAACAGCTGGAAAGGGAAAATAGAGTTGACTTACCAAGCAATAGCAATAACCTACTGTCTCATGGAAATGTTTGAATCAAGTTGCATTTTAGATGTTTATTCCTCTTTGTAAATACTGTATTGTGCACATTTATCTTAATCTTGTATACATAATATAGTGAGTTGTCCCTGTCTGTTAATTGAGTCCATGTTACGCCATTTAATGATAACGCTTTTACAACAACCTAAATGGAAGGGGGTGTGACTGTGGGATAGCAGGTATAGTAGGGAGAGATGGTGTCTATAGTAACAGTGGGATAATAGTCTCTGGGAAGGGAGTGTGACTGTGGGATAGCAGGTATAGTAAGGAGAGATGGTGTCTATAGTAACAGTGGGATAATAGTCTCTTGGAAGGGAGTGTGACTGTGGGATAGCAGGTATAGTAGGGAGAGATGGTGCCTATAGTAACAGTGGGATAATAGTCTCTGGGAAGGGAGTGTGACTGTGGGATAGCAGGTATAGTAGGGAGAGATGGTGCCTATAGTAACAGTGGGATAATAGTCTCTGGGAAGGGAGTGTGACTGTGGGATAGCAGGTATAGTAAGGAGAGATGGTGTCTATAGTAACAGTGGGATAATAGTCTCTTGGAAGGGAGTGTGACTGTGGGATAGCAGGTATAGTAGGGAGAGATGGTGCCTATAGTAACAGTGGGATAATAGTCTCTGGGAAGGGAGTGTGACTGTGGGATAGCAGGTATAGTAGGGAGAGATGGTGCCTATAGTAACAGTGGGATAATAGTCTCTGGGAAGGGAGTGTGACTGTGGGATAGCAGGTATAGTAAGGAGAGATGGTGTCTATAGTAACAGTGGGATAATAGTCTCTTGGAAGGGAGTGTGACTGTGGGATAGCAGGTATAGTAGGGAGAGATGGTGCCTATAGTAACAGTGGATAATAGTCTCTAGGAAGGGAGTGTGACTGTGGGATAGCAGGTATAGTAGGGAGAGATGGTGTCTATAGTAACAGTGGGATAATAGTCTCTGGGAAGGGAGTGTGACTGTGGGATAGCAGGTATAGTAGGTAGAGATGGTGTCTATAGTAACAGTGGGATAATAGTCTCTGGGAAGGGAGTGTGACTGTGGGATAGCAGGTATAGTAAGGAGAGATGGTGTCTATAGTAACAGTGGGATAATAGTCTCTGGGAAGGGAGTGTGACTGTGGGATTGCAGGTATAGTAGGGAGAGATGGTGCCTATAGTAACAGTGGATAATAGTCTCTAGGAAGGGAGTGTGACTGTGGGATAGCAGGTATAGTAGGGAGAGATGGTGCCTATAGTAACAGTGGGATAATAGTCTCTTGGAAGGGAGAGTGACTGTGGGATAGCAGGTATAGTAGGGAGAGATGGTGCCTATAGTAACAGTGGATAATAGTCTCTAGAAGGGGAGTGTGACTGTGGGATAGCAGGTATAGTAGGGAGAGATGGTGTCTATAGTAACAGTGGGATAATAGTCTCTGGGAAGGGAGTGTGACTGTGGGATAGCAGGTATAGTAGGGAGAGATGGTGCCTATAGTAACAGTGGGATAATAGTCTCTGGGAAGGGAGTGTGACTGTGGGATAGCAGGTATAGTAGGGAGAGATGGTGCCTATAGTAACAGTGGGGATAATAGTCTCTGGAAAGGGAGTGTGACTGTGGGATAGCAGGTATAGTAGGGAGAGATGGTGCCAATAGTAACAGTGGGATAATAGTCTCTGGGAAGGGACTGTGACTGTGGGATAGCAGGTATAGTAGGGAGAGATGGTGCCAATAGTAACAGTGGGATAATAGTCTCTGGAAAGGGAGTGTGACTGTGGGATAGCAGGTATAGTAGGGAGAGATGGTGCCTATAGTAACAGTGGATAATAGTCTCTGGGAAGGGAGTGTTGCTGTGGGATAGCAGATATAGTATGGAGAGATGGTGCCTATAGTAACAGTGGGATAATAGCCTCTGGGAAGGGAGTGTGACTGTGAGATAGCAGGTATAGTAGGGAGAGATGGTGTCTATAGTAACAGTGGGATAATAGTCTCTGGGAAGGGAGTGTGACTGTGGGATTGCAGGTATAGTAGGGAGAGATGGTGCCTATAGTAACAGTGGATAATATTCTCTAGGAAGGGAGTGTGACTGTGGGATAGCAGGTATAGTAGGGAGAGATGGTGCCTATAGTAACAGTGGGATAATAGTCTCTTGGAAGGGAGTGTGACTGTGGGATAGCAGGTATAGTAGGGAGTGATGGTGCCTATAGTAACAGTGGATAATAGTCTCTGGGAAGGGAGTGTGACTGTGGGATAGCAGGTATAGTAGGGAGAGATGGTGTCTATAGTAACAGTGGGATAATAGTCTCTGGGAAGGGAGTGTGACTGTGGGATAGCAGGTATAGTAGGGAGAGATGGTGCCTATAGTAACAGTGGGATAATAGTCTCTGGGAAGGGAGTGTGACTGTGGGATAGCAGGTATAGTAGGGAGAGATGGTGCCTATAGTAACAGTGGGATAATAGAATCTGGAAAGGGAGTGTGACTGTGGGATAGCAGGTATAGTAGGGAGAGATGGTGCCAATAGTAACAGTGGGATAATAGTCTCTGGGAAGGGACTGTGACTGTGGGATAGCAGGTATAGTAGGGAGAGATGGTGCCAATAGTAACAGTGGGATAATAGTCTCTGGAAAGGGAGTGTGACTGTGGGATAGCAGGTATAGTAGGGAGAGATGGTGCCTATAGTAACAGTGGGATAATAGTCTCTGGGAAGGGAGTGTGACTGTGGGATAGCAGGTATAGTAGGGAGAGATGGTGCCTATAGTAACAGTGGGATAATAGTCTCTGGGAAGGGAGTGTGACTGTGGGATTGCAGGTATAGTAGGGAGAGATGGTGCCTATAGTAACAGTGGATAATAGTCTCTGGGAAGGGAGTGTGACTGTGGGATAGCAGGTATAGTAGGGAGAGATGGTGCCTATAGTAACAGTGGGATAATAGTCTCTGGGAAGGGAGTGTGACTGTGGGATAGCAGGTATAGTAGGTAGAGATGGTGTCTATAGTAACAGTGGGATAATAGTCTCTGGGAAGGGAGTGTGACTGTGGGATAGCAGGTATAGTAAGGAGAGATGGTGTCTATAGTAACAGTGGGATAATAGTCTCTGGGAAGGGAGTGTGACTGTGGGATTGCAGGTATAGTAGGGAGAGATGGTGCCTATAGTAACAGTGGATAATAGTCTCTAGGAAGGGAGTGTGACTGTGGGATAGCAGGTATAGTAGGGAGAGATGGTGCCTATAGTAACAGTGGGATAATAGTCTCTTGGAAGGGAGAGTGACTGTGGGATAGCAGGTATAGTAGGGAGAGATGGTGCCTATAGTAACAGTGGATAATAGTCTCTAGAAGGGGAGTGTGACTGTGGGATAGCAGGTATAGTAGGGAGAGATGGTGTCTATAGTAACAGTGGGATAATAGTCTCTGGGAAGGGAGTGTGACTGTGGGATAGCAGGTATAGTAGGGAGAGATGGTGCCTATAGTAACAGTGGGATAATAGTCTCTGGGAAGGGAGTGTGACTGTGGGATAGCAGGTATAGTAGGGAGAGATGGTGCCTATAGTAACAGTGGGATAATAGTCTCTGGAAAGGGAGTGTGACTGTGGGATAGCAGGTATAGTAGGGAGAGATGGTGCCTATAGTAACAGTGGATAATAGTCTCTGGGAAGGGAGTGTGACTGTGGGATAGCAGGTATAGTAGGGAGAGATGGTGTCTATAGTAACAGTGGGATAATAGTCTCTGGGAAGGGAGTGTGACTGTGGGATAGCAGGTATAGTAGGGAGAGATGGTGCCTATAGTAACAGTGGGATAATAGTCTCTGGGAAGGGAGTGTGACTGTGGGATAGCAGGTATAGTAGGGAGAGATGGTGCCTATAGTAACAGTGGGATAATAGTCTCTGGGAAGGGAGTGTGACTGTGGGATAGCAGGTATAGTAGGGAGAGATGGTGCCTATAGTAACAGTGGGATAATAGCCTCTGGGAAGGGACTGTAGCTGTGGGATAGTAGGCACACCCAATGTAGCTCTGCTGCCAACTACCACTCACTTTAGATTGTGTTTAGATCAGCACATCTGCCATTTCAAGACACTGACAGTTTGTTTGAGGACAACCTCAAATATAGTTGATGAATTATTCTCCGGTTCAGTGTCGGACTGGCCCACTGTGATACCAGGAAAACTCCCAGGGGCCGAGGTGTCAGTGGGCCCTCATGCTGCTAAACATTTGGCCTATTTCATGGCCATTCCCCATTTCTATGAGAACAAAGAGACTAAATAGATGGAATAATAGATTATAGTATGTAAACAAAAGAAACTAGGAGAATAGAGGTTGAGTGGAGATGAAGAATAATAGTACTGAGTGGGCCCCTAGTCTATGGATTTTGGGTGGGCCCCTGGTCTAAGGTTTTTGCCCCTGGTGTCCCAGTCCGACACTGCTCCGGTTCTATGATTCTTGCAAGGAAACAGTAACAATTTCATTATACGCATTTCCACTTTGCTTATCCATAAAAAAACAAGTATTTTTTCACATTATATTATGAAACATGCTGTACAACACCCACCACCAAAAACTACTTTGGAAAACCCTCAAATTTGCCATTCCAAAGAAAATATCCTGGATTTTTCTATACATGTGCCTTTATTTTTAAACCTCTGCAAATCTGGGCACTATAAGTCCAGTAGAATGTAGATACTATGTGGAGAACTATAGTTACCATCAAGGCTCAATGGTCTTAGTAGGACAAGTAAGTAGAATCTCACCTGTTTCGCTTCGCTGAAAATTCGTGAAAATCCGCCAAAACGCATTGAAGTCTATGGGCGATGCACTAGGTGGTGCGAAAAATTTGTTTTTGCTGCGAAACTCGGCAAAATAAATTCGCTCATCACTACCAGTAAGTATAAGGTTTGCACTACGTGATGAACAAATAAATTAGACAAATCTCATATGAAAGCAAATGGGGACCTATCTACAAATATTACTGTATCTACACAAGACCATCCATTAAACTTGAGCCTTATAGGACAGGGTGCTATAGTTGTGCATCACCGCAACCCTCCTTAACAATAAAGCTGTTTAAAGAACCCCTGGTGCAGTTACCAACCCCTGCACTGCTTGAGGGCAAAATTCACCAGCGCTGGCTTCGTGCACATCGCAACACTTTGAGAGGCGTAAATTTGCCTGGACAACGCTAATTCACGAAGATCCTAAGTTGCGCACAGGGTAATGAACGCTGGCGAAATTACGCTCAGCAGTTCGAAGTTACGCTAGCAATGGCTAATTAGCATATGGCGTACAGCTAAAGTACAATGGACATATATGCTGCAGCAAATACATTACACTTAAGAAAATTATATAAAGTTGTTATATTGCCCTACACATGAGCCCAGTGTATAGTTTATGTGCCATATGTAAGCAAATGTAGGGGGGAAGGAGGGTACCCCAAAAAAAAAAAAAATTTACGATCTTTTTCACCTTTTAAATAGGAAAAAACGCCAGCATTTTTTGGGACTTAGAAACAATTTCAACTATTTTTTGAGGAACTCCTATCTACTCTTCGCCTGCAAGTCTGGCGATAGAGGTAATGGTTAGTAATATCAAAAACTTTGTGAATTTGCGTAGTAACACTACTGAAAATCTGCCTGGCGTTAGAGGGCGAAGTTGCACCAGAGTCTATCTCCTTGGCGAAATTACGCCAGTTACCATTAGTAAATCGGCAAAGTGCCGAAATGACGTCATGCTGGCGAATTTTTGCCAGCGTTAGCCACTTCGGCCTTTAGTAAATTTCCCCCTTGGAGATCCAGGGGAAGGTGACAAGGTATAGCAGATTATTGTTGGGTCATTGGGTTTCCAGGAATTTTTTTGGACATTTCTTTGACTCAATGGAGAAGATTCTTTAGACTTGTTCAATAACATCTTTGTATGACGCAAATGTGTGAGAAATACTCACGCCTTAGCGATACATAAAGAAAAAAGAATTCCTATAGCATCATGTTTCCATAAAAATTATTCATAATTTGCTTCAGTAGGGATGTGAGAATCTGTCCCATTTGGCTTTGTCCAAAAATTCAAAAAGCTGAAAAATGCTGAAAATATCACGAAAAGCATTGAAGTCAATAGCCATCACATTTTTTTATGCGTCAGTGGTCATTTTTTCTTGTGGAGACTTGTCTCAGCAACTTTTTTGTCTCTGAGACTCCAAATGTATTAAAAGTCAATGGACTGTTTTGTCTTGGCAACTTTTTTGTTGCAAAGGAAATTTTTGGCTGTGAAGTTTTGCCGATGTTTCGTGACAAAATTCCAATATGCCGATGTGTGGGATTTCTCCTTGAATACATGCCTGGCAAATAAATTTGTTATCAATACAGTTCAGTTAAGGGGCCTATACTATAGGGTTGACCGATGTTCCTTCCCTAGGAATCCTGGAGACATGGAATATGAGAAGTATTTTCCATTGTAGTAGAACCATTGCACCTCAAGTCTCCTCTTAGACTACAGTATTTGTATCACTATAAAGACATGCATTCTCCATTACATTGCTCACCCCCAGTTCCTTTCTGAAGCTGCATAATGTTTATTATGAGGAATCCTAGTCTGTCCATGATTCACAGTCAAAGAATGAAGACATGCAGCCACATTAAGGCCAGTAGGGCCCCTGTGGAAGGAGAGTATCAGGAGAGTAAGTTCGGGGGTGTTACAATAGCTTTGTGTTGCATAACATCTGTGTGTGCAAGTAAAGTAAAGCTTAAAAGAATGATGCTGTAAATAAAATTTCCTGAGTTAATCTGATTGCCTGGACCTCCAGTTAATTCATCTCTAAAGCAGTGGTTCCCATGGAACCATAGTATAATAAATCAAAGGGTAGGGTCTCCAAATAGTAAGTGATTACTCGCCACATAAGGGAAGAGGCCCAGGTGCACCGTCCTAAGCCCTCACCATGGGGAGCGGACAAACCAAAAATTCTTTGGAGCAGGCACTCAGTAAAGGCAATCTTCCACCAGGCAGTTAGTTCAAAGTTTCGTACGCGTTTCGTGTTACAAACACTTAATTATAGCCTATGATTAAGTGTTTGTAACACGAAACGCGTAAGGCTGTGGACACAATAAACGACTTTTCCCTTTGAACTAACTGCCTGGTGGAAGATTGCCTTTATTGAGTGCCTGTTTTAAAGACTTTTCATTTCCCATGGAACCAGCATGAAGACTAGTGAGACCGAGATTTAGGACAGATTCTGATTTATATATCTAGATACTTCAGCCTGAATCGCAGGAAGGGCGTTATTTATCTCGTTGCCAGGTTTATTATTGAAATAATGAGAAAAAATTGGATTGGGAAAAAACTTAATAAAACCAAGTGAAAACCAGAATCATACAATTTTTTTTGACTTTTCTCCTGAATCTCAAATTTTTTGTCTGGCTTTTGCCCGAAAACTCATAGTTTTTTGGAATATCGGACTAAACCCAGGGCAAACCATGATATCTTCAAATTGGGATAGGGACATCTCCCATTGAGAGTTCTGTGATGGCGGATTTTCGGATTCTGACCTTTTTCAGCATCAAGGTATAATAAATCTCAAAAAATTCTTGGTTTTTTTTCATAAAAATGTGAGTTTTAGTAAATAAACCCTTAGTGTGTGAGATTTGGGATTAAAGCACATTTGCTTCAAAAGAAACCACACAACTGCATGCCTAATGCAACAATGCTTTCATATATCATTTATCTTGTCATGGGTTACCAAATATTAGACCTCAAAGTGGGGCTTGAGCCCAAAAAGTCTTAAATCCTGATCATTGTTAGTGGGGTGTTGGGAGAGAGTAAGGTAGCCTCTTCAAGCTATGGCTTGATATATACCCTGCCCTTCGAAGAAAGCTAAATATAGTTATAATCTTCTATTTTTATAGAACTGGAATCTGTAGACACTGGGATTAATCACTTTTAGTTTCTATTGTTTGAGCTTTAGTGGCAGAAAAAAAAAAGACGTTACTCACTTGGACAAATAGGATTTCCTGTTATATCTGTGGTCCTAGAGGAAGTGTGCTGATATCAGCTTCCTGGTCCTACCAGTTAATCTCCTCACTCAGGACCTACCCAGGGATAAGGATGTTATTACTTCATCTCTGTCAGTCTGCTATATCATCTACTAGACTGTTTCTTCCTGTTGGATCTGTTGCTATACCCTGCCCTTGTTTTATAAATGGATAAAGGGGACACCCATATGGGCAATCATTCTTGCTTGTGCTGCTGACATTTAATCTCATAGTGTTTCCTTGGAGGGTTTGACCCTGATGACTTGACTGTTGCCTCAAATTCTCCAAATGAATAAAAAGAACAGGAAAATGAGGGCTGATAAAAATAGGGGAATGCGGGTTACCAGTCATGCAGTCATGGCTACCATTGAATAAAACCATAGTTCCTGCTTTATCTTAAATTTATTCTAACTGTATTCTAAGACCTGAGCAACTCAATTCTATAAGCAAACTGCATAAGCAATAAACTGCAAGTGGCACTTTAATCAAAATACTGTTGGTTGCTGTGGGTCACTTTCTACTGATGGCAGTGGCAAGTCATACCTCCCAACATTTTGGAAATAAAAAGAGGGACAAAAAGTTGGCATGTGTATTTTTGTAGCTACACCACCTAATTACCATGTTTATTTTACAAAATTTGTCAGGTTATTAAAGTTTGAACATATTTCTGTGTTGCCCTTTAAGCTGTAAAGCTGGCCATAGACGCAAAGATCCGATCGTACGAATCGTGGATTCGTACGATTTTCGGACCATGTGTGGAGAGTCCCGACATTTTTCGTCCGTCGGAGATTGGTCGTTTGGTCGATCGGACAGGTTAGAAAATTTCTGTCGGCTGCCGATAATATCTCTGCGTGTATTGCCGATTGTACGATTTTCAGTGGGAGACTGTCACTAGTGTTGTCAGACATAAGTATCGTACGATTGCTGTCAGGGGCAGAACATTGGGTGATCTGTTCTTATTTGATCGGAATGGTAAAGACTTTGATCTGAATGGTTAGTGGAGGGTCGGGAGAGGGGAAAGTCCGATCGTACGTTGATTCGTACGATCGGATCTTTGCGTCTATGGCCAGCTTAAGTCTAACTTCTCCCAAGGGATCTGTTATCGTATATTGCTACATTGACTTATTTCCTTATCTTGAAACTTACAAAAGTATCTTATAAGCAGCTGTGGCTGTTCTGGGCTCTGCCAAAAGCCAATTAAGTTAGAAACATTGTTTCTTTTTCTGGCTGTTCAGTGCAGAGGAAAACTGGATTTTCCAGGAAAAATGAGGGACTGCAGGTTAAGCTGTCAAAAGAGGGACTGTCCCTCTAAAAACAGGACAATTGAGAAGTATGGGCAAGTGTCCAAAATAATACAGCATGAGTAAGAAGAGATCTATCTAACCCAAAAAGGGGGCATTTGGGTTCTCCAAAAAAATAAAAATGTAAACATCTCCATTAGCCCTACGCATTTCGTGCCCTATAGGCACTTGGTCATGGGCACATATTAAGCTAGTGGAGATAAAGGATTTATTTACTTCATACTTGAGGCCCTGTTCGATTTCACCGAGTGCCTAGATGGTCCCCTTTTTGGATAATATTGCTGATATTTTCTGCTTACTAAGCTAAGGGGCTGGTGCACCTGGACCACTGCTTTAACTCAGGGCGTTATCTACATTAGTTATTTGTGGCACCTTCTCTTGTTGTGATAAGAAGAGATCTATGACATGTTGCACAGTGAGAGGAGATTGTGATGGCCACCAATTAGGTGCTTCATTCCAACCACTGCCTGGTTCTAGGCTAAATTGGACTCTAGGAACCAGATAGCTGCTGCAATTCCAAACTGGAGGGCTAATGATGAACAAAACATATACTGTATATGTTGAGGACCAAATACAAATTGTTTTGGGATATCACTGTCTGATCTCAATGAAAGTTGAAAGTGATTGACTTCTGTGCGATGCCCGCTACCAGAGCTGCCATTAGAAATCACGGGGCCCCGTACAACAAAATGTTCAGGGCCCCCTGGGCCCCGCCCACCCGGCCCCCAAACCCCACCCCAGATCCCACCAACTCCACACTACAGTTAAAAGACCACATAGACATCAGCGCTAAAAAAGGTAACCCCCCTACACACACACACACACAAGTTATAAAAAGCTATTGATGGTCAGGCCCCCTTATAAGTTAAAAAAAAACGGTGGTGCCAGGGCCCCGCATAACATGTTTTTTTTTGTGATCAGGGCCCCCCTACAAGTTAAAATAAAAATTGCTGATCAGGGCCCCCCTATAAGTTAAAAAAAAAACATTGGCGCCAGGGCCCCCCATAAAAGTTGATCAGGGGCCCCCCTGCAAGTAAAAAAGGCCTGCCCCCCCACAAGTTATAAAAAACCATTGGTGAGCAGAGGCCCCCCTGCAAATAAAAAAAAATCGACCAGATCTCCCCAAATTTTTTTAAAAATTGCTTGCCAGGGTTTTGTGTCTAAGGGGGGGGCCCGAACATGCTTCACTTTTTTGATTAGCCGGGCCCCCCCCCTGTCTTCAGCGTGGTGCCAGCTTCACTGACACTGAAGGTCTGTGCACAGAAGATTTTCTCCTATTAAGATTTCCTGTAACCTCATTGGTCCTTTAAGAATAAGTCCCGGGACAACTGTCCCCCTGATGACGGCCCTGCCCGCTACTCTAGATGATTTTGACTCGGTAATGCAATTTATTTAGAATGGCCCACAGTGAGAGTGGTTGGGGGCAGATGAAAGGTCTTAAAAGCTTTATAGAGCTTCCATTTTTTTATTAATTATATTATTGCTCTCTCAGCCCTTTTTCAAGCCCAGGTGCACCTACAAATGAGTTACAGTGATGGCCACTAATGTAGACATATTGGCAGCATCTTCATAGTGTAGATATTCTCTAATTCAGCAGATGTGGCCACTTATAGCTCTGGAAGAACTACATTACATACATTTCACCATGACCTAAGCAAAAATGGACATAGAATGTAGTAACCACATCCGGTCAAAATTCACAATATCTACTAGTCAGGTATCAGATTCACTTTACAGTACTAATTGCTCGGCTCTCACCTTCCTAAGGCAAACTCATTGGTCGAGGGCTTTGTAAGGACACAGCTCACCCTTAAATGTTTAAAGTGGTGGTTCACCTTTAGGTTAACTTTTAGTATGTTATAAAAATTACAATTCTAAGCAACTTTTCAATTGGTCTTCACTATTTCATTTTTATAGCTTGTGAATTATTTGCCTTTTTCTTCTGACTCTTTCCAGCTTTCAAATAGGAGTCTTTGACCCCATCTAAAAAAACAAATGCTCTGCAAGGCTACACATTTATTGCTATTGCCAATTTGTATTTCTGATATTTCTATTGAGGGTCTCTCCTATTCATATTCCAGTCTCTCATTCAAATCAATGATGCATGGTTACTAGGGTCATTTGGACCGTGGATTTCTGTAATTGCAAACTGGAGAGCTGCTGAATAAAAAGCTAAATAACTCAAAAACCACAAATAATGAAAAATGAAAACCAATTGCAAATTGTCTCAGAATATGACTCTCTACATCATACTAAAAGTTAATTTAAAGGTGATCAACCCCTTTAAAGCAATCTGTATGCTGTGATTATGAGCCGTGAATGTGTTAAAGCCTCATAGCACGGGGCCATCTCCAACACTCAAAGAATTACAGGCCGCAGTATCACCGGAAAATGGAAAGTTGTCTGTTCTTAAAAAGGAAAAATACAGTAAGAAATAGAAAGGACCAGAATAGTTCCAGGGACAAGCAGTTTCTCAAAGAGAGTGTGCGGTTGGGGATATTTTAAAGCCGTAACACATCCAACTATAATATTGATTTTTGTAGGGTTTATTGCAAAGAGAAATCTCAATACAATTTATCACGGAAACGATGAGCTTCAGCAAGACATTAAGCTGCTCTGACCATCGCTCGGGGTTTGTGTGTTTGCACTGGACCTCAACCCATCTTTCACACTGATGTTCTTATTGATTTGCCAAACAATATTTGCAAGAGAAAAGGTGTCCTTGGCACAATATTAGCTGCGCCCTCTAACTTTACTGCTTTACTTGCTTATTTGCATATCTGTGAGAAGATGCAGTGATGGAGGAGAATGTATCTAATGATGAAAAATGCAATCCTGATTGTGAGACCACGATCTTCTCGGAACGATCGTACGAATTTACCATCAACTAAAAAGACCAATTTGCCAGGAAAACAAAGAGTAGCTGCCTGCTTGGCCCAGCAAACATAGATAGATTGCACTGGGACCGACAAAGATTTTTTGACCTGGCCGATCAATTTCCTGACAGATGTCGGCCGAAAAATCGTTCGTATCCCACTAACCGCACGATAATTTCAAAGGATTGGTCGGACTTCCCTAAAATCAGTTGTTCGGCAAGAAGAATCGTCGCGTCTATGGGGAGCTTAACGCTATGGACATGGAATGATGGAACACTGCTGCTTGTGATTCACTCTCTCAGCTGGGTCTTCCCAAATAAAGGAGGTATCTCCTAAAGTATAAAACACACACTATCAGTAGTAACAGGAGTTGCAAATTTACTGAAGAATTTACTGAAGAACAAAATAAGGATTTTAGATTAGGTTTGGCCAGGCACAAGGATTTAGCCGGATCCTGGATTTGATGCATCTCTAATTGAAACACAAGCTCCCATGTCTCTCCCATCTAAGCATATTTCAAGGGGATCAACTCCCATGTTCCACTGTGGTCCAAATGACTCCCAGCCCATTATTCATTGTATAATCTGGTTTTGTGCACTTCATCTGTGTGGGATATTGCTTCTCTGGCGTGTCCTAAAGCTTGAGCTCCTTCTTCTTCCAGGTACATGCCAGCGAATCACTTGAGTATTGCAACAGGTTACCTTTAAACTGCGCTTATTTTCCATCCATGATTGGGATATATGAATATAATTATACATATTTGCCCAAGAATATCATTGATTAGCAGCACATTTGTTACTTTATCCAGACATGTCTTGTTGCCGAGCAAAATAACACAAAATTGTTTCCTCCAAGGAAGAACATTATTTATGAAGAACGTATTAAAACGGGTATTCTCAGCGTAAGTGAAAATAATGTTGCCAAGAAGATGTTTCACTGCATGGTAATTATTGCCATCACATCGTCTGTTTCATAATCATACATATAATCATTTCAGCAGCGTGCAATTAGTGTGCAAGGCAAAGTATTTCATTCCAAGTGTGGTTTCCCCCTTTTTTTTTTTTTCTTTCCAGCCAAGCACATGAATGGCGTATTTTTAGACAGTCTGGTTAATGAGATGGTTCCAGAATTTCGATGTGATGGATCAGTAATATGGAAGCCAGCAAGTAGGGTGTTTGCTATACAAAACTCAATGTAAGTGATGGCTGAGTTGGCAGCAACAAGCTGGACATGTCTGCTACAGTGTCGGACTGGGACACCAGGGGACCTCCCAAAAACCTTAGACCAGGGGCCCACCAAAAAGAGGCTCACTCTCAGTACTATTATAATTCCTCTCCTCACTCAACCTCTATTCTCCTAGTCTCTTTTCTTTACATACTATAATCTGTTATTCAGTCTATTTAGTCTTTTTGTTCTCATAGAAATAGGGAATGGCCATGAAATGTTTCAAAGCAAGAGGCCCACTGACACCTGGGCCCACTGGGAGTTTTCCTGGTATCCCTGTGGGCCAGTCAGTAAATATGAATCATATAGAAGCTAAATTATTTGTTATCACACAAGCAACATCACTAAAATAGCAGAATATTGTTCTAATCATTGCACTGATTCTTACTGTACCCCCACAAAGTACCAAAAGGATCATGAAACGCGCTGTAGAGAAGGGAGACCATTCTGGAATTCCTCAGCTGGCTGCCACTTTCCCCACATCAAACACCATAGGGATAAAATTGATTTTTTTTTTATAGATCTGCTGAATGGAGAGGGAGCTCCGCTGCTGACCAATCTGTTTTCTAAAAATATAGAAAGGATCAACGTTTTACCTTTCAGGATCATTAAGCAGCTGGTCCACGGTTAATTTTATCCTGACAACAAGCCAGTTGACTAGGGTAAAAAGGATAGGATTCAACCCTTCCAGAAATAATGCAACTAGATACTATTTTGGACATATTTGAGTATATAGGGTATCCAGAAGGATTACTTGATTAGCGCTGGCAGTAAAGTAGAAACCAGGCAAAAGGGAGAGTTTCTAAAACATCCAAATAAGGTACAGTCATTTTATACAAATACATCCCGTGTCTGGGTGGGTTTCCGCTGTGGTTTCTTCTCAAACTCCAAATAACTCTGGCAGATTAATTGGTTTCTGATAAAAACTAACCATAGTGTGTGTGTGAATGTGATAGGGGCCTTAGATTGTTAGCTCCACTGGGGCAGGGACTGATGTATAATCTTTGTACAGGGCTGCAGAAGGCGTCAGTGCTCTATAAATAAAGGATAATAAAATCTTCTCCAGTTCACTTCTCCCAGCAAAGGTTTCCAATATCCTATAGGGCAGATACGCTCAGGTATAGACAATCCTTATTTCAGTTTTGCTTATGATGTTATGAAGATGTAATAATAATGTAGAGATCTATGGAACGCGTGTTCCCAAAAATACTCATGGCATTTCATTTCTGAGCACACGTCATGCCCACGTCTGCTTAAGGGAAACAGTAGCAGGTCATAGGGGCATTTAGGTCACTGCTGTAATTGGATGAAAATGCCCCATATGTCTTTAAGGAAAACGTGATGTTTGTCCAGCATTGCTTTTGTTTTGCATATAAATCAAGATACTGTAAATGCTATGTACATCCCTGGCTCTGCATAGGCTGATCAGAAAACCGTGCACTACACCGATGAACTCCAATACTGGGGGAACCAGCTTGTATTAGTATTATTCTTTAGTTCTAAAGCACCAGCATATTTGTTCTAGCAATACTTAAAACCCAGTGGGTGAGCTTTAGCTTGTATGAGCCCTACACACATAAATAAAAAATAAAAAAAACATTGGTGGTCAGGGCCCCATAAAAGTAATAATGATGGTCAGGGTCCCCCATAAAAAAAACATTGGTGGCTAGGACCCCACATGGTAAAAAATAAATTGGTAGCCAGGGCCTTCCCACATTACAGAAACATTAGTGGCCAGGGCCCCCCTTAAATGTCCATGGAAAAAAAATTGTGCCCCCCCAGAAGTTTAAAAAAACTTGGTGGCCAGGGTCCCCTCCATAAAATTACAGGGACCACAAAGGGCACTTACTTGATTAGCAGGGCCCACCTGCTGTCAGTGAGCTGCCAACTACAGAAGGGAGGAGGGGAGCACATGTGGCTGCATCTTCTTCCAGTGACAGCATTTTCTTCCCTTATTGGTCACAGAATTTTAAGTACCGGTGAAGCTGAATGGTGATTGGATGAGCTGGAGGGGAAGTTTAAACCTCCGTTATCCAATCCCTTAGCAGCTCAACTGGGACTTAAATTCTGTGACCAATAAGGGAAAGGAATGGCAGAAGATATCTCCCACTGTGCTCCGGCCCAACCTTATGTAGTCGGCAGCTCTCAGATGGCGGCCCTGATGCATCAGCAGAAGGAAGTGAATAGGTGTTGCACTTGCAACCAAAATTAATGGAATGCTGGAATGTGGACATATTCAAAAACAAGTATGGGATCCCTTATCCAGAAAGCTCCAAAGTACAGGAAGCCCATCTCCCATAGACTGCAGTTTAATCAAACAATTCAATGTTTAAAAATAGTTTCCCTTTTCTCTGTAATAATAAAACAGTAGCTTGTACTTGATCCCAGCTAAGATATAATTAATCCTTATTGGAGGCAAAACAATCCTAGTGGCTTTATTTAATGTTTAAATTATGTTTTTTAGTAGTCCTTGGGTATGAAGATCCAAATTACAGAAAAACCCCTTATCTGGAAAAACCCAGGTCCCAAACATTTTGGTTAACAGGTCCTATACCAGTATGTACAGTATCCATCTCCTTGGCTCCTGGGCCAATCAGTCCGATACAGTTGAACATCAGCCAGTAGTGATGAATGAAATGTATCACCAGGTATGGATTTCTGGCAAAATACTATGGCAAATATTTTCACAGCAAAATTTTTTTAGAAAAAAAGCCCATAAACCCCAATATTTTTTGTGCAAAAAAAAAAAATACCCATATACTCCAATTGAATTTTCACCAGTTTCATCATGGTGAAGCAAAATGTGGTCAGTACAGAGCTATGGCGCTGCGACTAGTACATAGCAGTTCTGAATAGCAAATAGCACAGGGTTAATAGACTCAACATTGGCAGGAGTTTCTTAATTACAAAAATAGGGGGAAGTAGCAAATAATTTAGCAGAGAAGTTGGGAAAATGAATGCAGACAATAGTTACGACTGAGCAGGAGGCAAATGTACCAAATAATTAAACATAGAAATTTGGCATGGGAGCAGCAGCAATAGTTAGAGTGGAGAAGGGGACGTATCCGATAAATAATTGAAATGACAAATTTGGCAAGGGAGCGCCAGCAATAGTTACAATCGGAAAGTAAGAAAATGTATCAAATAATTTAACACAGAAGCTTCAGCCATAGTCGCAATATTAAGGGAAGGCACCAAATAATTTAACAAAGACATTTGTAATACCTGGAAGAGATAGAAGGAATGAGAAGTTAAGAAGTAGTTGTAATTCTGCATAACTTCACTTGGACACTCAGCCACACAAAGCACATTATAGGGCACATTTACTATTGGTCGAACATCGAGGGTTAATTAACCCTCCATATTCGGCTGTCAAAGTAAAATACTTCGAATATCGAAGTCGAAGGATTTACCACAATTCGTTCGTTCGAACGATCGTAGGAAAAATCGTTCGATCGAACGATTCGAAGGATTTTAATCCATCGATCGAACGATTTTCCTTCGATCAGAAATTGCCTAGAAAGCCTATGGGGACCTTCCCCATAGGCTTACATTGTATCTCGGTAGGTTTTAGGTGGCGAAGTAGGTGGTCGAAGTTTTTTTTAAAGAGACAGTACTTCGACTATCGAATGGTCAAACGATTTTTAGTTTGAATCGTTCGATTCATAGTCGAAGGTCGAAGTAGCCAATTCGATGATCGAAGTAGCCAAAAAAAACTTCAAAATTCGAAGTTTTTTTTATTCTAATCATTCACTCGAGCATAGTAAATGTGCCCCTAAATCTAGAGCAAAGGTGTATGTGTGCCAGTAGCTTAACTACATATTACTGGGTCCCACAACAAATTGTTTTTCAGGCCCCTGAAATGTTTAGCTGTTGACTTGTTTTACCAATATTTATTGAAACTGTATATGAATTAGGGCCCCTATACTTCCTGGGCCCCCCTGCAGTAACAGGGGCTACTTAATGTGTAGTTACGCCCCTGATGTATGTCATTCCTTGTTCAGTTGTACCATGTGACACGTAACAATAAATAGGAAGAAGCCGGACAGATATTTGGAATGTGGAATAAGTGATCAAAATATATGATTTATACCTTTAGCAAATGAACCTTAAATGCCTACATCTCTATTTCATGTCCTTTATCTAAGCCTAGACATAATGGTGCCAAAGAATAAGAACAGAACAGTGAGTTATTTATCAAGGTCCAAATTTTTCTAACATAAAAATCTGATCATTTTTCGACTACCCAAATGTACCTTATTTATCATTAAAAAAAAGTTGGATCAGGTAAAAATCTGATAACTTCGAAGCTTTGCCCGAAATGTAAAATTTTTTCATACTTTTCCGCAAGTACTACATATTTTTCTGAGTTTTCGGACTTTTTTGGCCAAAATCCCCGAAATTATTGGATATCAGTACGGACAGCAGCGGAGACACTGGGACCTTCCCCATTGACTCATACAAGACCTCGAGAGCTTAGAGTCAGACTTTTAAAACCATGAGACTTTAATAAATTTCGAAAAATTCTTAGTTTTTTTTTTTAATCCGAAAACTACGAATTATTAGATTTTCGGGTATTCGGAGCATAATAAATAACCCCCTGTATATTACACGTGGCGACTTGTATTTCTTTGGATGGGAGGTATGATCGGGGGCTTTAAAATTCGCAACAACCAATCGCCCCATGTGCCATCAGCCTTAGGAGAAACAGTTTAAAAAATTCTGATGGGATTTAGGTAGTTTAAAGGGATACTGTCATGGGAAAAAAAACATTTTTCAAAATGAATCAGTTAATAGTGCTGCTCCAGCAGAATTCTGCACTGAAATCCATTTCTCAAAAGAGCAAACTGATTTTTTTATATTCAATTTTGAAATCTGACATGGAGCTAGACATATTGTCAATTTCCCAGCTGCCCCAAGTCATGTGACTTGTGCTCTGATTAACTTCAATCACTCTTTACTGTACTGCAAGGTAGAATGATATCACCCCCTCCCTTTCCCCCCCAGCAGCCAAACAAAAGAACAATGGGAAGGTAACCAGATAGCAGCTCCCTAACACAAGATAACAGCTGCCTGGTAGATCTAAGAACAACACTCAATAGTAAAAACCCATGTCCCACTGAGACACATTCAGTTACATTGAGAAGGAAAAACAGCAGCCTGCCAGAAAGCATTTCTCTCCTAAAGTGCACACACGAGTCACATGACTGGGGGCAGCTGGGAAATTGACAAAATGTCTAGCCACATGTCAGATTTCAAAATTGAATATAAAAAAATCTGTTTGCTCTTTTGAGAAATGGATTTCAGTGCAGAATTCTGCTGGAGCAGCACTATTAACTGATGTGTTTTTGAAAAAAACATGTTTTCTGATGACAGGATCCCTTTAACTAAGTAAATATGCTTTTACTAAAGAGAGGAACTAAGGAAAAACAGTTCCACTATCTCTGATGGGGTTTACTGAAGAGATGTGTAGTTTAACGAAGGAGTAAAGTTCAAATATCCCTGATAAATATTCCTGGTCAGGATTCAGATTTTAACTAAGGAGAAACTATTGAAATATCCTTGATGGGATTTGTAGGAGAAACAGTTAAAAAAAAATACCTGATTGGATTCACATAGTAACTAAGGTGAAAAAGTTAAAATATCTCCAATGAGAATTGTATTTTTATGACCAAGTATATCCTGCTATGGCCTGAGAAATATCCCATTCTAAGCCTATATTAAAAGCTCATTCTAAGCCTATAATAAAAGTGTTAATGCTTCCGGCACAAGAGACGCTTATGAGACCTGTTTAGCAAGTTATTTTTAGAAAAGGAAGTCCAATTAGCACCATATTTATTACAAACACGTGATTCACACTTCAGTCATAAGTGAGGGAAATACCACCAGTAAAGTGTTGTGTTAATCCCTCATTATCATATGTCTTATCCAGATAATTATCATATAGACACATCTGCCTTGGTAATGTCTGTTTTGGTCCCTGTGCATTCCAAATGGTGAGATATGATATATTTATTTATATATGACCAAATGACATGAGTAATAATGATAACAATAATAATAATATAACATAGAAGAGCCGTGAGGATCCTGTAAATGATATCCTTATAATACACAAAAGCCATGAATAGCTTGTAAATTATTTCCTTAAAAACGGTGAGTTCTGATGTCATCAGTTATAAATGATGAGTAGTGATGTCATTTTTGTCACATGACTCACTAAAACATGTGTATTATAATAAAGTAACCCTTGTTGGAAAATATGAGGATATTAAAAGTAACCTCAGAAGTTCCATGACCTGTATAAAAGCATTTGGTCCTTGGTGACTTATAATATCCTTATATTTTACAACAGGGGGTACTTTATTTACTATATAAATAGTGATTAGTGATCACTATTAGTGCCTATCCCTAGTTCTGGCTCTGGTTGAGACCATGTGGCCTTTAAAGCAGTAGCAGTGTCTGACTGGGGCTGCCATATCAGGGGCCACACAAACACCTGCTTCAGGTCCCTGTCCCCCCCTCCACTAACTTCAGGGGCCCAACCCCCCATTCTGCCAAATTCAGGGCCCCTGACCCTCCTCTATCGGTGAGATGAGCAAGTGCACTGTGCCAGGCAGGTGGGAGCGAATCCGGGCCCGCGGGGCCCACCCAGTGGCATAACTACTGGGTGAGCAGGGGGTGCAATTGGGCCAGGGCCCGGACCCCCTCAGGGCCCCCCCCCGGCAGCTCTCGCGCCACTGACTCTGGAGGAATTCCGGCGTACAGAGGGGGCGGGGGACCGACTGCACATCCCACACCAGGGAACAACCCCCTCTAGTTACATTACTGGGCCCACCGGATTTTTTTCCAGTGTCCCGGCGGTCCAGTCTGATTTTGGGAGGTAGTGTGGACTTAGGTGGAAGCTCAACACTGAAGAACAGACCAAAGTCCTATAGCGTGGAATTCAAAGGGTATATTAGAAACATGCCCATTATTCAGCCATTGGTCAGGGTTGGTAGGAATCAGGCTCAGGTAGGTGACTGGATCAGAATCTGGATAATCACACTGAAATAGCAATTAAAGGGCACTCAACAACTAAATAAGACCAGACATTAAACATGGGTCTATAGTGACAATTTATTTTGAATTTGGCACCAGACCACCAGGGGACTGGTGTGATGAATTTGGCACAATGATGTTACCTGGTTGCACCAATCACACATAGTTACATAGTTACATAGTTAAATTGGGTTGAAAAAAGACAAAGTCCATCAAGTTCAACCCCTCCAAATGAAAACCCAGCATCCATACACACACCCCTCCCTACTTTTAATTAAAATTCTATATACCCATACCTATATTAACTATAGAGTTTAGTATCACAATAGCCTTTAATATTATGTCTGTCCAAAAAATCATCCAAGCCATTCTTAAAGGCATTAACTGAATCAGCCATCACAACATCACCCGGCAGTGCATTCCACAACCTCACTGTCCTGACTGTGAAGAACCCCCTACGTTGCTTCAAATGAAAGTTCTTTTCTTCTAGTCTAAAGGGGTGGCCTCTGGTACGGTGATCCACTTTATGGGTAAAAAGGTCCCCTGCTATTTGTCTATAATGTCCTCTAATGTACTTGTAAAGTGTAATCATGTCCCCTCGCAAGCGCCTTTTTTCCAGAGAAAACAACCCCAACCTTGACAGTCTACCCTCATAATTTAAGTCTTCCGTCCCTCTAACCAATTTAGTTGCACGTCTCTGCACTCTCTCCAGCTCATTTATATCCCTCTTAAGGACTGGAGTCCAAAACTGAACTGCATACTCCAGATGAGGCCTTACCAGGGACCTATAAAGAGGCATAATTATGTTTTCATCCCTTGAGTTAATGCCCTTTTTTATGCAAGACAGAACTTTATTTGCTTTAGTAGCCACAGAATGACACTGCCCAGAATTAGACAACTTGTTATCTACAAAGACCCCTAGATCCTTCTCATTTAAGGAAACTCCCAACACATTGCCATTTAGTGTATAACTTGCATATATATTATTTTTGCCAAAGTGCATAACCTTGCATTTATCAACATTGAACCTCATTTTCCAGTTTGCTGCCCAGTTTTCCAGTTTAGACAGATCACTTTGCAAAGTGGCAGCATCCTGCATGGAACCTATAGTTCTGCACAATTTAGTATCATCTGCAAAAATAGAAACAGTACTTTCAATGCCCACCTCCAGGTCATTAATAAACAAGTTGAAAAGCAAGGGACCTAGTACAGAGCCCTGCGGTACTCCACTAACAACACTGGTCCAATTAGAAAATGTTCCATTTACCACCACTCTTTGTAGTCTATCTTTAGCCAGTTCTCTATCCAGGTACAAATACTATGTTCCAGGCCAACATTCCTTAATTTAACCAGTAACCTTTTGTGTGGCACTGTATCAAATGCTTTAGCAAAGTCTAAGTAAATCACATCCACTGCCATCCCAGAATCGAGGTCTCTACTTACATTCTCGTAAAAAGAAATTAAGTTAGTCTGGCAAGATCTATTACGCATAAAACCATGCTGGCACAAACTCATAGTATTATGATTTGCTATGAAGTCCACGATACAAGGACTCCCGACACTACTTTTACAGGTCAAGTGAACTCACATGGGAACCAATGGGTGTGATTGGAGGTAATGCTGGGGGCTCTGACACCACATTTAGCAAAATCGCATAGTTGAAAATACATGGGTCACCAAACAAGATATTTGCTCAATGTTGCTGATTAAATGTTGCTGTTTAGGGACAAGTCTGTAGAACTTTGTCTCAACTTTGTCAACAGCTCTACCTTTTGGTTGCACTAGATTGTTCTATTACTGAGAGTGCCAAACTATTTTCTCTGACTGATAGTGAGTAAGGGTTCAAGCACACGGGCAACTGCCTTCCCCCTGCTATAATGCGAAAACGCCAATGCACTCGCGGCGCTTCGTTTTCCAAAGTTGCCCAAAGTTTCCTTGCGACTTCAGAAATCGAAGCACCTTGAGTGCATTGGCGCTGACGTTTTCGCATTATAGCAGGCGGATGGGGGTGGAAGGCAGTTCGGGGAGATTGTCGCCCCATAGAAGAGGCGATTAGTCACCAGACGACCAAATCTCCCAAAATCTGCGTGTGTCCTCGCTCCCTAAGGCATCGTAGAGAAATTGTCTATAAAAATGAATGAATATGTGAAGTTGTCAGTGCACCCACAACAAAGCAGCTGGCAGTGCCGATACTCACAGCAGGATGTAGTAGAAAAGCCTGTAGTTCAGTAGAAAGGTGCTTTGTTGTAGTTAATATACTGTGTCAGATAAATCATATCTCCAGCAATCTCAGAGCCTCCAGACCATAAATAATGTTTTCACATGCCCTGATGTTTTTCATCTGTTCTAATGTCCAAATCAAGATTGGTTGCAGTCCATCATCCTCGTTGGAATCAGAACTCTATTTCCATAGACCACGGAGTTGACATAGTCTGCCGTCATTAGTCTGTGACTTTGGATTAGCAAAACAAGGTCATCCAAATTTGATACTGTCTGGTAATTTAAGCAATACCAAACCTTATCAGTTCTGGCAAGAATTTGAAGATGGGAAGCAAAGTTTGATTGTGAGAGAGATTTGTTTTGTTGGAGTCAGTAGAAGATTTATTGCTATGTTTGCTGTGTGTCCTCTATTTCAACTTGATCTGTATTATATTTCATATAAAATGACAAGGATGGAACCAATGCCAATTTGAAAATAGGCAGGTGCAGTCCAGGTGCCAGGCGGGTGAAGAATAGAGGGAGATGATCTTAAGGGTCAGGCCACACAGGGCGTTTTGGGGAGATTTGGTCGTCTGGCGACTAATCGCCTTGTTTTTGCGGCGACCAATCTCCCCAAATGCCTTCCCTGACTCTGCTCCGGCTAAAATGAAAAAAGCGCCGGCGCTAATCACACGCGGCGATTTGTTTTCCGAAGTCGCTCGAAGTTTCTGAGGCGACTTCGGAAAACGAACCGCCACGTGTAATTACCGTCAGTGTTTTTTAATTTTAAGCCGGCGGAACTGGGGAGATTGGTCGCCGCAAAAACGAGGCGATTAGTCGCCAGGCGAGCAAATCTCCCCAAAACGCCCAGTGTGGACTTACCCTAAAGGAAACAGTAATAGAACAATAATCAGCACTAAACTGGATGGACCTCCTAATAAAGGCATAATTCAGGACAGCTAGTTAAAGGGGTTGTTCGCCTATGAGTAAACTTTTAGTATGATGTAGAGAGGGATATTCTGAGACAATTTGCAATTGGTTTTCATTTTTTATTGTTTGTGGTTTTTGAATTACTTCGATTCTTTATGCAGCAGCTCTCCAGTTTGCAGTTTCAACAATCTGGTTGCTAGGGTCCAAATTACCCAAGCAACCATGCACGGATTTTAATAAGAGACTGGAATATGAATAGGAGAGGGTCTGAATAGAAAGATGAGTAGTAATAAAATAGCAATAACAATACATTTGTAGCTTTACAGAGACATTGATTTTTTAGATGGGGTCAGTGACCCCACTTGAAAGCTGGAAAAAGTCAGAAGAAGAAGGCAAATAATTGAAAAACTATAAAAAAAAAAATAATGATGAACAATCGAAAAGTTGCTTAGAATTGGCCATTCTGTAACATACTGAAAGTTAAGTAAAAGGTGAACCACCTCTTCAAGTTCAATAGTTATGCATAAAACTTATTAACTTAACAAAATAAACTTATTACAGGGCAAGAGAAAAAAAAACTGTTTAAATAAGAACCTGATGCCCTGCACAGATATATATTTAACCTTGTCAACCAGTGGTGCAAGTTCAGTAGCCTGGCCCACCATAAAGATTTTTTCTGGGCCCCATCTGCAAACAGGGCAGCCATCAGGGGGGGACAGGGGGAAAGTTGTAGTTGGCCCCGAGGGTAAGGGGAGCCCCGGCCATGTCACACTTACTTGATTAGCCGGGCCCCCCATCTGCTGACTTCGGGAAGGCATGGACGTTTAAGGGGCCCTGGCCACCAATTTTCTTATAATGTGTGGGGGGGGCACCAATTTTGGCCACCAATTTTTTTTCTCATGTGGGGTCCTAGCCACCAATATTTTTTAATGGGGGGCCCTGGCCACAAATGTTTTTTTATGGGGGGCCCTGACCACCAATATCTTTTTATTTTTTTATTAACATGTGGGTACCCTAGCCACCAATATTTTTTTTGTTTTTTTTAATGTGTGGTGGGGAGGCGGACCTGTAGGTGGGGCTTGCGGTGGGAGCAGCCCAGGGGGCCCAGGAAATATTGTCGTATGGGGCCCTGCGATTTCTGATGGCGGTCCTGTCTGCACATAATCATGGGTGACCCATGATCCCCCAGCAGCAAATAATCACAGCTCACCTGCGATTTTCCACCGCACATACCCAGGCCTGGATTTGTGGCGAGGCAAGACTGAGGGGACGGCTAATCACCAGCGCCCAGTGCATATGCTCGCACAGGGGGAGGGGATTGCGTGCAAAGATTACAGGCGCTAGGACCCTGCGGTCTCGGGATGACCACAACAGAAATTCGGGCCTGCACATACAGTGATCGTCCCGACACACATACTGCCAAGGTAGCAGACCTGACCAGCTAGCATGATCTAGGAAACACGTATGAGTGACCCCACCATGAACAATAACACAGACATAAGGGGGTATATTTATCAAAGAGTGAAGTTAGAGATCGCCACAGTCCTCTAGAGTGAAATTCCGACACTTCATTAATTTCCATGGGATTTTTAAGAGTATTTATCAATGGATAAAAGTACAAGAGCAGTAATGGGCCCCAAAGCACACCAATCAGTGATCATTTTTAAAGCATTTGCATCCAGGGTCGGACTGGGGGGCCCAGGGCCCACTGGGGCTGCTGTCCAGGACCCCCTTCTGGACCCCCGGACCCCACTGCTGCAGAGCTCGCACCGCCCCCCCTGATGCACCGCAGCTACGATGAGCGTGTGCGCTTCATTTTACGCCGGTCGCGGCAGGAAGGAAGTAGCGAGAAAAAGATCCTGTCTCCAGGGCGCAAACTTTTTTTTCGGGGGTCGGCAGATTGGGGGAGGGGGTCTGGGTTGGCGGGGGGCCCACTGGGTTTTTTCCCGGTGTCCCGTCGGCCTAGTCCGACACTGTTTGCATCTGGGGTCTGGCTGTGCTCTGCACCTCTGCATTTGAATGATGCGCCTCCCCCGCTCATCGTGAATACAATGCTACAAACACAGGCAGTGCTGTATTCATGGGGTAAATGCAAGTCTCTGTCTTCTATTCTAGAAACACAGAGTCCTTTGGAAATTCTTTAAAGTGCCGAGCAGAGCACAAATGCAAAAAACACTGTGGATCGAGCTTGTCCCCTAAAGTCCCCTATAAACATAATAACTCTTTAGCTTCAGTTAAAGGAAACTCTCCCAACAAAGCGGCAATAAAGGCTTCATTAACTGACTTTGCCAACAGAAACTATTGCACTGTTGGAAGAAAATCCTTTGACTCAGTCCATGAAAGAGAACAATTGCCCTTGGTAGTGATATATTGGTTAGTCACAGTGTCAAGAAAATCTGTAAATCTTGAAGCTCTCCTTTAGCAGCATTGTAACTAATAAGATCTATTTTCACTCCTCAGTTTTCTTTTGCACCTTCCAACCCATTTATGTACACTCCAGCGAGGGCACCTCTGAGTTAACTTTTATGTATCATGTAAAGAGTGATACTCTGAGACCATTTTCAGTAGGTTTTCATGTTTTATTATTTTGAGTCATTTAGCTTTTTATTTATCAGATCTGCAGTTTGTAATTTCAGCAATCTGGTTGCTAGGGTCCAAATTACCATAGCAACCAAGTATAGATTTGAATAAGTCAATAGGAGATGGCCTGAATAGAAGGAGATGCAGTAAAAAGTAACAATAACAATACATTTGTAGCCTTATAGAGCATTTATTTTTAGATGGAGTCAGTGATCCCCATTTGAAAGCTGGAAAGAGTCAGAAGAAGAAGGCAAATAAGTAACTATAAAAAGTATATAATGAAGGACAATTAAAACTTTACTTAGAATTGGCAATTCTACAAAATACTAAAAGAAAACTTAAAGGAGAATTCAACCCTTAACTGAAAAAACCCTACCCTACGTAGACCCCACTCCCTCCTCCACACTAGCCTAGCTGCCCCGGGGGAAATGCCCCTAACTTTTTACTTACCCCTCTGTGCAAATTCAGGGATCGCAGTTCACGGCAGCCATCTTCCGGGTCTTCGTGTCTTCTTCTGGCGCTTCGGGAATTTTCGTGAGTTTGGCGTATGCGCAGTTGTCGCAAACAACTGCGCATATGCTGATTCGCCGGTCTCAGTCTCAGATTACCGAAGACCTGGATGATGCCTGCCGTGAAGTCCGATCCCTGAATCTGCACCGAGGGGTAAGTAAAAAGTTAGGGGCATTTCGCGGGGGGTGGAGCTAGGCTGGGGGGGAAGGAGGGAGGGGGGTCTATGTAGGGTAGGGGGGTATGGTTTTTTTTAAGTTAAAGGTTGAATTCTCCTTTAAGGGTGAAGCACCCTTTTAACATTTAGAACAGAATGGGTGCTGCACAGATTCTCGGGAAAGCAGACGGACTTAAAGTCCACAAAACAGAACTAAATATAAATACCCGATTTCAACACAGCAGCCAAGCAGATAAGCCTTAAGCACAGACCCACATTTCATTTGTACAAACTATGGCTCTCCATATCCCAAAATAATACCTACAGGTATTTCACTTCTCTTTTTGCCTTGCAGTGATTGTCAAGTTGTCAACCATTATATAAGCCTTCAAGTGTCACATTTAACGGCATCAGAATTGGAGTGGGAGGAAATGTTAGTTACCAGGAATTCTGTTATTAAAAATACAGATACAAAGATTAGTATTAGAAATGGCACTGGCACTGAGTGAAAGCAGAAAAGTCAAACAGTCTGCAGAGTGGAGTCTCCAAAGGACAAAATACCTTAATCTTTATCATTATTGCATGACTCTCCTTTCCTAGATATCCCACAGGGCAGTGTTGTATCTCGGTCTCAATTCCTTCTTCCAACCTCAGGCGATATCACAATAATGGGCTGGCCAATATGGCACCCTCTGTCTTATACAGGTATGGGATCTGTTATCCAGAAAGCTTAGGACCAGGGGTTTTCTGGATAACGGATAATTCAGTAATTAGAATCTTCATACCTTAAGGTAAAGGCCAGACAGGACAGAAATCAGCGAGCATAATCCTCTTCTCTGTCTGTTTCCGGAAGCCTTGTGTCAGCACCACTCACTCAGTGGATTTCAGCTCGAAATGCAGTCTTGCATGATGCAAGGCTTCTGGATGTGAACAAAGAAGAGGATTGTGCTAAAATCTGCCAGCGCATTTCAGCAGGCTGATTTCTGCCCTGTCTTGCCCTAGCCTAAAGGTGGCCATAGATGGACAGATAATAAACAAAATGAATTTCCATACGATATTCGTGCATGTATGGTAGAAAAAGAGCCGACTGATATTAGTAGAAGCAGTTTCGGACTGGCCCACCGGGATACCAGGAAAACTCCCGGTGGGCCCAGGTATCAGTGGGCACTTCTGCTCACCCAGTTATTTGCCTTGTATGTCTATACCACAGCCATTCCCCCATTTCTAAGAGAGGAGAGAGGAAATGGAGGGAAGAATGGATGATAATATGTAAAGAGAAGTGATTAAAATAATAAAGAAATAAGAAAAAGAAGAAAGCAGAAAAGTGAATGAAGAGAAAAAGGAAAAATAATTTGGAGAGTCGGCCCGCACTCAAAGGTTTTCTGGTGGGTCCCAGGAATCCCAGTCTGACACTGGGCAGAAGACTTGGATAACGGCTCATCGATGGGGCTGGATGGAAAATTTTGATCGGGTGCCTTTGAAGGCTCTCAAACATCAGCCATTGTTAGTGCTGAATTGTCAGATACAGGTAGAATTCTATTGTTTCTACTTGTATATCTGACAATTTAGCTCTACACGTGTGTAATGAAACGAACGATCTTTCTTGTAAAGATCTTTTCCAAGAACAATTGTAATTGTTACAACTATGGCCACCTGTCTACTAGAAAATCATGTAAACATTAAATAAACCCAATAGGCTGGTTTTGCTTCCAATAAGGATTAAATATATCTCAGTTGGGATCAAGTACAAGCTACTGTTTTATTATTACAGTGAAAAAAAGAATTTATTTTTCATTATTTGGATAAAATCTATGGGAGACGGCCTTTCCCATGCCTGTACAAAGCATCTGCAAGACAGAAATCATTAGGAAGGTTATACAATTCCGACGCATGGCCAAAAGTTTTATTGGTATTTGAAGAAGTTCCTACCAATAAAAAAATAAAACTTGTAAAGATTATACTAAAACAACAAAAACTGGGTAAGTGGTAAGTAAAAAACAAATCAATGCAATATTTTTCCCCCAAAATGTTTTCACTAGAATTTCAGCGTAATTTTTCCTGACTTTAAAATGTTTGGATGCTGCTAGATGTCAGCTCTGCCAAGGAAAAAAAGTTTTGTGAATGTTGAATAAGTTACTCTGGCATCAATATGGGCATCGCATGGATTTTTACTTACACTATCTAACTGCACACATTTTTTAGAAAAAAATTTCAGGGGCCCAGTCCTTAAAGGAAATACTGAATTTTTATATACTAAACCTACAGTGCCAGCTCAAAGGTTCAGCAGCCCTATAACAGCAGTGATCCCTACCTTCACAGTCCCACAATCTCACCATCTTTTGAGTGTCAGTGGCACTGCACATGCTCAGTGTGCTCTGGGCTGCTGCTGAAAAGCTAAGCTGAACTGTTGCTGAAAAAGTAATTAATCTGTCATAAAAAATTATCAAACTCTATAGCAGATTGCACTGGTTTCTGAGCTGCCATGTAATTTGAATCTGCTCCTTTAAGAGTTGGCAAAGCAGGTGGGTAATACTGGTTTTTGTACTCTCAGACATTCCTTCAATAAAACTGTCACTCTGTTCTTCACTCCGAGCACCAAAGGTGTTGAGGTATACTAGGGGGCAGATTTACTAAGTTCGAGTGAAGGATTCGAAGTAAAAAAACTTCGAATTTAGAAGGTTTTTTTTTGGTTACTTCGACCTTCGACTACGACTTCACAATCGAACGATTCAAACTAAAAATCGTTCGACTATTCGACCATTCGATCGTTACAGTACTTTCACTTTAAGAAAAACTTCGACTACATACTTCGCCACTTTAAACCTACCGAGCACCGACCTTCCCCATAAGCTTTCTGAGCTTTTTTTCATCGAAGGAAAATCGTTCGATCGATGGATTAAAATCCTTCGAATTGTTTTTCCTTTGATCGTTCGTTCGAACTATTTGCGGTAAATCCTTCAACTTCGATATTCGAAGTCGAAGGATTTTACTTCGATGGTCGAATGTCGAGGGTTAATTAACCCTCGATATTCGACCCTTAGTAAATGGGCCCCTAGGAGTTGGGCTCAATTCAGGTTACCACAGTCTCTGGTATACTTCCCCTTTTTTCTGAAAGATAATATAAAACCCTTTTATTACTATTAAAATCAATTAGACAATTACACTCACATTTGTGTAGTAAAAATATGGGCACATCAAATCCCTTTGTTTGTGTTTTCGTTGATTATTTTGCGGTTGGGCTCCGGCCAGCGTTGCCTCTGTGTTTGATGTATTCGAATTTTCTTTCGTTAGTTGCCACATTTATTAATTCATTACCAATATTACTTAAATCTATCAATTCAGTATGTACATAGTTTTAGAATTATGAGCATCATTTTATAAAACCTTAATTTTACATGTAATGCCTATATTTTGTACATTATATAAAACTAAAAAATACAAAAGAAATCAAATATAAAAAAATCAAATATAAAAACATATCTAAAATCCCTCCATGTAATTAACACAAAATCCCCCATTATATTTCAATGTGTTTGAGGGTCTATTCTACCCTCAAACATACTACTGTACATTGGACTATGTTGGTGTTGATCTCATGGGTCTACAAGAAGGCTCGTAAATAAAAGTCTATGTTTAGACCTTTTGGTTCTAGTGTTTGAAGTGTATAAATCCATTAGCTTTCCCGTTTTAGCGTTTCTTTTATTATGTCGCCTCCTCTCCATCTTTTAGTCATTATTTCTATACCCCAGAACGTTAACCCTTTGGGGTTCTTATCGTGATGCACTTTAAAATGTTTAGAGACACTGTGGGTTTCTATACCCTTTTCTATGTTTCTAATGTGTTCCCTAATGCGATCTCGTAATTTTCCTATTTGTTTTTCCAATGTACTATAGTCTGCACGGACACTGCAAACAATAAATTACATTCTCTGTGCAACACTTTATACAGTCAGATATCTTATATTCCTGTTTAGTTTCAGTTGCAATGAACTTTTTCTTTTTTTCTCCATATTATCCATACTAGGGGGCACATTTACTCGAGTGAAGGAATAGAATAAAAAATACTTTGAATTTCGAAGTATTTTTTTGGCTACTTCGACCATCGAATTGGCTACTTCAACCATCGAATTGGCTACTTCGACCTTCGACTACAACTTCGAATCGAACGATTCAAACTAAAAATCGTTCGACCATTCGATAGTCGAAGTACTGTCTCTTTAAAAATACTTCGACCACCTGCTTCACCACCTAAAACCTACCGATCCTCAATGTTAGTCTATGGGGAAGGTCCCCATAGGCTTTCTAGCCAATTTGTGATCGAAGGAAAATTGTTCGATTGATGGATTAAAATCCTTCGAATCGTTCGATTCGAAGGATTTAATCGTTTCATTGAACGATTATTCCTTCGATCGAATAGCGCTAAATCCTTCGACTTCGATATTCGAAGTCGAAGGATTTAACTTCGACAGTCGAATATTGAGGGTTAATTAACCCTCGATATTCGACCCTAAGTAAATGTGCCCCTAGGAGTTGCAGCTCTGGAAGAGCAGGAGTACAGAAGGTTAAACAAAGAGTAATACAGAAACAGTTGAGGTGCATGAGTATTCTCTGTTGAGACCTTCTCTGAGCTTCTCTGAGCTGTTAAACTCTGAAGGGATAAAGCTGCAGGAAACAGGAGAAAGGAAGTGTAATTCAGGTCAAGATTTGTCTCTGCCAGAAAACAGATTCTTGCTAGAAATAGCAGAAAAATAAATGGAAGAAGAGTTACTCTAGTCACTATACTGCTACCTGAAATAATACAAATCTAAAAATGTACAAATGACTATAAGTCTGACATTGGGTTCTCTGCTTAGACAAATCCTTTGTACACTATTGGGTATTGAGTTCAATATATTTGCATCCCTACAGTATATACCCGTGTTCCACATTAGACCAATATATATAGGGTGTATGCGAAGGGGCCATGCTTAGAATGCAGATGGTGCATATGAAGAAATGAGACGGCCTACGGGAGAACCAACTTTTTTAAACATAAGAATGGAATAAGGTTATTCCTGAAACTAATAAAATGAATGTGCTGCATTGATATCTCAAGCTACCCCTCACAGATATCAAGAACAAACCTTTCCCTTGTATTAAAATTAAGGATGCAACGAATCCACTGTTTGGGATTCGGCTGAACCCCCGTGAAAGATTTGACCGAATACCGAATTTGATTTTGCATATGCAAATTAGGGGGGAAAGTGTGAACATTTTTTTCACTTCCTTGTTTTGTGATGAAAAGTCACGTGATTTCCCTTCTGCCCCTAATTTACATATGCAAATTAGGATTCGGTTCAGCCAGACACAAGGATTTTGCCGAATCTGAATCCTGCTGAAAAAGGCCGAATCCTGAATTCGGTGCATCCCCAATTACAATTGTTACCTGCCTATTGTTTTCAAAGACAAATCGATATATTTGATCCCTTTATTTAATCGCACAAACTAAAGAAAGACTTCAGATGACTCTACCTTGTATGCATGGATTATTTCGAAAAAGAGGTAGCAAACAGTCCATTTCCAATTGTCTCCTTCTGTTCTCAACTCTAATGGGAGAAGAATAGAAGATGGAAAGACCAAGCATTTTAGATTAACCAAGAGTACATGCTAAATTGCATATTCTTGGGTATTTATAATGATCACATACCTCCCAATATTCCCCTTGTAATAGGGCCAACCATAGAAAATAAATTGTGTAGAGCAGGGATTGCCAACCTTTTTTTTACCCTTGAGCCACATTCAAATGTAACAAGAGTTGGGATGTGTAAAACATATTTATCAACACATCCTGGACTTTCTGAATGACTATTGGTGATGAGAACCTTTTCAATTTTACACATGACACTAGTCTAAGGGATGTGACATTTACAGTGACAGATAGGAAGACTATTGGAATAAGAGTGGGGAGAACTAATTGAAAAATGAATGTTATGGAAGGATTGATGATACAGTTCTCAATAAGGACTTATAGAGGCAAGGTATGTCGATTCTCAATAGTGAGGTGAAAATGTTTATTACTTTTGATAAAAACGAATTTTCATCCTTTAAAAATTATTTTTTAGAACAAACAGAAATAAACAGAGCAAGCAGATATAAGAATGAACATATACTTTAAAAAAATTCACCAATTTCACAAATCAGTCTAAATAAGAATCCTCGGTTTAGTGCTTTCACCTGGGCTTGTAATTCATATACAGGTATGAAACCTGTTATCCAGAATTCTCGGGACCTGGGGAATAAGGGATCTTTCCCTTAATTCCGATCTTCATACCTTAAGTTTACTAAACAATTATTTAATCATTGATTAAACAGAATAGGCTTGTTTTGTCATCAATACGGATTCATTATATCTTAGTAGTTGGGATCAAGTACGAGCTACTGTTTTATTATTACATAATGGAAATCATTTTTAAATATTTGGATTATTTTGGTAACATGGAGTCTATGGGAGACTTCCTGTATGTTAGATCTTTCTGGTTTCCACATAACTGTAATGGAAACAGAAGTTTCTTACCTCCAAGATGGCGACGGCGTCCAAGATGGCGACGGCGTCCAAAATGGCGACTCCTTCCTTCCCCACGTGGATCCTGCTGGTCGCAGTGTGATGACGTCGGCTTCCTCTCGCCCACCGATTGTTTGCCGGCGACGGAATGGTCGCCGGCGTCAGAATGTGCGTCGGCGTCACGGCGATAGCGTCTTGACGCCGGCGTCAGCGTCATGACGTCATTGCGTCCAAATCTTGGCGCCAAATCTTGCCTATTTAAACCCCTTGGACACTACAGATGTTGCCCAAGTATAGGTTCATCTTCGTGATTCCTGGGTGTTGTATTATTGACTGATTTCTTGTGTACCTACCTTGCCTGTTATTCGGATTGACCCTTTGCTGCCTGGATTGAACCCTTTGCCTGTACCTCGACTATTCTCCTGCCTGATCCCTTTGTACCACAAACTCGGTGACTACCTGCCTCCTCCTTGGTCCGCACTCCAACTGCGCCTTCGGGCCCTTACATTATACTTGGGCCATGGACCCATCTGAGGAGGCCGCGGCTCAACCAGATTTCGGAAGAGCCTTTCGTGGGATTGCCTCTCGCATGGAGGCCTATGAAGCTCAGCAGACGCACTTCGGCCAAGCCCTGGAGGCCATTCTGGACAAATTGTCGGCTCTCACTCCTACGGCTCAGGTTACTGCCTCTGCTTCAGCCACTATTCCAGTGGCGCCGTTTCACGTCTCCGAACCCCGGATTCCGGCACCTCCGCTCTTCAGTGGTGACTCTGAGGCTTGTAGAGGGTTCATCAATCAGTGTGAAATCCAGTTCACTCTGCTACCTCATCAGTACATCTCGGAACGTGCCAAGGTGGGATACATCATTACCCGCTTGACTGGTAAAGCCCTGGAATGGGCATCACCGTTGTGGGAGAAAGAGGATCCCCTGATCGATGACTCGAAGGCCTTTATTCGTGATCTACGCACTGTGTTTGATGCTCCTGGCCGGTCTGCATCTGCCTCTTCCCGCTTATTCCAGATCCGCCAAGGAACACGTTCGGTGCCCGAATACGCCATCAAATTCCGCACTCTAGTTGCCGAGACTAATTGGAACAACGACAGTTATCACGCTGCCTTCTACAACGTGTTGTCCATGCGCCTGAAGGACGATTTGGTCTCACGTGAATTGCCTACTCGTTGGGAGGATCTGGTGGCCTTGGCAGTCAAAGTGGACACTCGCCAAAGAGAGCACCTTGCCGTAAAGGAACGTGTGAGGAAGTTTCAACCTCCCCTGGCTCCCCGCTTCCAGAGACCTATCCTTCCCAGTACTACTCCTGCTTCCTCGGCTCCGGCTTCTTCTCCTCCCACCTCTGAAGAACCTATGCAGATTGGTCGTGCTCGTCTTTCTGAACAGGAAAAGTTAAGGAAAAGGGCTGCTGGACTCTGCTTATACTGTGGGGGCAAATCCCACTTTGCCCATGAGTGCCCTGCAAAGTCGGGAAACGCCAACGCCTAGGTAAGTTTGGGGAAACTTACCTGGGCGGAATTGATCAACTTCCCCAAACCTCTGCTCATCGTTTCCTTCTTCGTGTACAGTTCCATTTGGCTTCCAAGACCATCTCTACGCAAGCTTTCCTTGACTCCGGCGCAGCTGGGAACTTCTTGGATAAAGCCTTCGCTGAACGTCATTCTATTCCTCTCCAAAGTCTGGCTGTTCCACTTCGTGTCCTTGCTATCGATGACCGGCCTCTTTCTTCTGCCTTCATCTCCAAGTCTTCGCAGGAATTATCATTCCAAGTGGGCACCCTGCATACCGAAAGACTTTCATTCTTGCTTATTGAATGCCCCTCGACTCCAGTGGTCCTTGGACTCCCTTGGTTGCGCACCCATAATCCAGTCATTGACTGGTCCGCAACTCAAATTTCTCGTTGGAGTTTCTTTTGTCAACAGAACTGTCTTCCGGCCCAGTCCCTGGTCAAGGTATCCTCTGTTGTTCCTAATTCTTCAATTCCTCCTGCCTATCAAGATTTCTCCGATGTCTTCAACAAGAAATCTGCTGAAGTTCTGCCTCCTCATCGACCCTATGATTGCCCTATCGAGCTTCTTCCTGGTACTATGCCTCCTCGAGGACGTACTTACCCGCTCTCTCCTTCAGAAACCGCAGCGATGAAAGAGTACATCCAGGAATATCTGCTTAGAGGCTTCATTCGTCCTTCTTCTTCTCCTGCTGGGGCGGGCTTCTTCTTCGTTGAGAAAAAAGATGGCAGTCTACGTCCCTGCATCGATTATCGCGGATTGAACAAGATTACAGTAAAAAACCGCTACCCGCTCCCTCTCATTTCCGAGTTATTTGATCAGCTCAAAGGTGCCAGCATCTTCACCAAGCTTGATCTCCGTGGAGCCTACAATCTTATTCGGATCAGAGAAGGAGACGAATGGAAAACCGCATTTAATACTCGTGATGGGCACTACGAGTATCTCGTGATGCCCTTTGGACTGTGTAACGCCCCTGTTGTTTTTCAAGAGCTGGTTAATGATGTCTTTCGGGACTTACTTGGCATAAGTGTGGTCGTATACCTAGACAACATTTTAATCTTTTCTTCAAACCTTTCCGAGCATCGAATCCAGGTACGGGAAGTTTTATCTCGGTTAAGAAGAAATAATCTGTTTGCCAAGCTGGAAAAGTGCTCCTTCGAAGTTTCCTCCATTCCCTTTCTGGGGTACATTATTTCCCAACAAGGCTTCAAGATGGATCCGGCTAAAGTTTCTGCGATTCAGGATTGGCCTCTCCCCACCAGTACTAAAGCCATCCAGAGGTTTATTGGCTTTGCCAATTATTACAGACAGTTCATCAAGGGCTTCTCCTCCAAGATTTCCCCTATCCTGTCTCTCATTCGGAAGGGTGGGAAACCTCAATGTTGGCCTCCTCAAGCTTTAGAAGCTTTCAAGATCCTTAAAGATTCTTTTTCTTCTGCTCCAATTCTTAGACACCCGGATCCTCTTCTACCATTCTTCATTGAGGTGGATGCCTCCGACGTTGGGGCTGGTGCTGTGTTGTCTCAAAGGTCTTCTAATGATGGCAAACTGCATCCTTGTGCTTTCTTTTCTAAAAAGTTTTCTTCTCCTGAGCAGAACTATGATGTGGGAAACCGTGAGCTGTTGGCAGTCAAATTAGCTCTTGAAGAGTGGAGACATCTGTTGGAAGGATCATCTGTGCCAGTATCTATCTTTACGGATCACAAAAACCTTGAATACATCCAGTCTCTTAAACGCCTTAATCCCAGGCAAGCTAGATGGGCACTTTTCTTCTCCAAATTCAATTTCGTAATCACGTTCCGCCCGGGATCCAGAAACAAGAAAGCTGACGCCCTTTCTAGAAGCTTCATTCCCGAAGATTCGTGTTCTGAAGATCCTGAACCCATTGTGCCTCCCGTCAAAATTATTGCTGCCTTATTTCCCACCATGGCCTCTCAGTTATTATCTGCACAGTCCTCTGCTCCTGGTGATACTCCTTTGGGAGTCGCTTTTGTTCCTCCAGATCTCCGTCATTCCATCCTTGCTCAGTCCCATAATTCCAGACAAGCTGGCCATCCTGGAATTAAGAAAACTACCGAACTCTTGTCTCGCCTAGTATGGTGGCCTTCTCTTCGAAAGGACGTCAAAGATTTTGTCTCTTCTTGTTCTGTTTGTGCTGCCTCCAAGTCTGGTCACTCTCCTCCCAAAGGATTACTTCTACCTTTACCCATTCCCTCTCGTCCATGGACTCATCTGGCGATGGATTTCATTGTGGATTTGCCTGTTTCCCTCGGTCATACAGTTATGTGGGTCGTGATTGACAGATTCAGCAAGATGGCCCATTTCATTCCCCTGCGAAAGCTACCTTCTGCTCAAGAACTCTCTAAATTATTCATCCAACATATCTTTCGCCTTCACGGATTCCCAGCTGAAGTGGTGGTTGACAGAGGTTCCCAATTCGTTTCCAAATTTTGGAGATCGTTATGCAAAGCACTTCATATCTCTCTCCAATTTTCCTCTGCCTATCACCCCCAATCTAATGGAGCTGCCGAGAGAGTCAATCAAGCTTTGGAGCAATTTCTTCGTTGCCATGTATCTTTGTGCCAGGACGATTGGGCAGATCTTCTTCCTTGGGCAGAATTCGCTCATAACAACGCTATGCACGCTTCTTCCGAGAAATCTCCATTCTTTTGTGTCTATGGCCAGAATCCTCTTGCATTCCCTCAAGATCTTCTTCTCACTAACGTCCCTGCTGCCAATGATCAGGCTGCTCATATGCTTGCTATCTGGGTAGCCACCAAAGCTAATTTGGAGAAAAGTTTTTTGTCTCAGAAGAAATTCGCGGACAAGAGAAGAGTTTCGTCTCCACAATATTGCCTCGGTGACAAGGTCTGGCTTTCTACACGGAATATTCATCTTAAAGTTCCTACTCCCAAACTCGGTCCCAAGTTCATCGGTCCTTTCCCTATTATTGAAATCATCAATCCCGTGGCAGTTCGTCTTCAGCTTCCTCCCGAAATGCGGATTCCTAATGTCTTCCATGTATCTCTTCTCAAGCCGGCAAAAGATTCTTCTTCTTCTTCTTCATCTTCTCCTACTCCTGTTCTTATTGATGGACACCAAGAGTTTGAAGTCAAAAGAATTCTGGACTCTCGAATTTCCAGGGGTAGGTTACAGTATTTAATTGAGTGGAAGGGGTTTGGTCCCGAAGAGTGCTCCTGGGTGAAGGATTCTGACGTCCATGCTCCTCTTCTTATCCAAAGATTCCACAAACAATTTCCTTCCAGTCCCGGTTTTGGTGGTCCTGAGGCCCCCCCTAAGTAAGGGGGGACTGTAATGGAAACAGAAGTTTCTTACCTCCAAGATGGCGACGGCGTCCAAGATGGCGACGGCGTCCAAAATGGCGACTCCTTCCTTCCCCACGTGCATCCTGCTGGTCGCAGTGTGATGACGTCGGCTTCCTCTCGCCCACCGATTGGTTGCCGGCGACGGAATGGTCGCCGGCGTCAGAACGTGCGTCGGCGTCACGGCGATAGCGTCTTGACGCCGGCGTCATGACGTCATCGCGTCCAAATCTTGGCGCCAAATCTTGCCTATTTAAACCCCTTGGACACTACAGATGTTGCCCAAGTATAGGTTCATCTTCGTGATTCCTGGGTGTTGTATTATTGACTGATTTCTTGTGTACCTACCTTGCCTGTTATTCGGATTGACCCTTTGCTGCCTGGATTGAACCCTTTGCCTGTACCTCGACTATTCTCCTGCCTGATCCCTTTGTACCACGAACTCGGTGACTACTTGCCTCCTCCTTGGTCCACACTCCAACTGCACCTTCGGGCCCTTACAATAACGGATCATTTGAGATATATATATCAAAGGAAGTACTAAGAGATGGATAGAGAGATTGGGAAAGGGTAGAAAATGAGTAGGAAGAGGGGGGGAGGGGAAGAAGCAAATAAACATATATGGGATCATCAAGAGAACAAAGGGTTTAAGATAAAGTTTTGTATATTTCCAATTATTTGAAATTCAATCTACTCCCTTATTATAGTGCAATGGGATTAACGATCTCGCTAAATTTGGGTGGTGTGGCCCAACCATTACCAAGACTACTGACAGCGGTTTGCAGCATTTGTACTCCCCTAACTCCTGGGAAAGGGGTTTACTGTAAACAAGTTTATGGGGCCCATTTACTAAGGGTCGAAGTAAATTTGAAGTGAATTTTCTAATTCAAAAACTTCGAATTTCGAAGTAATTTTTGGGTACTTCGACCATCGAATAGGCCAAACTTGATGAGCGACATTTTTCGACAAGTTTCAATGCAAAAATGACGCCCGTTGACTCCAATTGTTGCGCCTTGGATGATAAAAAACGTCATTGACTTCAATGCATTTTGGCGAATTTTTGCAGTTTTGTGAATTTTTCGGGAAGCGAAACAGCTCAGATTCGCCCATCACCACGTTAGGTGCACAAAAAGCAGAAACCATAACAAGCAACCATAGGCTCTGTAGGCTTATAGTACTTACAAGTTTATTTTTTTCAATTGGGCAAAACGTTTGTCATAAGCTATACAGCACCTATATATTTGTATATATGAGAAAAATGTTAACAAAAACAGAAAACAATCTGCAAAACGATTAAAATGCTAGATATCATGAGTAACGGAAGTCTACAGAAAACCTTCTAATGATGCACTATCCAATATAATTAATGGATCAGTTTTGTGGTTTGCAGATTGAGTTTCATAAATAAGAATATTTTACCCATTCACACCCATGAATTCTTCATCGCAGAGACCACCATCTTGTCATGTGAACAAATCCCCTGAGTATTGTCCATGATTCTGCCTTACAGAGGATTTTCTGTTGCCCGTGTCTTCATTTCACCTTATCATTTATGTGTCAAAATCCCTCGGTGTGATCTATCCATTGTGATGACCACCTTCTTATTTCAGGGATTTAATTGGAATATCAAGGTGGCAGTTCATGTGTCAATTAAACAATGTTGATGGCTGCTCTCCAAATACTCATTATTCGCAGATAGATTCTTCTGAGCCCAGCTGTCATTACATTATTATTATTATTCTATCTACATGGTGTATTTTACACTCAGCGCTTGTATCCCATGAGGGTAGTTTCAACCCTGGCAAGTCATCTGCAGGCAAATGTCCTACCAATTAAACAAACTACAGTCCCACTGAAATTCACTCAATGCTGTAGGTTCCCATAGAAACTTCCTCCTTTTATAGAAACGTAGGTGCCTAATTAAGAAGGAACTATATTGAGAAGATACTCACCTATGAGTTTTAGGTTCCAGCGTATTATATTTATTTCCTTTGTCGCTTTCAATTAAAACACAACAGAATGTATTAAACAGACAATTAAATGAAATACCCACGTAATTAACTAGTATTGGGTGTCCCTACAGATTCCTAAAAACGGCTTTAATTATGACACAATTTCACTCATGACAAGTTAATGAACAAAGATGAATGTGTTGTTGGAGAAGAATTCCTTTTTTTTTCCTTATGAGGAAAAGGATATTTTTATGGTGATGTCCAAGTTTACCCTGATCATGGTACCGTTTCCTTAAAATCGATTCCTTGTGGCATCTTTTAAACATTCCTGTCTTTCCTGTAAGATCAGACCATGCACCAGCCATGGTTTTATTTGAATAATATCCATCTATAAATAAAGCTCCCAGGACTGAATGCAAAATTCAAGTTGAATGGCTACTAATTTATATTGTAGAAGCTATAACTAGTGATGGGTGAATTTATTGGCCAGGCGCGAATTCGCAATGAATTTCCGCATCTCGATGCCGGCGATTAAATTCATGAATTGTTTTTTTTACGCTATCGACAATTTCAACAATTAAATGCACGCCCATTGACTTTAATGCGTATCAAATTGTCGGAATGGTTGCCGGCGTCAATTGCCGGCGTCAATCGAACGACCGATTTTAGCGAAATCCTACCAATCCTTCGAAATTATCGTGCGGTTAGTGGGATTCGAACGATCGTACATCTTAATATTTTTCGGCCAACATCTGTCAGAAAATTGATCGTCTAGTTTAAAAAATCTTTATTGGTCCCAGTGCAATCTATCTATGTTTGTAGGGCCAACCAGGCAGCTCCCCTTCAGTTTTGCTGCCACTATCGCCCGAAATGGTCTTTTTAATTGATGGACACATCGTAAATTTAAACGATCATTTCGAGATAATCGTGTTCTCACGATAACGATTGGATCTTTTAAATATCTTTACATCTATGGCCAGCATAAGGGAGTTGTTTATCAAAATCCAGTTTAGACCAAACTAGAATCCATGATTTGACCTTATTTATCATTGAAAAAAACTCCCTAAAATTGGTTCTGGAAAAAAACATGAAAAATTCTGAGTTTTGTGGAAAAAACCTAAAATTTTTCAGGTTTTATGCCCAAAACTCTCCAAATCATTCGAAACCCGCGTGTTTTTTTTTGTATTTGTGGCCAAAACTCAGCACAGACCATAATTTGAAATGTGACCTTTGACTTCTACAGGACCCCGATAGCTTGGATATGGAGTATTTTCGGATTCTGACTTTTAGCAGCCACTGGGTATTATAAATTCCTCGAAAAACTCACATTTTTCGAGTTTTTCGCATTTGGACTTTGATAAATAACCAGCCAAGTGTTTCTACCAGAACAAATCACTTCCACAGGCACGAGTTAAAGAGGGAAGAATAACTACACAATAGCCAAAACCTAAAGTATTCCCTTGTCCACTCTCATGTTTGAAGGATCTCTAATATTCAAGTCCCAAACCATTCCCACCCCAAGTAGTACCATCAAACTACTCACTATTTGAACCTAAGGATCCCTTGTTCCTACATACTTGGTATAAGTGCATTTAGCTGCTACACACTATGGTCGGTTTTAACCACTACGGAGCCCGAGTTGAAAAAGGAATACGGCTCCCTAGAAAAGCCTGTGGGAATTATCAGAATATTTTAAAATGTTCATATACACATTTCTACTAATTTAAATCCTTCAAATTGCCATGACATAATATTTCCTCTTTATTGAATGGCACGGAAGATAACTTCATTCCTTTTGCCCACTGTACGTTGGAAAATGTCAATTATACAATCCACTGTATCCTGTTTAGATGCACAATATAGTTACTATACGATTGTCTGTCTAAATAATCGTTATCTGAATCAGTCATACACTGTTAAAGCTTGACTTAAATATATCGCAATAAATTGTGCAGTCTCAAAGCTGCTGTATATTCATAGCTGAGTAACAAAAGTAATGTTTCCAAAATCATTAAACTTAACAACCATTAACAACTATATGATTGTTGTTTATTCATTCAGATAAACACATAATAATACATTTCTAGCTGCGTATATACTGACATTTTTTCTATGTAGGTCGTCAGTCAGCATGGCTGCATTTAGTTTATTAGGTGGTGGTTAGTTTAGGGGCTAATCGCCTCGTTTTTGCGGCGACCAAATGCCTTCCCTGACTCTGCACCGGCTAAAATGAAAAACCGGCGGTGCTAATCGCACACGGCGGTTCGTTTTCCGAAGTCCACTTTGGGCGACTTCGGAAAACGAATCACAGCGTGTGATTAGTGGCTAAATGCGGCCGTTTATTTTCCAAATATTCTCAGATCTGATTGCTTGCTTCACTTAGGAGGCCAATACAGTCACTGCGGCTGTTCATTATCCAGCCAAACAACCAGGATCTGACCAACAATGGAATACAGAAGGAGAAGGAGCTATCTGATGGCACATACTTAAAGATAACTTTTAGTATGATGTAGCGACTGATATTCTGAGACAATTTGCAATTGGTTATCATTTATTATTATTTGCGGTTTTTTTAGTTATTTAACTTTTTATTCAGCAGCTCTCCAGTTTACAGTATCAGCCATCTGATTGCTAGGGTCCACATTACACTAGCAACAATGTACTGGTTTGAATAAGAGACTGGAATATGAATAGGAGAGGCCTGAATAGAAAGATAAGTAATAAAAAGTACCAATAACAACACATTTGTAGTCTTACAGAGCATTTGTTTTAGATGGGGTCAGTGACCCCCATTTGAAAGCTGGAAAGAGTCAGAAGAAGAAGGCAAATAATTAAAAAACTATAAAAAATAAATAATGACAATGAATTGCAAAATTGGCCACTCTTTAACATACTAAAATTGAACGTAAAGGTGAACCACCCCTTTAAGGAGGCCATACACTATAAGAGCTGCTCATTTGGCAAGGTAGCCAAACGAGGAGATCTTTCCCCGATATGCCCACCAAAGGCAGGGTTATATTGGGCTAATCCAATCATTCAGCCCTAGGGCCAACCGATCAGATTACACTGAAGGGAATAGGAGCCAACGGGACAAGTACCGCATGAACTAGCCGATGCAGTCCTCGATCATAGGGGAAAATCAAACCAATCCGATCAATATCTGGCTGATTTTTGGCCAGATATCGGTTTAGGGAGGCCCATTTGAGTGACCCATATATGGGCAGATAAGATGCCAAATCAGTCTAAAGGACCCAAATCGGCATCTTAAATTTTACCAACAATAAGTGCAGTTGTTGGCAGATATTGTAAGATTTGTTGGATAATTTTGACGCCTACACCTGATGATATTGTTAGAAATGGTTGGGGTTTTTAAGAATAAGGACCCAGAGCAGATTATTTGCTCGGGGTCCTCTGAAGGTATGCTATTCCACTGTAATTAATAAATAATTATCTGTATTCACCTTCCCTCCCCAAATGCCAAGGCTAATATATTCCAGAATAAAATGGATTGTGGATCGTGTGTGATATACACGAGACTAAATTCCCAGGCCTATCAACAAGCAGGATATCATACGCCTGTACAACTGAACAAGATACTGTAATTATGTTTAAGGATTCAGGGTACATATCTATATAATACACAAAAGCCATGAATATCATGTAAATTATATCCTTATAAACGGTGAGTTCTGATGTCATCAGTTATAAACGGTGAGTTCTGATGTCATTTCTGTCACATGACTCACTGACATTTGTGTATTATAATAAATAAAGTACCCCCATTTGCAAAATATGAGGATATTAGAAGTTACCTCGGGGTTCCATGACCTGTATAAAAACATATGGTCATGAAACTCCTCGGTAACTTATAATATCCTTATAATTTACAAGAGGGGGTACTTTATGCACTATATATTAATGTCTATGTTCTATACATTTAAGGGTTTCCTGTTTAAAAAAGAAATTTCGCTTTGTCTCATATTCACCACTTCAGTGGATAATGACACCTCAGGTCAGATTCTCGACACATCTCAATGACTTGTCACACCTCTTATGCACCAGATTTCTTAGTTTCTCTACTATAAATTCATTGGATTTTGAAGGCCTCCCTTTTCACGTTTAAAGGGCATGTTAAGTCTAAAATAGAATAAGGCTAGAAATGCTGTATTTTGTATACTAAATATAATCATGAACTTACTGCACCACAAGCCTTATCAAACACATAATTTATGCTTTCAAAGTTGGCTACAGGGGGTCACCATCTTGTAACTTTGTTATACATCTTTACAAGACTAAGACTGTGCACATGCTCAGTGTGGTCTGGGCTGCTTAGGGATCATCATAAACAAAGCTGCTTGAGTTCTGCATGACTGGAAAGTAAGGTGGGGGCTCCCCCTGCTGTTCATAAGTAGGATTGTTTCCCTGCTCAGCAGTTAGGGACCATCTGACAATTCCTATCCACAGCAGTAAATGAAGGGAGAATTTCACTGTATACAGTCAGGTTTCTTACAAAAACGGTACACATTTTTTTATTAAAGTAGATTGGAGATAGGTTTCTTTTTCATTAAAGAAAGTAAAAATGGGATTTTATTTTTTTGCCTTTACATGCCCTTTAACTCCTGCAAAGCTTTCTCAAGCTTTATATAAGCTTTAACTGCCTCTGAGACTGCAGTTCAAACCATTTAAACCAGTTCAAACCATTCCAGAGGAGGGAAACGACAAGAATGTAATTCTGCTATAAATTCTAAGAAAAGAAGTGCAGACAACTTGAAAGACATGAAAATGTTGCCAACTCCTTTGATATGTCCTAACAAGGGACCAAAGCCCTCATTGAATGTGTCTGTTTGCACAAACAGTTTGACAAGTTCAAATAACACAGGTATGTTGGTAACAATGGCTTCACCATGCTCTGCCCATAAAACCATAAAGGCTTGGGATCCTACATATGTGCAATGCATTAAACACAAGTCAATTATCCCACTGGGTATGGTCCGTAAAAGACCTGCAAGGTATAAAAACATCATCAATTCCGCACATTAATCTGCATGTACATCAAAGAAAACAGAAGAGACTGAAATAAACCCAGGAGTAAACTAGAAACCTCTGATACTTTGCACATGATAGAGGCACAGAAGCCATCAGGTGCTTGGCCGGCCATACGTATAAATACTTTGGTGGGGGTAATCATGACAAATTAATAATTTCGGTATGTGTAAAACTGATGTTTTTGGGCAAGGAACTCTAAAAAGTTTTTTTTTTATAGGACCCAGCAACTTTTAGTATTAGTGGCAATCTCCCTAAATTAATTTAGCTTTTACGTAACAGGACTCTTGGCATCAGAATGAGGTTACAAGAAATTTAAGGAGGAAGAATAAGAAATAATAAGAAGTAATAAGCAGTGTATGGTTCTTCTGTCTCTGTATCACTGTTTTGAGCTAACAGAGGCCCTGAACATGGGTTGAAGTGGCCATAACCAGAAATTCCATCCGCAAGCACATCTGCAATTTACTAACAGGCGTAGAAGACAGTTTGCTAGCGAAAGAGACCCTCACCAGTGAAGTTACGTGCCCTATCGCCAGGCAAATTTTCGCTCAGATGAACGTTCGTTACTCCTTTGCCAGCTTAGACGAAATGATAAGATGAAGCTACATCCTCCCTGGGGAGCTTCGCCAATGAGGCGACTTGAGACTGTCGCCTCAGGTGGCAGCGCCCCACTAGGTACCAGGGGTGGCAAAAATGCCGCTCCTGGTACTTTCAGAGCCGAATTTCCGGTTTTCAAACAGGAAATTCGGCTCTTCTAGTGCAGAGAGCGCAGTTAGGCTCTCTGCGCTAGTGCACTGGCCCTCTCTGCTGCCCTGGTGGACCCCGTCTGGCGCAAAAAGCTAAGGGGGAGGGGGGCGGCAGCAATTGCTGCATCCTCCTCAATCTTATGTTAGTGACATCATATCCTGTATGCCGAAAAGTCATAAAAAAAGTTCTAAATGCTGAAGTTTTTATATATTTAAAGCGGGATTACCTTCAAAAGTTTTAACTATTAAAAAATTTTGTGTTTACAATTTTTTATATGTAACAATTTGAGGGGCATGCCACATTTGTTTTAGGGTGGACTTGTGTCTAGGGCATTAGAGGATCTATTTTGTTTATATTTTGCTTCCTTGGACATGTGTAATAATAAGTGGCTACTTCAAGCATTTGTACCAACATCACTAATAAAGACATATATACGACCTATATGTAACTGCCCTATTCAAATCGACCTAAGCACAAGTGTACTAACAAAGTTTCGCTAGGCAGAAATGAATGCTAGCGAAAGTTTGCTATGAAATGGTCGCGCTGACGAAATAACGCTAGTGGTAATGAATTTACGGCTGGCAGCGTGGAGCAAAGTGTGGCAGAGCCTTCACTGCCGAAAATTCACCCTTTAATGAATTTGCCCCCAAGTGTAAATTGATCACAAAGCGGATCTTTTCAAAAAGTCAAAATAACAACTGATAAAGAACGACTGGGCAACTTCTACTTAGTGAGACTGTTTCCCTTTTCCCTATTTCCAGTCCATGAACACTGATCATTGTTAATAATTATAAAGAGATGAGAGGGAAGAGCCATGAGACAATCCAACCTACACCTACAGCTTGTGTTGATCTACAACCCCCAACACCCTAAAGCTAGTCATGTATTTATACTATAGACTGAACTCCCAAATGCAATACTTAAGGAGCCTTGGAACTGCATAAGGCTGTTGATAATTTTATTGCTATGACCTCGTTATATGGAAGGCAAACATCGAGATAAGACTATTTCAAATGGAATGAGGTTTATTGAGTTTAAAAAAGAATTTTTAATGGTTTTGCCTTGGGAAAATGATCATGTCCCATGAGCGTTTTGCCAAAGATACTCCCCTTTTCACAAGCTTTTATGGATTAAAATGGGAGTACACATACATACGTTATATAACTTGAACCCTCCCAAAATGTTGGAAGAGGACTGAATGTTCTTAGCTATAGATATTGCACTGAAAATAGTTTCCCACTTACAACTGTCCCTCAGCCTTGTAGTTCTTTATCTGTTAAAAGCAGACACAGGGAGGAATCAGCAAATGAAGAAAGCACTTCTGTACAAAGGGGCCTCATCTAGTATCTGCTGACACTCTGAATTCTGTCAGTAACTTACAAAGTAGACTCATCACTGGGTGTCATTAATAAGAGAAATAATAAATGGGGGAACATCACTCCTCCCTTCACCTTTCCTGCCTTGGGCATGTGGTTATTGTAGCGTCAGAATGATAGGGGCATTTGTTATTCGATTTTATTATTCTTACACTCTGACACATAACCATTTGTCCATCATTGGAATAGGCTGTTCTCATATAAATGAGGTCATATAAAAATATATTATCACCTCCGAAATTGCGCCAGCAACGGCTTTGCTCACATCGCCACACTTCGCCAGGTGAAAATTCGCCAGGACAACACTAATTCACTAAAGTTGAGTCCAAGGCGCCGAACGATGGCGACATTTCGCTAGTGTTAATTCGGCAAGCAAAGCGAAGTTGCGCTAGAGTTGGCTAATTTGCATACGGCGGGAAGTTAAATTGCAATGGACGTATATGTTGCAGCAAATACATTACATTACACAAGGCCGGGAAACCTTAATAAAATAGTGTTGTTATAATGCCCTACACATGAGCCCAGTGTATAGTTTATGTGCCATATGTTAGGAAATGTAGGGGGGAAGCCAGTTACCCTAAAAAAAATTATGATCTTTTGCAGCCTATGACCCTGAAAAACTGAAAAGACACCAGCGTTTTTTGGGACTTAGAGAAAGTTTCAATTTTTTTTGAGGAACTCCTATCTACTCTATTGCACTTTGCCTGGACTGAGGTGGCGAAGGCAAGTCTGGCGCAAGAGGTAATGTTCAGTAAAATCCGCATCTTAGTGAATTTGCGTATTTACGTCCATTCACCAGAGTGAAAATTCACCTGGATTAGAGTGTGAAGTACTTCACTTCACTAGCGAATTTAAGCAAGCGCCATTAGTAAATAGGCAAAGTCGAATTTTCGCTAGCGTTAGTCACATTGCCCTTTAGTAAATTTGCCCATATGTATATGATATCTTCCAGTTAAATAGCTCTGCAGTTTTGTTCCCGAATATGCTCCACTTCTATATTTAGATATTAGGTTCCTTTTCTGAAAAACCTAAAGCTAACTTTGCCCAGTATGTCCTAAAGGAATATGTATAAAAGCTGAAAATAAATTGTCTTGTATGTAAAATGTTGCAAATCGAGTTGGGCGGCTGTGATATAAGATTGTTATTTGTGCTGCTTTTCATCCCCATTGCAGTTTGGTAAATAAAACACCCTCATAACAGCTCAGTTG